>NW_026542596.1:31587987-32195172 GCF_028750875.1 Macrosteles quadrilineatus | reverse complement strand
AGATCTTCTCAAAACAAAATTTAGTCTGTAAATACAGTCTTGAAAATTGTCGATCGAAATTATTTGTTACTAAGGGATAAGAATTTAAATAAACCCATCTCTTTTAAATGTCAAAGGAATAACTGTCAAAGACTTCTGATATTTAAATCCAGATTCAGTAGGGTATTTTTCAGCTTTAAATATCACATTTCCTTTATCCTGTAACAAAACGTGTTCAGAGACTCTGTGTTTCTGCCATTTTATTCAATTTAAGAGATGTTGTTTTGTGAGTAACATTATCTTTTTTCTTGTAAATGCAATTCCGTATTTTCAATCTAAGGTTTTTTTTTGGGCAAGAAAAGTATAACGTTGTCCACTATGATATATTCTACCTTTTACCTTACAAAAATATTGACAAACTAAAATTAACCTCTTTTAACATACAACCCATTATACTATTCCAATTAAAAAATATATAAAATAATTTGCCTTAAAAATGTTGTTTGTTGATAAATAATAAACGGTTTGTTGTGCCCTTAAATATATTAAATTAAAACCCATTTTGTTAGAGCCACTTCTTTCATTGTATTTAATAACAAAATCCAAAACTTAAAGTAAACATGAAACAATAATATATCAAACCAGATGACAAGCAAATAAACAAACTATTAATGTAGACCTCAGGACATCTCCCTCTTAAAGTTCTTCTATGAACCTCTTGGCAGGTTTAACAATTCTGGTAGGTCTGTGTATGGTTGAAGAATGATTATGTAGGTTGGATCTTGGTGTATGTGTCTGTCTTGGAGGAAGTGTCTGAGTATGGGGGTTTTCTTTATCAGGATTTTCTCTTTCTCCAGAGGAGAACATAGGGAATAAGAATTTTGCATTCCTGATATATCTTCCTCCCTTTTTTGTTTCAACGTTATATTTCCTGTTCTCTAACTTCTCCTTGATTACCCCTTCTTCTCTTCGGTCCGATACCCAAACTTTAGCGTTTTCTGGGTAATCCTTGACCTGGGTCACTCTATGTCTTTTATTGAACTGTTGTTCCTGTTTCCTCTTTTCTTCCCTTTGTCTAAGTCTATATCTATTGTGATTTGGAGTGGCTGGAAGTAGAGTTGCTTTATTCACTGGTAGATTTGTTCTTAAAATCCGTCCCATTAATAGTTGTGATGGGCTATAACCACATTCCTTTGGCGTCGTATTGTATGCCAATAAGCCCAGATGTCTATCCTTACACTTCTTTAATATGTTTTTGAAGATTTTCACACCACTTTCAGCTTGACCATTGCACTGATGATGGTGATGATGGTGACTGGTGAACTAGTTTCCACTGTGAAGTCGTATTCTGATTTGAATAGTTCCCATTCTTCTGATAGAAATTGCACACCTGAGTCTGATCTAATTGACTCGGGGATGCCATGCTTTTCAAACGATGTCTTCATTGATTTAATCAATATTGCCGTTGAACAGTTAGATACCTTATATACATCGATGTATTTGGAATAATAATCCATGAGAATTATGTATTTATCATTGTTGAATTCACAAAAATCTACTCCGATTTTCTGCCAGGGTCTTTCAGGAACCTCTGTAGGAATCATAGGATGGCGAGGAGGCACTCTGTCAGCAATGCATTGCGGGCAATAGGTTACTTTTTGTTCGATGTGATGATTAATTTTGGGCCACCATACTGACATTTTAGCCCTTTCTTTACATCTTTTAATACCTTGATGACCTTGATGAATATTATCTAACATTTCTTTTCTCAAGGATGGAGGAATCACTATTTGATTATTTCTCATAAGTATATCTTCATTGATCGACAATTCTGCTTGATGATCCCAGTATTCTTTTAATCTTTCATTTAATAGGTTCTTATTTTTAGGCCATCCTTGAATTGTAATATCTAACAATTCCTGTAATTCTTCTCTTTGATTTTTTATTATTACATCTAATTTATTAGATGATACTGGGATTGATTGAACTACTGTTCTTACACATGCTTCTGCTTCTTCTGCAAGTTTCTCAATATCTTCCTCTTCAGTTTTGTTGATTGGCGCTCTTGATAACGTGTCGGCAGTTGTTAATTGTTTTCCTGGTACCCACAATATGTCGTACGAATATCTCATTAATCTCATTTTAAATCTCTGAACTCTTAGCGGCAGTTCATCCAAACCCTTACTACTTAAAAGAGGAATCAGAGGTTTATGATCAGTTTGAATTTGAAACTTCAATCCTGTTATAAAATTTTTGAAACGTTCACATGCCCATACTATTGCATAAGCCTCTTTTTCAATTTGTGCATATTTCTGTTGAGTCGGTGTTAAGCTCTTTGATGCGTAGGCCACAGGTTTTAAATGTCCTTGATGTTCTTGCAAAAGTGTTGCACCCAAACCATAAGCTGATGAATCGGCCGAAATTATAGTTCTCCTTTTCAAATTGAATGGTATTAAGGCAGGAGTTGTTTGTAAACTCTTTAAGGCTGTTTTAAATGATTGTTCTTGACTAGGACCCCAAACAAAAGCCCTATCTTTTTTTAGTAGTTCCCTCAGTGGTTGAACGATATCAGCAAGGTTTTCTATGAATTTTCCGACATGATTCAACATCCCTAGAAATCTCCTAACACTTCCCACATCACTGGGTGTGGGGAAATCGATTATTGCTTGTAAGTGTTTGGGATCTGCTTGAATCATACCAGAAGAAATAATGTGACCTAAGAATGAAATCTTTGTTTTTCCTATTTCACACTTGTCATTTAAGGTAACTCCTTCTTTTTCCAATTCTTGTAACACTCCGTCTAGTCTGCTGTCATGCTCGGGTTTACTTTCTCCGGTAATTAAAATATCATCCATATAACACAAAATTCCTGGGATGTCTCCAATAATACTTTTCATCCTGTTACAAAATATTTCCGGGGCTGTTGAAATTCCGAAGGGAAGTCTTTTAAAACAAAATCTACCAAATGGTGTTATAAATGTTGTCAATTTTGAGGAACCCTCATCTAGCGGTATTTGCCAAAACCCCGAATTAGCATCTAATTTTGAATACCATTTGGAATTCCCTAGACATCCAAGTAAGTCCTCAACAGTATTAAAAACGTTATTTTCTCTCTGTAAATGGTTGTTTAAAGCTGAAGGATCAATGCATATTCTTACACTGCCATTAGGTTTAGGTCTTACCACCATTGGATGACACCACTCCGTAGGTCCGCAAACTTCTTCAATGATTCCCGCTTCAACCATTCTTTTAAGTTCATTTTTCACTTTTTCTCTTAATGGAATAGGTATGTTTCTAGGAGTTTTTAACTCCATCGGTACCGCATTTTGTTTCAGTTTAAGTTGAGCTCCTTTCTTCATCTTACCAATCCCATTAAATAAACTTGGATATTTATTCTTGATCTTCTGTAGGTCTGTGTTGATATTCTGGTTGCTACAATATTCACTTGACTGAATGTCATTTTTAACTCCTCTGATGACCCTTAAGAACCCTAGGGCTGAGATGCATGGTTTCCCAATCAATGCTTCCTCTTGACCATTGATCACATATATTGTTTGACGAGTTGTTTTATTCTTATACTGAATTACACCTTCAAATTTACCTAAAACTGTTAAATACTTCCCCCCAGGTGTTTTTAAAACAATGTTTGATTTCGTCAATAATTTGTTTCTAGCCATTCTTGGAGGCACAATCGTCACGTCGGCTCCACTGTCAATCTTGAAATGTTCCAATTTCCCATCAAGTTTTACATCAATTTCAAATTCATTCTGTTTATTGTAGTTCCTTGTTGTCGCTCTTATTTTCTTAACTTCAGCTCTGTTAATGTAATACCCGTCCTCGCTTCTATTATCCTGTTCCAATCTGTTCTCGGTATTTTCCTGAATTTGATTCAGGGTTGGGTTTCTGTATTTATTGTTCTGATTTCTGTATTTATTATTCTGTCTCTTTTTACAACATCGGCTGAAGTGTCCTTGCAATCCACAGTAGTAGCATTCAATATTCTGAGCAGGACATTCCTCCTTAGGATGCCTCTGTCCTCCACAGTAAAAACAATTAGAAGTATATTGTCTTATGTTTTGTTTCAAGTTCGGATGTTTTTTCACTTGGTCTATTTCTGCAAAATCTTGTTCTCTTGATCTGTTAACAGTAATTTGTTGGTTCTTTATAATTTCACTTTGTTTCAATCTATTTATTGTTTCATGCAAGGTTAGGTCAGCCATCAGTTGAAGTTCCTTAGATAACTTTGAATCTGTTATTCCAACAATGAGTTTATCCCTAATAAGGCTGTCTTTCATGTCTTTGTAATCACATGAAGAAGCTAATTGATGTACATCTGTTATAAAATCGGATATCGGTTCATTTTGCTTTTGTACTCGTTGATTGAATTTCGCTCTCTCATAGGTCAAATTCACCCTTGGTGTAAAATACTTATTAAGTTTTTCCACCACTTTATCATAAGTCTTTTCATCTTCTTCTGTTACTCCTGCTGCTATTAATACATTTTCTGCATTATCACCCATGGATATTATAAGGAAATTTACTTGCTTTTCTCCATCTATTTGATCTAAATTGGTAGCATTTCTGTACCTATTGAACTTTTTTAACCATGGGCCCCAATCTTCTGGTTTAAAGGAGTATTTATCAATGAAGCCCAATGTTGCTGAATGTTGTGTCATTTTAGATGTTTGTCTTCTTACTGTTATATCTGAGTTTTCTGAGTCTGGCATTGTAATGCAGCATATATATTAGACACCCTGTTACTCAATTTATTGGGTCTTTACCGCTGCCACCATGTTGTGCCCTTAAATATATTAAATTAAAACCCATTTTGTTAGAGCCACTTCTTTCATTGTATTTAATAACAAAATCCAAAACTTAAAGTAAACATGAAACAATAATATATCAAACCAGATGACAAGCAAATAAACAAACTATTAATGTAGACCTCAGGACACGGTTGTTTTAAAACTTTAAAGGATTCCACTGTTTACTTATGTTTAACTACAAAAATATAAGCAATATTGAAAATATCAGTATTAAAAAATAACAATATGAATATCAGTTTTTACCGTCAACTGGTGGTAAAAGGTAGTTGAATAAAATGGGTTTGTATGGATGTGGTTAAATATTTTAAGATTATAATCAGAGTGTACACGTGTTTAATTTATAATTATTATGATTGCCTTAATCTTCCCTCTGTAACAGGCTAAGTTAATACCACGGTGCAAATATATTGCGGTAAAAACAATAAAAATTAGAAAAGTAAGTCAGTCTAATTTCCAGCCACTTACTTCTCAATTACTTTTATTCAAATTGATTAAAAATTCTTATTACATATTGAAACTACTCCATACTGCTCGTTACTTTTGTATTCTGAGTTTTAATATTAGTTTTCCGAAAAAAAATGGTTTGGATCTTGAATTGACTGAGGAAAATAAAAACTATTTCGTAACCTGTCCACGGGTTACTAAGCCAGTTGTTTTTTTAAGATAATAGTATATTTCGTACCTAGGGCCGAAAATTAGGTATTGCCGGCTCGAGATAGTTTTTAAGTTCGAGACGAAGTCGAGAACTTAAATCGATCGAGAGCTGCAAAACCATTTCGGCCCGTGGTACGAACGCTATTTTTCACCACACTATACCCTATTACCACTATTCACCACTATAATAATGCACACTGATAGTCAACACAACTACAACTTTAAGGTTATGTAACGAAATAATTTGAGGAATCAGCAAAAATAAAAATAAATAGTTGCTAGGCAACGGCGACAATAACACAATTCTATTGCAATGCTATGGATTTTTATTGTGTATTTAAAATGCTTTCATGTTTTAAGTAAGTAAGCGGACAGCTGATTTTGCGGCCCCGGCCTGTAAAAACCTGCTCGGTCCCCAAATTTCGATGACAGCTGACATGGCCAGCAAAACGTAACTTTCAGCCACCAATTAACGTATGTAATACAGCCAAAAACATCATAGTGTGGTGAAAAGAAGATTTAACTGCATAACAATTAAATTGGGATTTTCTTTATTGCATTCATTAGAATACTTTTTGCTTCAGTCTAATTACCATGTAAAATCACAGTCAATCTTTTATGACGGGAAGTTTAACATTTAAGAACAAAAATATTTTTTTAAATTAGGTAGCTAAAGTTGTATTTAATACAAATAGCAAAAAAAAACCAAAAAGAGAGTTTCTCATTATATGGTAGGCCTATATAGTTATGTATATCTATCCGTAAAAGTACATTGTTCAATGTAAATTCAAATTATAAATTTCTGTTTTATCCACGAAAATACAATATTTTACGTCTTGGTAACTAAAACATTGGACCTGGAAATTAATTTAATAATAACTAAAAATAGCTGTTAGACATTAACCTCTTCAGGGACGTTTTTTGAGATTCAAAGACATTTGAGATTTGTACCCAAATGAGTACAGATATTAAAATAAAATTTCTGGTTTCGTTTTAAAAGATAATGTAGTAAACTAAATATTATTTGAAAGGCGAAAGCATAAAATATCATAAACAAAAATTATTAAGTGTATATGTACATTATAAATGGGTTTCAGAACACATCAAAGTTCGCAAATTCACTGAGTCACACATAACCTCACACAGTGTCCCTTTCAACTGAATATTTCGTTGCCTTAGAAACATGTGGGAAGGAAAGGAATCAGTGCTACCAACTTTTGAGAAGTTAATGTAACCAATAGTAACCACTGTACAAATGTGGGTGTTTGAGAATAATACAAAAAAATTGAAATAAAGTTAATGTACCCATATGAGCCTTACTCCCTGAAGAGGAAATGTAAAACATATTTTAAAAAAATGTTAGCATTTCTATTTCCTAAAATGAGATGCAGCCACAAAATACAAAAGGGTGCCTATTTAGCGAAATGTTATATGCTTTTACCGTGGAAACTAGATGTATTATACCATCACAGTCCATCAATGGCGGATATATCAAACTTTGACGCATCACTATTTGCGCCAGACTAATGTTAACGCTTGATGATAAGTACAATTTCATGATGAATTGAACCCAGTGAACCATATATCGTCGGAATTAATTAACAGCCTATATCACCTGCGTTACTGTCTAGTTGACACGTTGTTTTAATTAACTCTACAGCTGTTTAATTAACTATAAAGCTGTATAATTAACTCTAAAGCTGTTTAATTAACTATACAACATGTGGTATACAAAATTAAGTGGCTCAAATTAAAGCTTCCCCTACAAAGCATCTTGCACGAATATTAGAACAGAACCGGTATGGATCATTAAGCAAATTACTTCACTAGACCGATTGTCTATACTAAGCAAATTACTTCACTAGACCGATTGTCTATACTAATAGCCGCAACAGCTGGTTTGTAAGTTTCATGACAATTGAATTAAAATATTTAAAAAAATTCTTTTAGGTCAGTGATGTTATTTATTTATGTTTCTGATTCATACCGTTTGTGTTCTAATATTTGTGGTATAATGTATCTTATTTCTTGTTGGAAACGGATTCACAATTGAAAATACTGCTGTGTGACAACTAACTAATCTAGTGCCAGTAGGTAAGTAGTGAAAAAAAAACTGGAGACAACAAGAGCAATACATTATAAGGATAATCTCTAGAATAGTGAGTTTCTATAAATAACTAGCAGAATAAATAACAACAGGCTCTGAACAACTAGAACAAAAATAATATGTAAAACTCTAGTAACACAAAAATGCCATGCAACATTAAATCAAAAATTGATAAAATGTTAAATCAAACTATTTATTTTGCCATTTACTTACTTATTAATTTTTTTATTTGCCAGCGGATTTACGCAAATTTTATAGTTTAAGTACAAGTTGTGAAATGCTCATCACGACTAAATAGCCTATGGTAATAATCGAGAATAACACCATAGACAAAAAGAATTATATAATTCTGTTGTCTATGATAACACTCAATGGAATAGGCTACCTAAAGTAACAATACTATAAGAATACAGTACATTTAAAGACTTGGACAATCAAAGAACTAAGAGTAACGAGAAATGAATATATAATTGAATACAGAGAGTGTACAATAGGCTAAGTCATAACAAGCATTAAAATGTAACCACAGAGCATAGAATAAAAATATAGAGGCGACACTTGCCGTCTGGAGTGAAGCAGGCTTCTCGTACCAAGATGGCGGCAGGCCCGGTCTGCATTTACATTTAAACCCTTATATTGTTACCATGGACACCACCAATCAATATTTACTTTTAAAACTCTCACCTCAGAACTTTGAAAGCCCGCGGGGCAGAGTCATAGGTCAATATCGAAGGGGGGATAGTTCTATATGTATCCTCGGAGCGGTAGCTTCGTCTAATTCATAAAATAGAATAGAATAACGCCGTGTTTTCAATGTTCCGAGCCCGACTCTCTTACCAAGATGGCGAAAATCGGCTTCACTACTGGTTTAGCTGTAGGTATAGGAATGTCGACTCTATGTTTATTCTATGCTCTGTGAATGTAACATGCACAATTTAAACTATATACCATAATAATAATATCAAGCAAACACGCTAGCACACACAAAAGTTCAAAGCAAACCGCATCTGCTAAGCGGGAAACCATGCACAGCAAACAAACAAAACCATACAGGAAAGAAGCAGCTTAGCAACCAATTACTTGTTATCTTTGATTATGCAAGTATACATCAACATGAATGAATACGGAAAAAATGTTGATAAAAACAGATCCAATTGATTAATAGAGGAACAAATTGATTAAAGTTGTGTTGTGAAGTAAAATCAGTAAAATACTATTATTTACAGGAAAATAAAAGGCTTCTGTGTGACAACTAACTAGCTTAGTACAAGAGTAGTAAAATGACTGGAGACAACAAGATTAGCAAGAACAAGACATACTAACGATAAACTAGATATAATGATTTTCTATTTAAAAAAACTAGCAGAATTCAACAATACAATAGACTATGAGTAATAAGAACAAAATAACCACAGGATAAAAACTCTAGTTTCAAGAATAAATAGCAACTCCATAAATTACATGTAACATGATAAAATACAGGCAAATCAATGTTGAAAAAAAAAACATAAAAATTGAGGAACGAAATGATTAAGGTTGGGATGTCTACAGGTTGATTGACTTGTGCTGTCAAGACACAACAACTATTTTTCAACAGCAAAAACGTACATCATACAAACATTTAAAACCAAAACTTAACAAGCAGGCAATATTGTTTGTTTGATAAGTCTGTTACGTTTAAATAATATTTTGTGTAATTTTCATCCTTAAAACATCAAATAAATTTCTCACACACATTTGGGTAAGCTGTTTGATGTTTCAACATTTCCTAGAACATCAATCAATATTATTTTAGTAAATATTTATTTTACAACAATGTAGGCTGCTTCAGAATCGTATTCAAAGTTTGAGCTCTGTTTATCCACACGTTATAGCTCTGTTGCTATGTTATGTTTCATGTCATATTAATCCCTGGCATATTCAAACTGATCCATCCTGATTGAAAGGATCTAACGTGATTACTCAATTTACCTTTTTTGTCCTGTTTTGTTTAATTTTAAACCTCTTAATCCTAGTTTTTATAAATCCCGTTTTCCTTGTTTTACAAATATCTCGTTTCAAATACCGGTTAGGACAAACATGAGTTTTCACCATTTATGATCCGCCATACGTTATCTATCCAAATGGTATTATGTTTTTTTTTTTATTTTGTAAAAAAGGTTGGTGAATTTTTTTGCATTTGCTCTTAACATGGGCCACAGATTCCTGTGAATATGAACACTCCTCATGAACGTATTCAGCAAAGCAAGAGGCGAGTTAATATAAATAAGTACAAATAAGTATTGCTGAGGTATTTTTAACATTAGGTATACGGAAAGTTCCCTTTATAAAGGAATTACCTTAAAGGGCAATTTATGAAATAATGGATAGTTTTGCACAAGGTTTCTCATCATGACGAACATTTTAAGTATATGTTATATGGGGGTGTGAATAGTAGTTTTCTCGATAGTTCATGGGTACTTTTGTCTTTATAAATAGATAAGCAATATTACATTTGGATTACTCATTTGCCAGTTAATTCAAGGCTTTTCCCTTAGCGTCTTGCAGCTTGCAGGGGATGGGACGCTTGAAACTCACCCAGAATTTGGATACGATGTAATTGAGATGCCACATCTAATTGGTTCGGACAATCATGTTGCTAATATTTAATGGAACGTGTATGCGATCCTTAACAGCAAGACATAATTGCCCGCGACATTTTGTGTTCAAAAATGAAGACTGCTACGAAGTTAATACTGTAGCGCGATCATGGACAATATTCCTGACCAGTTCCAACAATATTTAAGCAGCGATAAGGTACTTACTATGGGAAACGACTCTGGGCAAAATAGTTATCATACTGTAACAGCCTCTCTGTTAGCCGTCTACCTCTCAAGCTCAAGTAAACGTCATTGTTATGTTAATCTTGATATGTCGCCAGGCTTGATTAAAGTGACGTGTACGAGTGTTTAAAGAATCTATCACAACACCATCGAGTTTGAGGTGGTCGGGGCTCATCAGTCATCATGGCCATCGTCGGGATTCAACACTCAGGATCATCGTCTGGCAAGTAAATACTGATTCCTTGGATCAAACTGCAGCTTGAGCTCTGCTCTCCTCACTTTTGATCTTGAAAGGTCTGTTCCCAGTTATTTCTTCGTTTGCCATGAACATCAGTAAATCTCAAGGACAGTCCTTAGGTTTGTTGGAATGGAAAGTGCTTATAGAACCAGCCTTTGTTCATACACACACTTGGTGTACGCATGGTATCATTTTCAGTTTTTTAAACAATAAAAATCAGTATTTTACTATACAGAAAATCTATTAAATCCTAAATAATTATTTAAGTTAAAGAAGATTAATCAAACCATTCATCTTCACTCTAAATTTGCCACTAATCTTCACAAATGCTTAATCACAAGATTAATCTTTTACCGACTTTCACAAAAAAAATCAAGTAAACTAGAACTCAATTAGGGTTTCCACCATCTCCACATCTAGTCCTGCTTTTCCTGTGTCTAGATTGCACACGATTAAATCGATCGTGCGCCAGTTTAGCTAATAAATTATAACTTATTATTAATTATTACTTATAACTTTGGAAAGTGGATTTTTTTATTTCATCAACTGTTTGCTTTGTAAATTTACATATTTGAAAGTAAAAGTTTACTTACAGATATTTCTTAAATATTTATGATGTTTTACAAAATTCTCGTCTAAATTTACAAATATTATACTTTGATATCCTTCTATGTAACTATTTACATACTTGCATGTTTCTGAACAAATTCTAGAGATATTTTTAAAGTATGAATTTTAATAACATTTACATTTTTATAACTTGCAAATTCATCCTTGACGTTTCAAAATCCATCTTACTAATTTAAAACGAAATGTATAAATAAGTAATATAGTTTTCACAAAGGAAATACGATTTTTTCAGATCATGTCAGATATTCTGTAGGCTGGCCACCTCATGTAAGTATACAAATTTAAATTAACTTATAATTAGATACTGAACTATAATAATTGTTCAAAAAATATTAAATATTTAAATTACTAGTATTATATAGTGTTTTTATTTGAATAGTTTCAACTCAATGTACCAAACCTTATCTCTAAATCTAAAATTGGCATGATTATATTTTCGTCTGATAAACGGAACATGATATTCAGTTTAGAAGAAGAAACTTTCGTTTAATAAGTTTCTAAACACTACGCAGTGATTTCACGAAAAAACACTGAAATCGAACTCTAAAAATTAAATAAATGTAGAATCGTTTAAATGCTTTTTGATTATAACAATGACAAAGAAACATTGAATTGATATTAGTAAAAAATCAAAACGATATAACAAGAAAGGACAAAATAAGTTCTATTAAGTTTTCAAAAGTAAGCTCTTGGGCAAATCAACACAGGTTTATGTTTAGGTAGTTTAAAATCACTTGTAATATTAGTTTAGGTTTTTAACCAAATTTGTAATCAATTATTGAGTTTTTCCTATTAACTTCTAGGCGTCCAGTCATTACATATTTGATTAGAAATTACTAAACCAATTTGGATCTACAATCTTGATATATTTCCCGATCTATTTAAAAGAACGTTTTCAATGTTTAAAGAACACTATGAACACTAATGGGGAGTGTGTCCAATAATACAATAGTTAGAAAAATACCCCCTCCGCAGTAAACCTGCAGACTAAGCGAATTTCAACTTGTCTGAATACATTTTTACTAAAATATTTCCATATGACATATTTATTCCCAATTTAAATAACATTAGATTTAGCGAGTGCTTAGGTTTGCTGTTACAGGGAAGGTAAAAAGTGTTTTTCTTTTACCATATGTCAATAGTATAGGATGAAATAAATAAATTTGTCAAATTTTATCAATATATATCCATAAACAAGTAAACTACAACGGTTTTCATTTTCTGCATAAAAATAACATGGGAATTTTAAATTACACTGTTTTTTGAATTTTCTCCGTGACCGTTAGGCATACAACAGCGCTTCAATATACTAATTTATTTCTTTTTTAAGCTCTACAAAATAGTTGAGAAAGAAATTGCAATTTTTTTTAGTTTTTGGGGAAAAAATGGGAAAACCCCATTTTACCCCATAAAACCCCCCATAAACCCCTGTTCCCATGGTCCGATTATGCTGGTTCGCGAACTCGTTCGAATAAACGTAGGTTTACACGTTAGAACCAAATTTCATCAAAATCGGATCATTTTTGCTAGAGTTATCGCGCTAACGGGCATATATGTGCATATATATATATATATATATATATATATGTGAACTTGAACGGATGGTGTTTTTGGTCTCTGGGGACCTCAAAACGAAAAAGTAAATCGGTCCCGGGTCTAGGTCTTAGCATGAGACCTACGGTAATAGCTTATTCCCTTTATGGGAAATTCGCTAAAAAAATAATAATATTAATATTATAAGTGAGTTCAATACTAAAGGTTGTAGAATCCACAAATCCGTTGCTAAAGATTAAAATTTGTAAGTTAAGATAAGATGTAAGGGGTGTAATAAGCTATACAACGGATTCGGCATATTTGAGGTAACCAATATTAATAAATGTAACAGTAGGAAGGCTACACTTTATTTCGTCTTTGAACTGAAAAAAAATATTAGTGTACCTGTTGCTCAAATTCGAGCAATTGCTAAGTACTACAGGCATTATTTTAAAGCGAATATCAGTCAGAATTTCCGATGACTTTAAAAAATTCAACTCAAAGATTATGGAAATACTCACGATGTACGTAACAGTTCAATACAATCAAAATTTCATGTAAATATCTTATCATTTTTCAAAAGCTGATCTTGTTTTTTGCGTTTTATACATACGTTTCCCACTTATGGCCGCATTTGGTTGTACATAGTAACGGTTATAACGGTTATAAATAATAAAAAGCATTATTTCTATTTTTTCTACATTGTGGGGTACTGTGAATTTCCTACATTTCCATCGTTTGATAATCGGCTCTTTCAATGATTGCTCAAGAAATGCAGCACAGTTTAAATTCAATTGCATTTATAGTATATCACATTGTTCAGGCTTTCTTGCTTTTTTTCCAATTTCATATTTATGCTAACCCAAATTCAAATAGTAAATATTTCAACAAAGTCAGTAAATGTTTGTAGCTAACTTTTCCTTAAATTGCAAATAAAATATTAACAACAATTAAATTAGTTACCTGATCATAATGTAAAATAAACGGTATCAGCAATCTGACACATACTTTCTCCCATAAGTTTGTCAACAACCTTTATCATGTGTAAGCTGTGAGAGTAAATATACGGAAATGGGATTTGTACAGTTTTGTTCAGAATTTAAAGGACTATAACAAACATACTAAATTTTTATCAAAATTGTTCAAGCCAATTTTGGGAAATCCGATTTTTCCGTTATTTTATGGGGTTTTTATGAGGAAATAACATAATTTACAATAACTTTTGAACCGTAATTTTACAGAAAAGGGATTTGAATCATTTTGTTCAGAATATAAAGGACTATAACATACCAAATTTTTATCAAAATCGTTTTGGGCCATTTTTGGGAAAATCCGATTTTCCGTTATTTTATGGGGGTTTTATGGGGAAAATAACATAATTTACAATAACTTTTGAATCGTAATTATTACAGGAATGGGATTTGTACCATTTTGTTCAGAATATAAAGGTCTATAACATACTAAATTTTAATCAAAATCGTTCGGGCCATTTTTGAGAAAATCATATTTTTCCGTTATTTTATAGGGTTTTATGGGAAAATCCCCACTTAAAATCAAAGCTTCTAAAAAATGAAAAAAACTATCAAAATTTTAAGGACCATAACCTACTGTTAAGTCAAAACTGGATTTTTGTCTAAAATCCAATTTTTCGTTATTTTATGGGGTTTTTATGGGAAAATAACATAATTTACCATAACTTTTGAACCGTAATTTTTACAGAAATGGGATTTGTACCATTTCGTTTAGAATTTAAAGGGCTACAACATACTAAATTTTAATCAAAATCGTTCGGGCCATTTTTTAGAAAATCTGATTTTTCCGGTTTTTTATGGGTTTTTATGGGAAAATCCCCATTAAAAATCCAAATTTCAAAAAAAAATGAAAAAAACGCCTGGAGATACCATGGATTTGAACCTACATACCAAATTTCATCGAAATCAAACCACAGGTGTAGTCTCTAGCTCTGTACACATCCAGACACACAGACACACACACACACACACACACACACACACACACACACACACACACACAGACATCACTTCGAAAACCACTTTTTTGGGTCCAAGGGGACCCAAAACGAATATATCCACTCAAAACTCAAACTCGAAAATTTTGACGAAAACAATACTTTCTCCATATACTATGGTATAGGGGGAGAAAGTAAAAAATATGTTCTTCATAAGGATAACGTGGGAACTCTAAACGCCACAGGGGCAGAGCTAAACTTTGTCGAAAATGAAAGGCCAGTTTGCAAATCTACACACCTAGACGAACATAGGCCAGTTTGCAAATCTACACACCTAGACGAACATTTTGGTATATAATATGTGGGGTTAAATCTGAAAACAAAAAGCCTTATTGTTCACAAAATTTCATGTAGCGTATTAATAATATAGATAGATAGTTACAGTGTGTTAGAAAAGTAGCGGAACGGTTTAATATATTTTAACCATTTGATATAAAATACTATAAATTGCTGAACTGATTACACTCATAAAAATTCACTTTTTATGTACTTGTCATAGGGGTACTTACAATATTTACGTTCCCGTTGACAAACTGACTAATGCATTCATTTCATAATTCCGCACAACCGATTGGAACATTTAATAGAAGATTGAACCATTGACTTTTGAAATCATTATGATTGTACAACCCTTGCTATATATACCTCCATTGTGTTTTCAAAGTAAACTCCATGAAATTATTTTATCATTAGATTTTCATTGAAACTGATTTATCGGATTTAGACGAAGCCTTTTGTCTGTTTCTACAAGAACCACTTCAGACAGTCTTGTCCATACAAGGTTGTACAGTACGACCTTGTTCCTCAACTCAGTCTAAATACAGGACCGAGAAAAAAGTTGGTATTTTACGATTATAAATGAGTCCTTAGACATATATACATATAATATAGATACGATTTGCCGAAAGAATTAACAAACCAAATTTAAATATCTGTCACCTATTCGTTTATGAGTGGTGATGTTCAGGTAATTAACTAGAATCAAGAGTAATTTAGGTTCCTATTTTACTTACAGATGAAACAGTCACAGAGAAAAATGTACATTTTAACAATACAAAGGACTCGTCTAAACGTGGTTTGCCTAACTGTATTTAGATACTTTAACGAGTCTACCCAACGAATTAAGAAAGAATTTCAGAATCACGATGATGATAGAACTATAAATTCTGATGGAAAATATAGTAACCTAAATTATTTTCATGATGTCAGCACATGAGGCAACCAATGTTAAGGATTTAAATGTTCTCATACTTCATAGTTAGTTTAGCACAGAAATATTTTTAACATTAAAATAACACAGTATGAAGGAATACTATAACTACCACAGTATTTACTATTGTCTCCTACTAATCTGAATAGTAATGCACTTGAAAATAGTGTTTAGCTATTGGTGACGAAGATGAAAACTTTTAATCAAACTGAAATCTCATCTTATGCGAACGGTTTCCATTTCAAAGCAGCAGAAGAATTTCCATACATAAACTTTATTCATAATATAACACATTCTCAAGCTAAATTATGAAGCTAAATTGAAACAAACTGCGTTCTTCGGCGTTGATGTTATTCATAGTTTAACCCAATTTATATTACACTATACAATATTCTATAACAAAGCTTATTAACATAGTATACACGACTAAGATGTCTGTAATAAAAGTTATTTCCATATGTAAAATAACGCAAAATAATGTGTAAAAACTATTCCAGAGTTTGAGGTAGTAGTTTGTGATTGGATAACTTCCATGCAAACTCAACTATATTTAGGCATACATCAATATCTTCAAAATATTATACATAACTATGAAAACAATTGTTCCAAAAAGTTATTAAAATTGAGTGCAAATGTTAACGTTTAAGCTAAAAGAACACTAAACCCCGCTTTAATACGATTACAAGAGGTCAGGAATTATTACATGTATTACATGGTGATAGTTATATACTGTCCGGACATGAGAGAGGCAGGAATATGCTCAGTAATTACATAATCTTGAACTTCTGCCCTGGGCCTCCATGTTCAAACTGTAACATTCACCAAAGTTTGTGTGTGGTAATTTCGGTTTGGTGCCCAATTTAAACAGAATACTTAATTGCCTATAACTCTAAACAGTATTAGCATATAAGCTAAGGAGGATCTTCCGTATAAAATTATTTTTCTATGCTAAAAACGTTAACCCTTTAACTATCATTCAACTAATTTTAAAGGTGTCCCGTTAAAAAAAAAAAAAAAACATAAATACCCCCGCCGCAGCAAACCTGCAGACTAAGCGAATTTAAACTTGTCTGATTACATATTTACTCAAATATTTCCATAAATAAGACATATTTATTCCCAATTTAAATAACATTAGAGATTTAACGAGTGCTTAGGTTTACTGCTACGGGGAAGGTAAACAGTTTTTTTTTTTTGACCAAACGTTAATAGTATAGGATGAAATAAATAAGTTTGCCAAATTTGATCAACATACATACATAAACAAGTAAACTACAACAGTTTTCATTTTCTCCATAAGAATAACATGGGAATTTTAAATTTGCACTTGTTTGAATTTTCTTCGTAACCATTAGGCATACAACAATACTTCAATATACTAAATTATTCCTTTTTTAAGTTGGTTGAGAAAGAAATTCCAAAATTTTATGTTTTTAGGGTCAAAAATGGGAAAACCACCATTTTTACCCCATAAAACCTCCATAAACCCCTGTTCCTATGGTCCGATCATGCTGGTTCGCGAACTCGTTCGAATAAATGTAGGTTTACACGTTTATACAATATTTCATCAAAATCGGATAATTTTTGTTCGTGTTATTGTGCTAACGGACATAAATATAAGAATTTGAACAGATGGTGTTTTTGGCCTCTGGGGACCTCAAAACGAAAAAGTAAATCGGTTCCGGGTCCAGGTCTTACCATGAGACCTACGGTAATAGCTTATTCCCTATATGGGAAATTCGCTAAAACTCCGGGAATTGGTTCTTTGGGCCCTTCACTTGTCTTATAGGAACAATTCCCAGAGTTTGAATGTTTATAGGGCATCCTGTACAACAAAGCAGTTTAGGTTGGTAAGTTAAAGACACTTTCCTTTGTAGTTCAGATTTTTTTGCTTAAAATCCTTTCATTTTAACCACTATAAAACTGGTATTTTATAAACTGCGCTCAGTTATTGGACATTAGTGTAGTATTTGTTCAATTACAGCATATATATTTGCTTTGATGATTATGACATTGACTATACACCTCTACACAGTAGAGGTGTATAGTCAATGATTATGATCACTTAGCGCAGATGAGCTCCTAATTAATGTGTCAATTTTATGTAATTTTGCTTTTGGACATCTGATAACTCTATCGTAAGCGGTGATCTGACATTTAAAGTACGCAGTGAGCTACCTTAATACCAAGCAATTATATAATGTATATGAATAAAAAATAGATGGCTTTTTATTTCTCACGGTAGTGAATTTCATTACTTCAAAGAACATTTATTGAGACGTAATTTGACTGGAAGACCGTATCGCTTTGAGAAAGAATTCTTTCACTTAGACCAGTGTATGAATACAGTTCCCTTATTGAACTACCATCAGGTTAAAGTTAAAGTTAAAAAAAATATATTATTTTTTAAAGTTTTACCAAAATATCTGTTCTCAGATTGTTTCTGGTGAATGAATTAATTTAACCTTTATTAAAACTCAATAGTGAGTAATATAGGATTACTGAGTAGTCTACAATTAATTACTTTAATAATATACTGTTTTAAGGTTCGTTTATGAAAATATTATATTTGGGAGCAAGCTAGTCTTGTGGTTAGAGCACCGGACTTTGGTCTCCAAGGTCCGGGGTTCAAATCCCCAATCATTAATGGATTTTTCTTTTAGTGGAAATGCCGCAAATCTTAGGTCTAGCCTGAAATACGATTCCGGGCTCGTGCCTCCCGTCCGAGGAAAAAAACTCGTACTGTTATTGGTTCATTTGTAAAATATTTAATTGAAGTATTAGGAAGGTTTAAACAAAATATCTTAAAAAACATTAACGGTAAACATGTGGTTGCTAATTTTCATATCCTATTTCAATTAATATTAATAATGATTTTATACTATATAAACAAATTAAAGTGGCTTGTGCTACAAAAAAAGAGTGTGTTGGGCTCATATCACTTAACATTATATTTGCGGTAATGCTTGAAATATTTAAGGACTTTTAAGGCCAGCTTTAATTTTTAAGTCTATGAAACAGAAATAAAATTGGTCCCTGGTAATACTCTCATGCACAGTATTAAACATTATAAATTAAAACCTCGATGAAAATTGAATAGCGTGGTCTGTCGATACCAATCAATTATTATTATGTTTACATTCAGTAGGCAATACACCGTGCAAATTCATCTCGATGGCGAGAATCTGTTCTCGAATCACGTTCTGCCGGATTTAAATAAATAAATAAAATATCCTGGTATTTCTTTCAATTGCTTGTAATTTTTCACACCTGTCAATTTATGACCTGAAAAAAGAGTTAATCAAGGCTTGTATTTGTCCAGAAAAAATATTTATCATCATAAATTGTATGTCACATTTCATTTAACAGAACTCAAATTCAAACATACCAGTACTACATTTATGTGTTTGTATAATGTAGGTTCAAATAAATGTATACAAAGTAAAACCCTGCAATAAAATTTTATAAGTAGAAGTATCCACACGAAAGGGAAGTTTGTGATCAAAAACCCGATACGTATTAGATATACATAATCTACAAACAGTAAAGGTGTTATAAAAATGTTGGTTTAATTACTACAAACATTGTCATACAAACTGTTGAATAACTACAAGATATCGCCTTTACTGAGATAAACGTAGTTTAGCTTTTACTGTAATAAATAGCTATACGCCTATTTTTCAACCACTCACTTTAAGTCTGAGGCTTTTAAAACAACAATTTATAAATATGATTATTGTGGAATCACCAACGTATAACTAAAAACATTTTAGTTTAGTCAAGAGCAACTAAATGTGTATCAACCGGTATCAACCGACCACACCTAAATTGCTTACCCTTAGGTTAGGTTAGGTCTTCCGGTTATCTTATCATAACCTAACCTAACCTAGGTGTGGCAACCTTACCGAATTTAGGTGTGGTCGGTATAATACCGGAGTAAGTACCGGAAATAGTTATTCCATGTATGCGAAAAATACATCGATACATTTTATTTTACTGATTTCCTTTTAAAAATGTTGTTTATTTAGGCAGAGCAGTGTGAGTAAAGAAATATGTTATACATTAATACTTTTCAATGAAATGGCAACCATACAAAGTAGATATTTTACGCCAAGTATGAATGGAGATGAGTGTAGGATGAGTGGCGCGATCTTGTAGTCTAAGGCCGATTTATTCCTTAGACACAGCTGTTAATTTATAGCCCACACAGCTAATGGCAACTAAGGGACCTACAGTTTATAGTGGAATCCGAACCACATATGTCAGTCGGTTTACGGTGATAAATATATGTGCAGCCATTTATTTGTATGTTTATCAACTTGATTCCTACGACTGTTTGGATCTAAATTCGGATTTCACATTATATAGACAGTGTCTATCCCATCGATCGGTTTATAATCATATCCTGGTTTTCTAAATAAAATGATCGTGAATATTTATACATTTATAAAAATAACTATCCACAGTTATAAATATTACATTATGACATTCACATGGGATAAGTTACCATCGGAGCTATGGTAAAATATCAAATAGGTCGTAAGGATAAGAAAAGACTTCTGGATTGCATTTTGGCAACTGAGAAAAAAACCAATGGCAGTAAGTGATTTGAATTATATACATTTAAAATAGAATATTATACATTAATATACATTCTATACATACATACATTGATTATTTTATACATTAATATTCAAAGAATATTATACATTCAAAATAGCTTTCTAATATTTTCAGAATCTATCTACTTTGCATTACCAAAAATATTGAATGCAAAATAATGTGTATCACGAAAATATGTAAAATATATATTACTTATGTCTTTGTTTTACATGTGCAAACATATATCTATTTGTAAGTAATGTAGCTCATAGTGTATTCAGTTCATTGATTATCTTTAGAACAAAAAAACCTTATTTAACCACGCCGGTTCGAGTAAATAATTTGAATTGTAAAAATGTTCTCATCCGGCACTCCTATAGGAAAACGTCATATTGTTATTTAATGTATCTGAAATCTATCTCAAATGTATCAATTTTAAGTAGGTCTACCAGAGATGGTTCGGAAAGTAAACCTTTCTGTAACTATATATTATTGTATTTTCCCTTTGGGAGTACTCTTCTATCTTTTCACACGCCTGGGGCACGCTAACAATAGACTAATGTAAACAGCATAACATGCTTACCATTACATAAGCCAGGATCGTCTTACCTACAAACAACTACTACTAGTACAATAAACTTTGGGATCTTATTTCCCAAAAAAATTAATTTAAAAGTTAATTATTTACTACAATAAAATACAATTAAATACAAGCATTAGATAGTTTACATTTAACTGAAAAATCCCTTTTAATGAATACTCAAGATGTGACTAAAAAAACTTTGAGCTCAATATAAAATGTTACACAGAAGTAAAATGATTCGTTCCAAAATAAACCATATCGCGTATTTTAGTAGGGTTCAAAAATTGTCTCCCAGGCCTAACGAATAATGATATTACCTTTCATGATGACTCTATGGTGGATGAATATAAATCCAATAATATGAGAATTAATATAATCTGACTATTACATGAGTATACAATATTAAAAATATTTCTACAGTGGGTATATACCTCAAAGTGTATAATAAACTGTAATCAGCCTGAGGAATGTCAACAATTATAAGTTAATTAACTAAGAAGAACGAGATATATATATTATAAGAAAGGCCGTTTTTAAAGTTGACAAATATTTGATGAAACTAGAATGTATCACTCATATCACATGTTAATTCGTTGTTATCTTAGATTATTGTTGTTATCTATATGATTCGATGTTATCTATATAGCTGTTCATGAACACGAAATAGCTCAACACAAAGTACTCATTCAATGTCCTTATACTTGAGCAATAAGTCAAGAGAAACTTATTTATAAGAATTTATTTTCACCCTGTTTATCAGATAGATCATAATCTGGAAATATTCTTTCAATGTTGATATTAGAAGTGGTGCACTGTGCATTTAATACCAGACAAACCAAATTAAAAAGGAATGTTCAGCAGCTAAATTCCTAGAACGAGGCTACTCTTGTCAAATGAAAATTTGTTGTACCGTACCAATTATCAATCATCAATCGTTGAAATTGGAACGCCACCTAGGTGCGTAATTTAACCCAAATATGAGTGAAGGATGAGTGTAGAATGGTGAGATGATCTGTGTAGCTTTGTTACTGTCTAGGATCAGCTGTTTCATTTTAGAGAGGATAATTTATTTCAAGCCCAATGATCCAGAACAGCTGGGTAGAAATCCAACCCATCAAAAAGCTGCTGAGCTTTCTCAGGATCTAACCAGTGACCATAGGTAACTCAATAACCATAACATAATTTACAACTTAAATAATTAATTGAATTGTTTAACGGCAATTGAAGTCGTTAATTCAATTATCTTAAAATAATGCAATCAATTGGTCGGTTGAGTTTATTAACTTCACTAATCTTGGATTGAATTGTAAAGCCTATCGTATGTGTATTCTTAATTAAATACACCCTAGAGAAAATACATTATACTTTGTCAAGTACAATGTTCTTTTAGTACCACTGAAAAAATACATTTAAAACTCAATCATTAAACTAGTTTAAATTCAGTTTATTGTTAAAGTAGTGATAGTTAGTCAGTTAATAGTTAATTTTAATAAATTTTAAGTCAGTTCAATATTAGAAATTTGTGGTAATAAATCCAATGGAATTATATGCGGTGGAATTTCGAGAATCATATTTTTAGAACCAAATATCACTTTTCCAGCGACTTGTTTTGAATACATTTAGAAGATTCATCTCTGGTTTCATGAAACAGATATTTAAACTCGATTCTTATCTCATCAGAACACGTTGAAGACGCTTTTATTTATTTATTAAATTTTTCAAAAAAGCTATTTAAAGTTATATAAGTTTCAAAAAAACATGAGACCAAAAATTTACCTCAAATGAAGTTATCATCTTTAACAGTTTATTTGTGGATTTAATAGCATCAAACAAACATTTACGAATAAAAAAATGTATATTATAAAAATGTATAACATTTGTAATTTTTTTGTCATTTTATTCCATTTTATTTAATTTTACATCTGAAACATAGTTTAACCAATTCGATCAATTAAGTTCAGAATTTATTTTAGAATTTCAAAAGCGTTTTAAAATTTAAGATGCAAAATGCAGCTATCTTAATTTTCTTAAAAATCTATTAGATTCATAGAATGTGAACAGTGGTTTGTTTGAAATAATTACTAAACCAGCTTAGTCCAACAAACAAGATCTATTTACTGGGGATAAATTTAATTACATTTATAATTTTTGATTATACGTTTTGCCCACAAACCCCATCTATTGAGTTATAGATAGGTTATCTATATAATTAATACGCTACATGAAACTTAGTCGGTTGAACTCCTCCGCCATTTCTTAACCGATTTTATCCATTGGCGTCTCATTGGAAATAGCGTGTCGCGTAGATTTACAAACTAGCCTTACATTTTTGAAAACGTCCCTTGGGCTCTGCCCCAGTGGGTTTGAAAGTTCCCATGTTATCCTTATGAAGAACATAAGTGTTTACATTTTGATCAGCTGTATAATTTAATTGCTGTTATTTATTTTTATATTCAATGAAACGCATTGAGTACATTTATTTACTACTAGGTGAAACCCGTCGAAATTGACGGTTAGGGGCCTCCTCGTACCAGATTATTACGTGTAAGCCTCTAAGCTGTAATCCACAGTAGTCACCATTCGTCAACAATAGGTATAGTTGCCTATTGTTGCTGTTATCATCAGATGTTTCCATTGTTGTTATTTTTAGAATTTATTTCATGTTTCATCGCTTCATTCTCTCTCTAGCCATGTTTAGATTTAGTTTTCCTGTCACTGATGTTGTCTTTGAAATGTTGAATCGGGTTAGATTTAAGTTTCCTGATAACATTGTTACCACATGGTCTTTGAGTATCAACATTGTAAATTGGTGATCTAGCCATTGGAATAAATAAATAAATTCTAAAGCTATTCGGTCAAACACTGAAAGGGGTTGGTTATGCGTTTATGACCTCCTAGACCAAACATTTTATTTTCGAAATAATAGGGGCATAATGTTATTAACTTGGGTTGTTGATGGTGTTTTCCCATTAAAACATCTATCTATACTTATTTAATACGCAAGCAGGTTTTTTGTGACAATTACTCCTCCAAAATTACTGAACCGATTGACATGTTTTTGGTGTCATTGGAAAGAGCGTTACGTGAAGTTGTGCAGGAAACCTTTTTTTTAGGGAAATAATTAGAGAGAGAGGCCCTGGGACCCTTTAAAATTTTGTATTTCTCCATAAGATTAACATGGGAAACAAACATTGTAATGAAACCCCAGCTGTTGTCAGAAATTGAAAGTGAGAAGAAGAACATATGTTAATTTTAAACAGTCAATAAGTTTGCTAATTTAATAGTACACACATTTACTGACTTGGTTGAAATTAAATATTTACTATTTGAATTTAGGTTATAATAAATATTATAATGGAAAAAAAGCGAGAGAACCTGGAAAATTTGATATACTTAAAAGAAAACTGAATAAACACTGTGCTGCATTTCTTAGTAATCATTGAAAGAGCCGATTGGCAGACTTTGGAAATATAGGAAAGTCATAAAACACCACCAAGGAGAAGAAATAGAAATAGTGTTTTTTTTTTTAGTTTTTTTATAATCGTTATTATTAAACCTAATGCGGCCATGAGTAAGAATATTTGAAGAAAACACTAAAAAACAAGGTCAGCTTTTAAAAAATTATAAGATTTTTACAAGAAATGTTGATTGTATCGATCTGTTATGTACATCTTGAGTATTTCCATAATTTTTGGGTCGATTCTTTTAAAGTCATCAGAAATTATGACTGGTATTCATTCTAAAATAACGTAATACTTTCTTAACAATTTCTCGAATTCGAGCAACAGGTACACTAGTATAAAATAATAATGGAAAACGGATTTACACAAACACGGTGTGAACAATATTGAAAAAAATGTTGCATGTTATGTTCCTTTTAAGCTCAACAAGATGGTACAACCCCCAATTCTTAAAAGATTCGAAATGTATTGAAATTGTAGTGTCTTAACGTATAAAATAGGTGTCGAAAAGTGGGTTTGACAAACTAACGGGGAAAGTATATGTTAGTTTGCTGATACCGTATGTTTATTTGGAGTTAGTAGAATTAGTGGATTTAGTATTGGAGTTCGTAGACTTAGTGGAGTTAGTAGAGTTAAAGTTGGTAAAGCATGGTGAGTACCGTCCTGAACAGCACTAACCCAGTCAACACTGCGAAGAGTGTTCACACAAAGAATAACGGTTTTCACAAAAAATGACAAGAACCGTTATTTTCACAAGAGTTAAGTGTTTATGTTACATATGAAGACTACATTCAGCGCTGGAATGTAGCCAAGGACACATCACTTCATCGAGGATTCACAAACAATCCGTCTTCACTCAACTAAAAGTAACTCAGGGATAAACTAGTGATCAAATCAAGGTTATGTTGAGTGTACAGAGGTTTTACTTTTGCTTACAATTGTTAGGCGTACCCAACTTAAAATCCATTAGGAACAGGTAACTGTAAAGTAATATTTAATTACATTTGCAAAGGCCTAACGCTACAGCTGTTTCGAAATTAAAATATCATTTGTGGACACTAAACCTAGAAGTGCTACAAACATCGATCATTGAACTATAAATCGATCATTTATAACTCCTTTTTTTTACTATTTGGTTGTTCGTGATTCAGCAGCGTGATTTAGGTGCATCCGTTCTTAATAATCGACAATTCAAATGGAGGCTGGTATTTTACGGAAGGTTCTTAGATCAAAACACATATGAAAAGGTAATTATAATTGAGTAAATATATCTAAAATTTAACTCCATATCCGAGAAATAATCAAATTTATGGTTTTTGATTGAATAATAAAACTTAAATGTTTCAAACTATCAATATCCCCAATGAAAGCCTTTATTTCTACGAGTACTTTAAGGCCAAAACATAAAAAATAACTGAAAAAATTGAGTTACGTGGCATTGATTGCAGATAAGTCCTAAAACAATAACAATTATTGTTGATTCGCGATTCAGGAGTGAGCTTCAGAAACGCCCGATTTTAATACGCAATAACTCAAATGAAAGTTGGCATTTCACTGAAGGTTCTTAGACCAAAACAGATAATGTAGTTAGAAGTGCTGAAATACATCTTTAGAAAAAGGAAAATTTTGAAAAAAAAATCAAATTTATTTTTTTGTGGGGTTAATACAGTAGATAAATGAACGATAATGCTTGATGGTTAATCTGTGCTTGCATAGCTTTTTTTAAACCAATATTACGAAAATCGGTCGGATAGAAGATCCAAACGAACTCGGAAAAGAAAAACCAAATTTAACTCCCATAAGAAATGTACAGGACGGAAGCTGCTTTTGTGCATAACCCTAAATATACTCGTAGGTACGCCAGTTAAATAAATGCCGATGCTTGATGGAAATTCTCTACGTCCATACCTTTAATTTTAGACCAAAATTATGGAAATCGGTCTGATAGAAAAGCCAAGCCGACTGTGAAAAGAAAAGCCAATAATTCAATTATCAATTATTTTAAGATGGGGACGCCACTATGTGCGTATTTTAACCCAAATATGAGTGTAGGATGAGTGGCGCGATCTTGTAGTCTTGTTAGTGACTAAGGCCGACATGTTGCTTAGACACAGCTGTTAATTAATAGCCCATACAGCTAATGGCAAGTAAGGGACCTACAGTTTATAGTGGAATCCGAACCACATTTTTCCTTGTAATTGACGAATTGGTCTAATTATCAGGATAGTACTGCGGATAGTCGTAGTACTCACTAGTGCGGACGTTAATCCACACCAGGGAGCATCGCATCCACAGTGCATCCCTACAAATATATCCACAATTCGTGACCTCCTAGTAGCTGGATTACAGGACGACGCCACCCGTCCCAGTCTATACATAATTCATTGTCTATACAATAAGTTCAATTTAATTTAAGTAAATAATTTATTTATCGATATAAATAAGATATAACCTTCAATTAAATTGAACTTAATAACTATTCTAGTTTTATTGGATTACAATGACTTAGATCTGTTACACTGTCCGTATTTTTAAATGTATTGATAAATAAATAATATCTGCAATCTGACACAAACTTTTTCCTACAGTTACCTAACAATGTACATGTTCTCTCACTGATTTGAGAAAGCAAAGTGGCCAATTCACTCATCAGTGAGACAATGTTAACATTGTCTCACTCTAATTACTTTGTCTCACTCCAGGGGCCCTATTTTTGAAATGGTTGACAGTTGAGTCAATCGTCAGCACTCAACTCAACCAACAACATGATTTGGTATTTTTGAAACACAACAGTTGGGAAGCGAGTTAGGAATCACTAGTTGAGAGACTCGTGGTGAAAATGTAGAGCATACGACCGTCAAAAATTCAGATGACGTCATTTTGAACCAATCACAATGCAGAGTTCTTGCGGACTTCGATTTAACCTCTTCTTACTCTAAAATCTGGCAGCTAATCTCAATCTGCCATATTTCGAGACACTGAGGTAAACTGTCAACTCCGTTCTTGAGAGATTGAGATTGAGGTTATGTCTTGCTTAATCTTAGTGATTGCAAAGTACCTTAACTTAAGTAATAAACTAAAGTAAACTAAATAAAGTAATAAACTTAAGTATAAAAAATAAAATTTACTATGGATGTTTGTTTTAGGGTGTAGCTAATTATAAGTTTAGGCATAGGCTGCACTTTACTTTAGGTCATACACTCATCCTAAATACATTATTATTTGCTTTCTTCGTCTCTATTTTGGAACACATCACCTTATTTTAGTTTCCTTCATCGGTTTGTTTTATGTTATTTTTAATTGTTTTTTATTTAGGTTAAAGCGGCTATTTGCCATTGCACTGGAAGCATATCGTAACTTAAATTAATTTGATCCCTTTATTAGGTGAATGGTATTGAAACAAACTATGATATTGTTTCTCTCTACCACAATCTTTAATACCTTAAATCATAGGTCTAATAACAATAATTATCTTATAATAAGTTCAATTAGTATGCCTAGTCTATTTCAAACATTCCAACAAGAATAAAACCCTTGATTAAATAGTCTAGTATTGACACAGTAAATAAAATTAAAATGTGATTATTCTACAGAAAACAATCGCATAATTGGGTGCTAATACATTGACAACAAATACATAACCTCTAAATCGCAATTAGTAAATTAAAGCAATAACAAAACAATATGGCGTCGTCTCAAAAAGAGTAATTTTTGCCGAAAAGAGGAAGAAGAAAGTGCAGTCAACCTCCACTCAACAGCTCGATAGGTGTTGAGTAGTTTTTGTTGTATAAGTCCACCGTCAACCGTTTCAAAAATACGAAACGATTGGAAATAGAATGACTCGACACTCAACTCAACAGTCAACCATTTCAAAAATAGGGCCCCAGATTTGCAGCGTGAAGGCACGAAATAGTCTTGTAGTAACATGCAGTCAACGTCGTATGCGCGCGAAATACGTTGGCAGCACTGGCTGTAAATCAGCTGGTCAGCTGTTGTACTGTTGTATTTGTCACTTCACATTAAATGTTATATTAAAAGTTCACTTCTGTGTAAAAATAGGTTATGTTTCTTCACAAATTATGGTAACAAATTATGGTTTTATGGTAACTGTAGGAAAAATATAATGTGCAACTCGAGTTCAAAGTACAATTGCCTCACTCGAGAAACAATTCCTCACTCGCCTACGGCTCGTGAGTAAGGATTTCTCTCGAGTGAGTCAATTGCTCACTTTTCTCACTAGTTGCACAAATAACTATTACTTTCTCTCATAAGCTTTAAACAATCTTTATCATGGACAAGAGGTGGGAGAAACTATGATATTTTATATAGGGAAATTCACAAAAGTTGCAATAACTTTTGAACCGTAATTGTTACACCAATGGGGGTAAAAATATTTTGTTTACAAGGACCACAACACATTAAATTTAATAAAATCCGTTTTTTCCCTGAAATCAGATTTTCTTTTTTGTTTTTGTGGGAAAATTGCATAAGTTACAATAACTTTTGAACCGTATTTTTTACGGAAATAGGATTTGTAACTATTTTGTTCAGAATTTAAAGGACTATAACATAAATAAAATTTCATCAAAATCGTTCGGGCAATTTTCGAGAAAATCTAATTTTTCCCCATTGAAGAAATCCCAATTAAAAATCAAAATTTAAAAAGAAATGCCTGGAGATTTTTGTTATTTTGTTATTTCATGGGTTTTATGGGGAAATAACAGCAGAAGTTACAATAACTTTGGAACCGTTATTTTACGGATATGGGATTTGTACCATTTTGTTCGAAATTCAAAGGACTATAACATACATTTTTTATCAAAATAGTTATGGACATTTTCCGTATTTTATGGGGAAATCACCATTGAAAATATATTAAGTCACATCAAGTTTTTACACGCAGTGTAAAAGTATACGAATTTTGTAACTTAATGAATGTTTCTTGAAGCTGAATTTTGTAACTTAATGAATGTTTCTTGATGCTGTCTGGGTACGATTTATGGACTTTAAGCCTTATAATGGAAAAAAATACAACTAAACCACTAGTTGGGTAAACGATCAAAAATTCGTAAATCAGAACTGTAAACTTAATCAGCGACATATTTTATTATCGCTTTCTCAGAAGTATTTATCGTTTCTTTTAAACTATTTTACACTTAAACATTCATAAAAGTTTAATTATTGGCGTAGATAACTTAAAACATGCTACCGAGAATATCCCAAATGAATTAATCAAAAATGATAAATAAGGAGTGGATATTTGATCATTCAATTGTAACTTGAGCTACAAGTTACAACGCCTTTGTCTTAACAACCACTAATCTTACTACTATTTCGTTGGAAAATCCAAGTACAGAAGTTAATAATTCAATTTGCATGAGGTAAGTTGACTCACCACGGATTATGAATCCATTACATTAACAAGACCTTTGATAGCTTGAGGTGGTTTCTGTTTGCAACTAACTAAATTCAGATTTCATGAGTTTGAAAGGGTTTCAAATCAATTTGCAAATATGCTATCAGTTGATTATTGCCATCATAAAAATGTATTTAATTTGGTTAAAACTTATTATTTAATTAGATTAGAACCAAGATTGGAGAGATAGTAATGATATTTATAACTATATAAGTATTTATATTAATAACCGTCAGTAAGTCTTTGATTAAAAAAGCAGTGAAGTCTTTTCAATTACAAATTCTACAATGATCATAGAAATGGTAGTGATAAAATAGAACTTATTACTTTCCACATAAATTGAGAGAAGCGAATTATTTAATGTTTTGTTTTACGGACAATAAATTAAAATATATTAAGCAAGTAACTTATATATGAATTATAACAATAATTCACCCTGAAGTTATACAGGGTGATTTGTACTCAGTGTGACAAAATTTTTTTGATGCAAGTACAAAGTAAATGAAGTGTGATGATGCATATCAAATGTTCCAAGTCTCAAAATTAGCGTCCCAAAAAATTATTTTATGTTTTTCAAAAATAACCATGCTTTTAAACTTAATACAGCGATTTCTCAATTACCTGTATATAGATTTGAGTAGATAATGTCATTTTCGTGTTCTACATTAAATTTTGAACAAGAATAATGGAAAATGACGGAGGATCAGTTGTAAAAACTTCATTGTAAATAGAATCAATGATAAAAATTAAGATATTTGATAAAAATTTTAAAAACAATGGTCTATTGCATTTTTCACACCCTGTATACAAGAAAGTGTCGGAATATGTTAAAAACTGCGCCATTTTATAAGCTTTCCGTCAAACTGAGGAGGATCAAACTGATTTTAACTAACTAACTGCCAATCAACAATGGATTTTACCTAACTTATAATGCCACAACCCTTTAGACCTAACCAAAGCAATGTGGCAAAACAATCCTGAGCTAGAGGCTAGTAAAAAGATAGCTACGTCTGTCCGTTTTTGTTCCATCAAAGTCCTTAAAACATCTTAAACTCAATTGTAAATAGACTGACTTGAATAAAATAAAATTGAAACAGTTGACTTAGTCTTCATATGCTCTCTGCAGTAGCATGTACGAGGCAAGCTATGCGTGTTGTATTATCTGAGGTTGATATTAAACAGTGTCATTATTTTAGCCATCTGCTGTGAGCTATCAATAGAGCAAGCAAGATAAACACTAGTGCAGCAACAGCACTTACTGCCTCTAGTCTACAAGTACACCTGAAACCACCCACTGTAGAACTTACATTGTAAAACTTTAACTTTTTCAAGGGCTAAGTTGCAATAAAAAAATCAATATCTATGACACTGTTTTCCAGAATTACAGGTAATGAATAAGATCTAAACACATGATGTACTATATTATATACTGTATTACAGTTATTGCCCTGAAAACTATATATGTTTAGTTAGATTGGGCCATTTTGTGATTAATACGGTAACAGCATCATATTTTATGTCCAATAATTCCGTAGCATCCAAAGTACGTTGCATACATTACGAAAACTACTAGAGACGTCTTTTAATGATTTGTAAAAGTTTTGTGAATGTTATCTCCCTTTTAAAATGTTACAAAGCTGCTTTCACAAGTAACACGACGGTGTGTTTTAACTTTGCTTTTTAACTAATCTAAGTTTATTTTTAAGCTAATAGAACAAGGAAATTATTTCAAATTCAACTTGTATTTACTTGAAAACAAATTCACCATTTTTACGAAAAAAAATGCAGGATTTATGTGTGAAAACTAACTTTTTGAGTACATTAGTAGGGATAAGCAATATGAAACAACAAAAGTAAGATGAAGAAAAAAAAGAAGAAGACATAACAACGGAAATCTCGAAATAATTAATTTCGACAAATAACGAGCAGGATAAATAACAACACAATAGGTTCCAAGCAACAATAACAATTTGAACAGGATAAACTAGCAAACAATGTTGTGGAAAAAAACAGAACAAGGAACCAATTAATTGAAGTAGCCAACTGTAATTTATGACATTAACGTTTTTAAAAATTGCCTTCAACATTTGTTTTACACCACACCTGTAGTCCAATTTTGATGAAATTTGGTATGCAGATACTAATCCATGGTAGATCCAGACGTTTATTTTTTATTTTTGAAATTTAGATTTTTAATGGCAATTTTCCCATAAAATTATGGAAAATAGCCCTAACAATTTTAATAAAAAAATTTTTACGTTAGGCCTATAGTCTTTTAAATTTCGATCAAAATGGTACGAATCCCATATCCGTAAAAATTACGGTTCCAAAGTTATTGTAACTTATGTTATTTCCCATAAAACCTATAAAATAATAAAAATACATGGTCCAGGCGATTTTTTCATTGTTTTTTAATTTTGATTTTTAATGGGGTTTTCCCCATTACAACTTATAAAATAATGGAAAAATTTTATTTCTTCGAAAATAGCCTGAACGATTTTGATACAATTTTAATATGTTATGGCCCTTTAAATTCTGAAGAAATAGTTACAAATCCCATTTCCGTAAAAATATTGTTCAAAAGTTAACTTATGCTATTTTCCCATTTAAAAAAATCGGATTTCAGGTAAAACCCGGATTTCATTAAAATTAATGTGTTATGGTCCTTATAATTCTAAACAAAATAGTGCTACCCCCAACGTTGTAACAATTACGGTTCAAAAATTATTGAAACTTTTGTGATTTTTCCTTGTAATATAACATAGTTATGTCCAGTGCTTACCCATGATAAAGCTTGTTGACAAGCTTATGGGAGAAAGTATGTGTCAGATTGGTGATAACCGTTTAAGTTGCTGTGTTTTAGCATTATGCGTGTTTGAAATATTGCTCATAATGTAACTAACATTCCTGATGATTTGATGGGAAAGGTTTCAGAGGTAACACCTTCCACCAGAGAAATCCAGGAAGAATATGAAGAGCAATATATATATATATATATATATATATATATATATATATATATTAGTTGTATATATATATAACTAATTACCAACTAATAACTAATTCCTAACTATTTTGTTCATTGCGAAAGTTAACTGGTACACATTACAAAATGTTAAACCAAATAAAGTAAATATATTTATCTAAAAAAAATCTATAATCCCGAAACTATACGTTGTGAAGTAGATTTTCAATTATAAAGCGTGGTCTAACCTATTATAATACTAATAAGGGCTTTTAGTAATAAGGATTGTGTGTATTTTCGCGTCTTGATTAGGAGTATCGTTCGTACCGAAAGTTATTTTCCACCACTTGCTCTATTATTCCCGTGAAATTTGGTTTTCATGTGTTTGGCTTTGCCTCCCACATGTAACTTAAGCGCGTGCCGGAAAAGTCACTTTCGGCCCTAGTGATAGTATATACCTCTTTACATGTTTCAGAGGACGGTGTGATGGAGGGAGGTTTCAACCACTCAGTGACTGAGACTTTACAGTTACCCGCAAAGCGAGACCCTCTCTACATCGTCATCCCCATCACCATCGCCTATTCGATCATCTTCTTCTCCGGAGTCACTGGGAACATCGTCACCTGTATTGTCATTGCAAGAAACAAGCATATGCACACAGCGACCAACTACTATCTCTTCAGCCTCGCTATTTCCGACTTACTTCTTCTTGTTTCCGGTCTTCCTCAGGAAATGTATTCGATCTGGTCAAGGTGGGACTTATGCACTTCTTAGTTGAATGGTGTATGATGGAACTTGTCTCCTGACCGTCTATCTGGGGATTGGCCAATTGTAAGGCTCAGGTCAGCCCCAGGTGGAGATTCAGGAGACAGGATCAATTATATGGACTATTGTTATTATATTCATTGTAATCATACTTATTATTAGTACTCTTCTAGTTTATCAAACAAAATAAGAAAATTACCCAAATATTTAACATTAGTTATCTTGATAAAGCGTTGTTGTATTAAAGAGATTTTGTTTGTATGGAAGATTTTAATCATGTATGTAAGTGGCTTTCTCTTGCCACGGACACATTTAAATATAGTATTTTTGTAACATAATGTTTTAAGATAAATACTATACCATCCAACACAGAGACTTAGTAATGCAAACAATTATAATTTTGGTTACATCCCTTAAATGTTTCTTATAATAATTAGTTATTAATGATTTCTTATTGGAATTATCCAATGAGGTGCTTTTCTCTTCAACACATTTTCTTGGGTAAAACGTACATTGTATCGTTCTAAATCATGTCTTCTATAATGTTTAAACTATGAATAGAGTTTGCTGAAATACAAGTTAACTAATTTAGGATAATCTTGTAAATTATCATTTAACTAAATCCAACCTGGATTGCCACCTTTTGAAAACTTAATATTGAGATTTAGTCGTTATATAAAAACGCACGTCAAGAAATTACAATGGATATTTCTGTTTAACTCCTGACATGATAAAGCTTGCTCTTTACAATTAATAGGTTGCAGAGACCAGCATTCAAAGCTCTCCAGTTACCTTTTCATTACAATGGTCTATTTTAGCCTCAGGATGCACACCATTTCCCTGACAACAATGGAGACTGCATATCTTGTTCTTTTCACAGATCCGAATCATTTATGTAGTTTACCAAACAAGATTACCTCATTGCATTAGTTTAGTAACCTAATATTGAAGACATCAAGTTGAGGAGATTAAAGGGTTCTCTAGCATATTTGGAAAAGCGTTCTTTTTGAATTTTCTTCCAACAAAGCTTAATTGACTTTAGATGCACGTGATTTAAGCATATCTTATACTCATAACAGATAGTTAAAACAAAAAAATTGAAATACCTACCATTTTGAAACCAACATATGTTTCTTAGTATTTAGTTCTGTTTTCCAAAATGTTTGTGGCTCCTTAAAACCGTACACCAAATGTCATAAAAGATATGTTAACAGTTTTTAAGATATAAAATTAAAACAAAAAGCAAATTGGTAGATAACACAATAAATAAGGTGTTTAAAAAATCTTTATTATTGATTTTCGTAATTTTTTTATTTTTCTAATTCCCAATTTATTTAGAATATCTTACAGGACACCCTGTATATTCTAATGGAACATATAGCCAAGTGTGATTCCCTAGGTATCCCTACGTGTTCGGAGAAGTGTTCTGCGTGTTGCGAGGATTAGCAGCAGAGACGTCAGCCAATGCTACTGTTCTCACCATCACAGCATTTACTGTAGAGAGATACGTAGCCATCTGCCACCCCTTCTACTCACACACCCTCAGCAAGCTGTCCAGGGCCGTGAGACTGATCCTCGTCATATGGGCTGTGGCCTTGACATTCGCCATTCCTCAGGTAACGTATGACAGTAGCTTACTTTAATTGTTGTTTAGTTGTGGAACACACTAGGAACAGTATCTTTGAGGTACTAGACTTTCACTTCCCATTTTGAAGCTGAAATCAGTTATAGAATAGAAATGGGTGGAGCTATCAAAGTATCACGTTGATGTTTAATACTCACTATGAGACCCAAATGCAAATTGTGTATTATGATAGTATTTCAGTCTCCGATGTATAACGAATAATGCAATATCATTCAAAGGTAACTTTTAAGATGAAAAATACAGACCCAAGATAAAATAAAAATTTAAGGCTTAAAGGTCATTGCCTTTTTAATTATAATTCGTCCACTGGATCAATCTTTAAAATAACACCTCAATCGTATAAATTGGTTGAAAAGGGATGTTACAGGGGAACCCACATTGTAATAAGTAAATAGATAGATAGATGGTGTGTGGCCACATTGTAATAAGTAAATAGATAGATAGATGGTGTGTGGCCACATTGTAATAAGTAAATAGATAGATAGATGGTGTGTGGCTACATTGAAATAAGAAAATAGATATATAGATGGTGTGTGGCTACATTGAAATAAGTAAATAGATAGATAGATGGTGTGTGGCTACATTGAAATAAGTAAATAGATAGATAGATGGTGTGTGGCTACATTGTAATAAGTAAATAGATATATAGATGGTGTGTGGCTACATTGTAATAAGTAAATAGATAGATAGATGGTGTGTGGCTACATTGAAATTATATTCAAATTCATTTAAGGTTTTGGAGTTATTATAGTTTTTGAAACGCTTACATAGTGAAGATGTTTAACGAAGCTAAATACTGTTTTGTTGATTTGTTGTTATCTAAGTTTGACATTTTATGGATCTTTTTTGTAAAACAAATAAACTATCTACATTTTGAATGGTTACTGAAACATATAGTTCAACATTTAATTTAATATGCGAGTTTGTGTGATCGTAATAAACTTTTGTCATCACAAAACACCAACATGGCTTAGTAGCCTAAAATTATTCTGTAAATACCATTCAGCCACTTGATAGTTTCCTATCCGTTCACCTGCAAGTAAATAGTGATATATTTACGTGTTTTCGTTATTTACTAAATAGAAGGTGTACTAGTTGATTACATGTTACGTGTGAAATGGTATGTTATTGACATTAAAAGAGTGTACGATTTAAAACAAATCTCATGCAAAAATCAGTTCAAATTTCACGCCTGGCATAACATATTTTAAGATTAGTTTATTAATTTTTTTATTTTTTTGTGAATGTTTTTGCATTGGATTTGTATCTAGCTTAGCGTATCTGACTTATATTTAACCCATTTACCAATTTTCTGATGTTTCAGAGCAAACATATTGTACCATGCTGAACAAATTAATTGAACAAATTGTAGTGATTTCAGTACATTCTTAGAACTGAGTTTTTTGTATGTGTTCCACGATAAAAGTGTCTTTGGTTTCTAACACCTTTGGTTTTGATCACACTGTTGATTAAATTGTGAGATCCTTACTTCTATCACACTCATCCTTTTACTCATACAGAACATTAATTTGACTGCAAGATTTTACAATATTTCTGCAAAGTAACTTTTACAATGTGATTATTTCCATGCTATGGAAGGAAAACATTTAATATTTCCTTCAGACTGTATAATTGGCCTTGACTCCAAATTGTCCGTGATTACACGATAATGTACTGAAGCTTGTAATAGGTGGGAATAAAATCAAAAGTGGTTGGTTATTTTGTTGTAAACACGCGTATGTCCTAACATTTACACTAACAGAAAAGGTGATGTAGTATAGTACAGTAGAACCTCGATAACAAAACTCTCATAGGGATTATAAAATAAGACTTGTTATCAAGGTTGACTTCTTATCGAGGTTAGCGATAACAAGTGATTAGGGGTAAAATAATTTCAAGGGGATTTGAAAATGGCCCTTGTTATCAAGGGTAGCTTGTTATCGAGGGTCTTCTTATCGAGGTTCTACTGTAACTACCTAAGCTATCACAAGTTGTATGAAACTACCATAATCTTCAATAGTTAGGTGATAACCTTACTAATGGGACTGGAAGTTTGTACCTGTCAATCAGCAATGCTAACGTTAGAGATTGAAATTAAACTTATTCATCAAAGGCGGTACAAAACAGATTCTGGTATGGCATAATTAGTCCATTGCTTGTCTATATATTAATACGCAAGCAGTTTTCTTTTCACAGTCATAACTCAATAACGGCTTGATGGATTTTAAAGTTTGATGTGTCAAATTAAAGGTATTTTCACGTAGATGCGCAAATACGTCTCAATTTAGAAAGGGCACCACTTAAGTACACTTAGGGCGGGTTTCCGAGCTCGGGAATACGTAATCCTGGAGTTACTTAATCAGTGAATAAAGTTAGTCATCGAATAAAAAAACGGGTTTCAGAGCTCGCGAACTAACTCCCTAGTCCGCGGACTAGTCTATTCGGAGACTAATCGTCAACTTCTGGACTACTTATTCTAGGACTAAGGTAGGAATCACGGGGAATTTTAGTTTTTGAGTATTGGTAGTGGCAGCGGACAGACGAATTTGAGACGATACCTGCCAAAACTGTTCACGGACAGCGCTCATAGCGACACTAGCGTCTACTGTCTAGTCTGGTTCTAATCACTTATCAGTTGGGATAATGATTCCTTGAGTTTCACTGAAGATGGTAACTAAAAGAAGAGATCGTGTTCAAAAACGAATGCCGAAATAAAAACCCTGTTATGGGAACCATCATAAAAAAAATAAAAAATAAATAAAAAAACTGAAGGTTTATTTATTGCTGTTAAGTTTGATAAAAAAAAACTTCCCGATTGAAGAATAAGGTGTCAAATGTATTAGTATATGCCTTTACTTTGTCCAAGTTATTTTTTATGAGAATCTAAAAACTGTAGGCATTTGAGATATTAGAGATTGGTTGTGACTTTTGTAATCCTAATGCAAACCCCAATAATTGTCTATTTAAGATCTTACAATTATTTTAAAATGAATACTGTAGGATGATAAAAAATAAAGGGAAATATTTTATTATTCTTTGTATGAAAATCAACCGTAAAAAATTATCATTATTACAACAATTTAAAAGTAGGCCTAGTTATAATTTATCTGCTTAGAATGTACTGTATTTGTGTTCTCTGATTGTTTTGTATTTTAACAATTCCTCTGGAAGTACAATGTGTAGTAGAGAATAAGTAGGTGTCCAAGCAACTTCAGTTAACTTCCAATCATCTGAGCTCCGGTTATCTGAGAATCCAGGTTGTCCGAGTTAGCTCACGGCTAAAATATTTTTGTTTTTTTTTACCCAAATTCCAAATTATTATACTAGGTATGAGTTTCAATTGAAAATAATACTAATACATAAGTCTTGTTTTGTTATGCATACTGTTAGTTTTGGTTAAAAGTATTCTTTAGTAAAATATTGCATTACAGTAGACTATCCGGACTCCTCTGGACCGAGGCCAGTCCGGATAACGGGGTTTTCGGTAAAACCGACGTCCCCAAAAACTCGTTAAATGGACCATTTAAATGCATGTAACCCTATGTAACATTATGTACCAAGCGTATTAAATACGTATTTAGATTTGATAGGCCCTACATTAATTTTTTCATACAGTTAAGTTTTTCTTTCTTTCATCGTTATATTGTTATTTTAAATTCTACGTTTAGTACCTTATAATATTATTAGGGACCATTATAGTCTTATAGTCTTAAGCATAAATTGTAGATATACGGCTTTCATTCAAAGATGGGTTTGCTTATACTTAAGAGAAAAATAAAATTTTACGAAAAAATATCAAGAGGAATGAAATTGCAAGTAAATTTTATGCCGATTAAGAATTTGGCATTTATATAGATACAACTTCACAAATTGAGTAATTACACCAAAAGTTAAGTTAGTCCGCCCCTTAATCCTGCCCTTCGCCTGGACTAAAAATTGCTCATATTTTTTCCTCGAGTTAGTCTTTGTTGCCCAGTTGTGGATTAAATATTTGGCTCCGAAACCCGATCGAATAACATTTAATTCGAGGATTAAGTAACCCGTGACTCCGAAACCCATGAGAGTAAGTCAGGGACTAGTTAACTCTCGGAATAGACTTAGTCGTTGACTAGCGTAATCCTCGAGCTCCGAAACCCGATTTTTTAGTCCTAGAATAAAAACTGGTTTGAACTGGATTTTAGTCCAGGAATAGCGTTAGTCCCGAGCTCCGAAACCGGCCCTTAAGGGCTAAAGTTTGGAAGGCGGCGCTATCTGATGACATTTGATCAAACTCATTTCCCTTTGTTTACAAATAACATATGGACGTAGTTTGAAATATTTTTTAAGGTTAACCACAGACTGCAGGACTTAAAACTTTCAGAGAAAAGCTGGAATTTATATTTTGTTTCAATCTGTTTACTAAGTCTGGTTCATAATGAAGAGTTTCCTATCAATACTAGACAACAAAGTGTTTAAGAATAAATATTTAATTCTTTTTTTCTATGGTTAAATTGATTTACCGTACCTTACATCGTATTTTACTGATTATAATGTAGTTACAGTTTGATGTAATGAAGTGAATGTTTAAAAGTGATTATTCACAGGGCAGTTACCCGTTACATTACCATATTATCATGTAATTTACAATGTGTATCAAAATTCCAATTCCTTTATAGTGTTTTCTGTTGTTTGGTTAACTTTCTTATTTCATTTCAATTAGAAATCAATTGACGCCAGTACCACGAAGAACTGTGAGTGGCTGGAGGGAACGCGAACATGACCGCTTGCATCAACCTCTAAATTGAACATTTGATGGGTACATAGTGGTAGTACCACCGTTGTGATAGTCCAATCACGGACAAATGAACGTGAAATGTATTGTAGTGGCTTACATATTTTTAAGCAAGAAAAGACTGGCCGAGACGGTTAAGTTTTTACTCTTTGTTGCCATAAATTAAAGGTTCGTTTACCTCATTTGTGCAATTCACCATACCTTCAGGTTCTTATTGGAAACTCCCAATCTGAAAATAGGACTGTGAGACTTAAATCCAGAATTTGTGAGATTTGGATTAAGTTCGTCAATTCAATTCTGCCTTTACCATGGTCAGCTCCGAAGCTCATTAAGATGAGAAAGTTCCACAGGGGATCTACAATATTAAGTTCCTTGACACGTTTTACCACCGAGTGGGTCCTCTTATTCCTCAAGAAGGTGATGATCCTGAATACGCACAGATATATAAGTAACTACGACAATTTCACTAGAACCTAAAGTAAAATTAAGCTCAATCCAATAAAAAATGCAATCAAAAAAATATGAGGGAAATAGGGTCACAATGCCAACCCATTTGCAAATCTTTGAAGACTGTGGCAGACATTATGTAGGGACGAGAGCTCCGAGGAGTCAAGTGAGATTCTTATGTACATAATAAGAGACGGAAGAAACCTCTTCCCTCGCTACAATGGTGCTACCTGTGTAGATGTCGCAGTAATTTTTAAAGCTGAAAACAAAGCACCACCTGGCCAAATAAATCGTATAGTTTTTTCCAACACTAATAATGTTAAACGCGTATCCATTCTAGATCTGTCGTGATATCCACTTGCTTACACTCTTCTGTTCCCAACCGGAGACTTGGGTTGGGGCCCCTAATTTAAACACGCCTAAAAAAATAACACATCAAAGAAATAATTTAACAATGCTAGAATAAAAGTAGCGATGGTTGGCGTCAAGAGAGGAATTGAGCTACATTAGGTAAAAAGCTCACTTTACAGTGTGTGGTTGACATCTACGTGCTCATAGAGTGCACCCACCTACTATACATAAGAGATAACCAAAGCAGTATGAGAGTGAATGTAAATTTAATATTGTAGATTACTTTCATATTTTTTGCATCATAATATTTTTATATTTCTATAATCAGCCATATAAATTATTTTAGAGTGACTCTTTGATTAAGGTCTGGCTGTTTTGCTCGATTTCGAGCAACAGGTTATCTAGTTACAGATTAATCGTGATATTATTTTTAACACTGCAGTTACAAGGTTATATAATTTATTTTTGTAAAAAAATACAACCGACTTCAAATGCTCTAAAAAGAATGAAATAATTTCAATAAAGTTAACTTTTGTATTAGTCAAGCTCACGTATTTTAAGTCGGCGCGTCTCTATGATGATTTTTGATACAACATTTAAAGAGGATGTCCACATTGCAGATGACTATCTATAACTAAAGGTGATTATTATCTTATAGTGGTATTAACAAGTATCTTTAAAAAGATTATAATATATTTACATATTTCTAACTTGGAAAAGTAACGTTTTAATTTTAAACTAGCTTCTTTTCCCTATCATAATATCAAAATAAATAATTTTCCTATTCATATAGAACATTTGTGTGTGTTATTTTCACTATGCAATCATTCTGAAGTAAACATAAAATACAAGAAAATACTTCCTTTGATATATAAACAAAACAGTTCAGTATGTTTTTTTTTATATATTTATGTTATCCAGCGATAATTTATTGATTTTCAAAATACTCTCTCAATATCTTTCATTTTATTCATATTTTTGCAATTAGAGCCGCGCCGACTTGAAATCGTGAGCTTGACTAATACAAAAGTTTACTTTATTGAAATTATTTCATTCTTTTTAGAGCATTTGAAGTCGGTTGTATTTTTTTACAAAAATAAATTATTTCATGATTTTTAGTGACTGTATAATTTGTTATGTATTAATTACTTGAAGTTTTTTTTAAAGCAAAACTGTTTGAAACAATCAAAAGTGTCACAGAACAATCATTATTTTTAAACTGCTTGAGTCACCTGTTCACACAATCAATGGGTATTAAAAATTAACATTTTTGGATTTTCCAAAGATAAAAACAATGAGTTGTCCATTACATTAGGCCTAATGAAAAACTAAATGTCTTTCCTAGAGACATTGAAATGCCAGACATCATCGTTTCCTGCAATTGGTGTACTTCTACATTATAAAACGAAATACAGTAAGGTCCCAAGCTTTTTGGAGCAATAAGAAAGTTATTCCTCAGCCACCAGCACTAAAAAATCTCTTAAAAGTAGAAAATTGTTTGATACCACGTACAGTATAATACCTTTGAAAAATATGTATATGATTGGTTCAGCTAAAAGTGGTGTAAGGGGTAGGCAGTTTTGTTTGCTCAAGATGTAGTCGAAATTGCAAATCAGCTTCCCATTTCCGAAGCAGGCATAATATTATTGACAGTGAAGAATATTAATAAACATCCCACATCTTCAAATGCATGTTTAGTAATTAAAATATTAACACTTTTACGACGATTGACGATTACGCAATCTCACACCTCTTATTGCGTTTAAGGAATAATTGCATCTAATTTATATTTGGATCTCTTTTACGAATGCTTTGGTTTTCACAATACACCTTAAATTGTCAATATCATACAGCTATTCACTATGTTTTTATAAGTCAGAACATTCATTACTCAAAACAGAATCATACACAAATCAGGTCAAATGTTGAAATACCTTTTTTATAGTAACCAAAACAAAATGCATTTTTCAATGTAACTTATTTAGGCCCCATGGCAAGAAATAGTATATTAATTTTAGTTTATTAGTTTTTTAAGCAACTGTTTCATGAAGAAACTGTCTGTAGCTTCATTTAAATGGTTTTAACTAACAGTTGTAGGAATGTTATTATTATTTATTGCCTTCTCTGCAAAAATATAAACAAAATAAATGTTGAATATTTGAGGTTTTCAGCATTTTTCAACAAACAAATATTTTTCTTAAACATAATGCAATATATGGTACCAAATAGAAACTCTCCTGGTTATTTTGGTGGTGGAACTACGCTGATCGGTAAAAGAATAACAGAGAAATTGCTGAACATACATAGAAAAAAAAACATCGCCACAGACAGAGAACCTCCTCCTTTTGTTGTTAGTGGGGAAGTCGGTTAAAAATAACGCCCTGATGAATTTGACATTAACGAATAGATTTGTATTTCGGATCAACAGATTGAAGCTAACTAGAAATAATATGAAAAAATACTATTAATTTAAAAAAATACAAATGGGACGAATATATAATAACATTCAATATTGTAAATAACTTATAAGAATAAGCTAACGCTCGTTATAATATACAAGTTTGTCGCATAGTACAAGATAAGATTTATGCTACAAGGAAAGGGCCGATGTAATGGATGAATAAAGTCACTTTGTGATATTTTGTACACGTTACACGTTCTCTTGCGCATTGTACTCCCCAAGGGCTTTTTGAGTTTAAGTTCTTGTTGTCTTTTAAGTCTGTTTATAATTGTTTTTCAAAACATTTCAAAGTAAATTGGTCTGCAATAAAGATTATTATTGCGATGTCCAAAGCTCTTTGTTAAGTGGTTAAACCTAATTAAGGTGTACGTGATAATTTATGTTATATATATTACAATTGTGTTATATATTCTTTATCCGGAGCTTAAGCTATTTGAATATACATTTCAAGTATTGCTCTTATATCTTTAGATGCTAAGCATCGTGGAACAAAAAACATTGATTAAATAATTTAAATGAATAACTGCGTTGCATTTCTGAGTACGTAGAAACAAGTCAATGATCATAATTATCATTGTATTGTTATAATCTCTATAATCTTGTTATAATCTACCGGCGACCTGATGATTAATTATTAATTATCAAGTCGCCGGTTCGAGCCTGAGAAAAGCCAGTATCTTTTAGTTTGTGTGAAATTGGGCCCAGCTGGTCCCAATCGTAAGGTTTTAAATAAATGATCCTGACCTGACTGATGAAAACGCTGATCTTAAGTCATTATCTAACTCTGCTACTTACTTTGGGTCTTCAAAGCGAGAAACGCCACAAAGGAAACTGACGAGTAAAACGCAAGCAGAACTAACTTATCCCTTCATTGTTAGTTTCTAGTCTAGGTTTGTTTGACAATATTGGTAGCCACCTCATGTAATCAGTACAGCAGTATAAAACTTGGCCAATCCGATTGAGAAAGACTAGACTATGCATTTCCACGTAATACATTAAGGTTTCCGCTTTTACAACTAGCCATTACTTCTCTAAAGATTACAAGGAGGTTTCCATCGAGGACAATTAGTTTCTACCAGCTTACTCCCTACATTTGTTTTTAGATTTGAATATCTTTATTAAAAAGATTAGTATAGTTGGTAAAGTATTGAAAATCATCGAAAAAAATTTAACTGACTTATAATAGGTAAAAATATCATATCTCAAACCAATTAAACCTCCAACTACTTGATTCAGTAACCTGCCTAAAGATTTTACATGTTTTTTTTAATCCCTCTTAAGCTTTTTTCTAAACATTCAAAGAACTTGTTAATCACTTATTTCATATATGTATGTTCATTGATCAATATTTTATACTGTATAACTTATTTGTGAAGTTTGAGTATCTCATATTTTAATATTGTTAAGATATGATGGGGGACTCGTTAATAAAGTAACTTTTGAAATGTACTGAAAAACTGACTACTTTTATTTAACTTATATAATTAACAATATAATAGAACTAAAATAATACATTCCATATACTTTTTTATTCAATTTGAGATTTTTTACCTACGCATGGACTTTGATCTAATGCTAAGTACTTTTCAACAAGAGCTAAGCAAGTGTTACGACAACAAATACAATTACTTTTTTTCACTCCGAAGCAAAAGCGGCAGAAAATTGAGCACATTTTAGACCGGAAATGTATGTATGTAGTTTAACTTTATCTCGTGTTGAAAACCGTTACTTATTATTTATTATTATTATTATTATAATTATTATTATTATTATTATTATTATTATTATTATTATTATTATTATTATTATTATTATTATTATTATTATTATTATTACTTATTAGTAAATGTAGTAAATAGGATCATAAACTATACAGAGTGTTTCCAAAAGGACTTAACATTCTTTAGATCACACTGTTCGATATTTTTAATTCTAGAGATTGGCTGAAGGTAATTTATTTGCTAAATACATGGCTTTTTCTATTTTAGTTCGACAAGAGTAATACATCTTCGATGCTTACTATTTACAAGTACGAATATAATACAGGATGTTTCTGGATTCGTGTCGGATATTTTAGGGTATTATTACTGGGTGAGAAACATATCCAAATATCATATTTAAATCGTCCGGAAGTCCTTAGTTACTCACACCGCCGCCATTTTGTTTCTTTCAGTTATTAACTGTTTTCTAAAAAGTAGGAAAAGATACGAAATTGAAACTTTGCACAAACATTCACGACGAATATACAAAGCTAAAAAAATAAGAAAAAAAAGGCGGCCATTATTTTTTTTATAAATCAAAAACCGTTGATTTTACAAAACGTTTACAAGAATAAATTTTTTAAGGTTATTTAATCACAAACTGATTGATACCTTAGTTATTTTTTTATTGGACAAATTTAACTGAGATATGGCAGAATTAGTAATACGTGGCCGCTGGAGGTTTAGTGCATGCGGAGGCATGTGGCTGCCAAAACAATGCAACAGTCTCCGTCCGCTTTGTAAGTTATTTTAGATTATTTCAAACTATAATTTAAATGTAACATAACTCCAAAAGTGTTCAATTATCTATCATAAGGATGGCATAAAATTGTCATAATCATTTTTTTTAACAGCTGATAAAAAAGTTTGGGCGTTTTGTGTGAATTTTAAAAACAGTAACAAGGTGCGCATTTTAAGCTATCCTAATGATAGATAATTGATAAAAAGCACTTTTGGGGTAATGTAACATTTTTTATTGTTTGAAATAATCTAAAATCACTTAAAAACAACTTACAAAGCGGGTGGAGATTGTTCCATTGTTTTGGCAGCCACATGCCTCTAAAAGTGCCTCTAGTATGCACTAAAACTAACCTCCAGCGGTCACGTATTACTAAATCTGCCATATCTCAGTTAATATTTGCCCAATATTAAAAGCTAGGGTATCTATCAATTTGTAATTAAATTACCTTAAAGAAGTTATTACTAATGTAAAACTTTTGTAAAAACGACGGTTTTTGAGTTATTTAAGAACCAAAATTTTAAATGACAGCCATTTTGTTTTACGAGTTTTAAAATTGTCTTAATTTTGTTGTAGCTTTGTCTAGTCGTCATGAATGTTTGTGCAAAGTTTCAATTTCGTATCTTTTACCAGTTTTTAGAAAACAATTAGGTAATAAGTGAAAAACAAAATGGTGGCGGTGTGAGTAACTAATGAGTTCCTGACGATTTAAATATGATATTTGGATATGTTTCTTACCCAAGAATGATACGCTAAAATATCAGACACGAATTCTGAAAAACCCTGTGTATTATGTAAACAATTTTGAAGGATTAATTTAATAGTTTGCGTAAAAAACTTTGGTAATGTTTATATATTTAGATTTGGTGATTTATATTTTAAAACTACAGTCTTTAAAATCTCCCACAAAAGGGACCAAATTGTGTTTCCTTTTTGAGCGTGTTGCAATGAAACCTTTTAATTAATTAAAAAACTCTTTGTATTAATAATTTACTTGATTACTTTAATCTGAACTCAACCATACGAATGTACTATTTTGATAATAATACATTCCTTTGTTATAAGAAACGGTTTACTATTTTTTTTTTATGACTGTAATGGTCAAAAGTTAACCAGGACTACCTAACAGTAGTTCAAGGGATGAATGTATTTTTCATTGTTTGTAATATATTTTTTTTTTTTTTTTTTTTTTTTTTTTTTTTTTTTTTTTAGGGTGAGGAGGGAAAATGCTTTTACGCACACAGGTAGCCAGCCTGTAGTGTGAGACTCCTGAGTTTATCACAGACTACTCACTAAAAAACCCCCTCTACTCTGTTGGACACAGACCTGGAATTGTTTGTCACATTACTTCAAGTCAGGCCAACATGTGACCTAAGCCCACAGGGCTCGCACCGTTTCTGGCATTATTTATTTTTTGACCTACACCGCATCCCGGTCGAGGTCAAGCTTCTTGGCGCGGAGAACACCCTGGATGTAAAGTGACACACAGGTCCAATTGTCCTCACCCTCCATCATCATCGGTATGACCGTGTCCACCGACAGCAGTCCTACGAACTGTTGAGCCTCTAGGCGGGGCCTTTCCCAATGCTGGCAGTGGAAGAAAGTGTGTTCCACGTCATCGGGAATGCCTGGGCAGTATATGCAATCGGGTGACACGGCTTTGCCCATCCTGAACAAGTACGACCGGAAAAAGCCGTGACCCGTCAGAAATTGGGTGAGGTAGAAGTTCACCTCTCCGCACCGCCGATTAACCCAAGGTTGGACCTGTTGTATCAGTCGCCTGGTCCAGAGCCCCCTTGTCTCCTGTTCCCAGCTCTCCTGCCACAGCTGGAAGGTCCGGGTGCGTTCCTCAATACTTGCCTGGTCCTCCCCACGGCGCTGATAAATTGCCTTCCTCTCCGCCGCCAAAAGTTTGACGGGGATGACTCCAGCAACCACCAGGACGGCGGGTTCGGACACTGTTCGATAGGCAGATGCTACCCTTAGTGCTGCCTGACGCTGCACTCGGGCGAGCCGCATCCTATATACCTCCTTATTGAGAGCGTCTGCCCAGACCTCCGCACCGTACAGGAGCACTGACTGGACCGCAGACATCAACAGCCTTCTGCGGCTGGACCGTGGACCTCCGACATTGGCCATTAACCGACTAAGGGAAGAAACCATTTTAGCGGCCTTGTCCGCCGTACGGGTGATCTGGTCTCGCCAGCTGAGCTTGCTGTCCACCATGACCCCAAGGTACTTTGCGGCACGAGTGGTTTGGACTTCAACGTTCCCCACCATCAAAGGCACGATGGTGTCAATCCTCTTTTTAGTCAGAATGACAATCTCAGTTTTGCTCAGAGCGAGCGAGAGACCATGTTCTGCCATCCATGCGTTAATGGTTCGCATGACTCGATTTAGTTTCAGCTGGGCAAGCTCAATGCTACGTGCAGCTATTAAAGCCGCAACGTCATCTGCATACCCAACTAGGACGGTTTCCTCAGGCATCTCGGATCTCAAGAGGCTGTCGTAGGCGACGTTCCAGAGGTCCGGGCCCAGTATGGATCCTTGAGCAGCACCAGAAGTTACATCCATCGTCCTGGAGCCTTCTGTAGTGTCGTAAATGATGAGGCGGTACCGGAGGTAGTCCTCTATCATGCGCATGAGGTATGCCGGGACGTGGAAAGTGTTCTCCAGTGCGTCGAGCATATCGCACCACCTCGCGGAATTAAATGCGTTTCGCACATCAAGTGTTACAAGCAGCACAACCCGACGAGAATAGTTGTTAAACTCCTCAGCTCTCATTACGGCTCGCTTTACCTCCTCAATAGCGTCAACCGTTGACCGTCCCTTCCTGAAACCGTACTGACGAGGGGATAGATTCCCTGCAGCAACCACGGCTGAATTCAGTCGGGAACGGATCAACTTTTCCAAGACTTTCCCAGCAGTGTCCAACATACAGAGAGGTCTGTAAGAGGAGGGTAGGTCTGGGTTTCCTTTTCCCTTCCCCACGAGCACAAGCCTAGCTGTTTTCCAGCAGAAGGGAAACTTCCCCTCGGCCAGACAGGCATTGTACGTGCTCAAAAGGATTTGTGGGTTTATTGAAAAGACTTTCTTCAGGGCCTCACCAGGTACCCCATCCGGTCCAGGAGCCTTGTTGTTCTTCAGGGACAGAACGGCCGCCTCCAACTCCTCGAGACTGAAAAGCGGTACGTCGTCCACCCTTCCGAACTCCCGCAATGGACGCAGTGTGTGAGTCGGGAAAAGGGACTTTACGATCCTCTCCATAGAGGCCCCGTCCATAACGGAAGGTGGAGAGCGGGTGCCAAGCTTCTTGGTTACTATCTTGTAACCAAGGCCCCACGGATCGGAATCGACATCGTCCCTTAATTTCTCCCAGCAACTGCGTTTGCTCCGGTTAATGGCCCGGCGAAGAGACTTCCTTGCCACCTTGTAAGCGTCAGACTTAAGACGTCTATCTTCAGGTTCTCTAGCCCTGGTAGCAAGACGTCTGGCTCTCAATGCTGCCCGTCGTAGTTCTGCGATCTCGGTTGTCCACCAGTACACAGGTCGCTTATCGCACCGGGATATCCTGCGAGGCATTGACTCTTCGCAGGCCGAGACTATCAGCCTCATCAATGATGTAACTGATGTCTCTGCGTGAGCCACGCCGGATGCAGCAGGTACCACTGGCTCTCCCCGTAGTATGACTTCGGTGAATTTGGCCACGTCCAGCTTTTTGGTGTTCCACCGAACGGGCACCTGCCGAGACACGGTAGCTTGTCTCTGATGACTATCCATGACATCAAAAATGATGTACTGGTGGTCACTGGCCGTATAATCCTCTAGGACTCTCCAGGCTCGTATCCTCGGCAAGAGGGACTCAGATGCAAGCGTGATGTCTGGGATCGTTCCCCTCATTCCGGGACGCTGGAAAGTTGGCGTGTTGCCCTCGTTTATGACAACAAGTCCAGCCCTGGCAGCAAAGTCCAGGATGTACTTCCCCCGGGAATTAGTGAGAGTCATTCCCCACTCGACAGCCCTAGCATTGAAATCCCCCGCCACGACAACGTGCCCGGCGGTATCGCGCACGCTCTCTTCCAGGCGGTCTATCTTTCCACGAAAGTCACGGATAGCCTCGTTGGGGGTGAGGTATACACTAAAGTAAGTGACATCCCCGCACCGGACCCAAACGAATCCTCGGCCCTTCGCGTGACTCCTTACCTGCACTTTAGCTGTATTACGAACCCAGAACGCAGCAGTACCAAGTGTATCGGGAAACCAAAGAGATGGGTCCCTGTCCCGGTACTGGTACTGTTCGCTGACCAAGAGCGCGTCAACACCGTGTTCGAGGGCAAGCTGACTGAGAAGCGCGTCAGCCGTCCTGGATCGATCTACATTGCACTGGAGGATCCTTATCTTCGTGGTTGGGCTTTCGCTTGTTGTAGTGCGCCTTTAAATGCACTGCACTGCCCAGACCCAGCTATATGTTTAGCGTTTTTATCATTGAGGCCTTTCTCCTTACAGAGGAAACAGGTCTCAACTTTACAGTCCCTACGAGTGTGACCCACCTCCCCGCATCGAAGGCAGTTCTTGCCTCGGTCGGGCCCTTCGCAGTTTCGGGAGGAATGGCCGAAATCAAGGCATTTAAAACACCTCGTTACTTCCACCCTCCGTCTCAACCTGCAATTAACCCATCCAACCCTCAAATGCTGGAGTGCCAAAACCTTACTGGCGTTTGCGTCTGCCATTTCGGCGACCGCCATCCGCTGTTGACTCCGGTTTGGTTTCGTGAGCCACACCCTCAGACTAGCCGTTTGTCCGGCAAGCTCGGGGACAGCTTTTTTTAGGGCATCAATGACGTCATCCTCCGTTGACACACAATCCATATCCCGAACCTCGACGGACGTCTTGGGTTCGAGAGCACGAACGGTGCCCTGACCTTCCACAGCTGCCTTTAGTTCGGCAGCAAAGGCGGCTTTATCTTTAGACTTACCCAGTTCGAGGAGGACGTCCCCGTCCCGGGTTTGTCTAATCGACCGTACAACCGTGTCGGTTTGCTCTGGCTTAGCCTTGGCCTTGATAACACCCAAGACTTCGGCGAATGATCTTCCCTCCAAAGGCTTGACCAAAATTGCCTCAGTCCTGGGCTTTTTGGGCCGCGACTTTTTAGCGAGTGCCGAGCCAGGCACAGCTTGGGCCACGCCGGTCGATTGCGCCCTCACTGCCACATATGTCTTGGAGCCGACTTCCGCGTGCCTCAATTTCCTCTTCTCCTTTTTCGTAAGGCGCTTTTCCCACACAGTCCCAGATGGTGTTTCTACGACTGACCCCTTTCGGGAGCTACCCTCAATGGGTGTCGCAGGTTGCTGTGGCTGTTGAGGTTTCGCTGGAGCGGCAACTACGTCAGAGAAGGACCTAGAAGTCTGGGTCGCCTTGACCTTAACTTTAGGCTTTGCTGTCTGAACAACCTCTTCTCTTTTTGGAGGGCTTTCTGATGTAGGCCTCCTGCGTTTCTTGGAAGGTCGCGCATTGTCGTCAGGTAGGGACACCACCTTCTCGGCGATCCTTTCCATGGCCGCCTTGCTCACCAGCCGGCAGGCGAAGACAAAACCAAGGTCGTCCTCGAGCTTAGCCATGCCATTTTTAACCACTTGGTTAACTCCTCTCTGCGTCTTAAAGGTTTCAAGCATTGCCTTTATGGTCTGCTCCATGTTTCGAAGCCGGTTTTCAATGTCATTTTCTGCGTCGAGATATTGCTGACGCAGAAGTACCATTCCCGACACTTCCAAATCTAACGCTGTTGTTCGGGATTCCTCCGGCATCCCTTCACCAGACTTAGAGGGTGGTCCACCGTTTCCTTCTCCACTTGTCAAGGGAGATCCCAAAGTCAAGTCTTTTGTACACCTGAAAGATGCAGGTGGAGGGGACGTCTTCACGCCTTTCAATGTTGGCGATCTCTGGACCTTGGAGCTTCGCCCAAAAGGGTCTCGCTCTACTTCCGACTTCTTTTCTTGCTCATTCGAGCTACTTATTAAAGATGTGTTCAGGGTATTTGTTATAAAAGCCATCTTGTGTTTACCAGCGCATCGTGCGGCAAGGGGCGGCCCGGAATAGTCAGGAACGGGTATACCCTCGGGGACAGCGCCCCTACCCCAGTTCCCCGAGGCCCAACCTCCGTTTTCCCAGCACCGGATACCTGACGTGCCGGGGGTCACCCGTCACAATGTAGAGCCCGACCTCTACATCCATGCCGCACTCCCGCCGTTTGTAATATATTATTATTATGTTATTATTCAGTAACTTAAAATCATTAAACATACAGAATTGAAACGCGATCGTAATATAATCAGGGGCCAAACCAGTTATATCACGGGCGTTTTATATTATGTTACAGATTCTATTTGGCCTGTCGTGTCGTTAATGCATTTTCCACGAGCAGCTTTCTGCATCAATTTCCCTGCAAATTCCTGCAAGTTTCCCTTATGAATATTTTAAGGATAAATTCGTAAAACTTGGACATGCACGAAAGTGTTGGCAAACTAGCAATTAAAACCTACAATTATGTTAAAAGGCACCGAAATAAAAACAAAATACAATACACATTTATTTTTAAATATTGCCTATTCTTAAAGTGATATGTTTAAACTACTAATGATAATGATTTATATACTTTATATCTTATAATGTAAATAGATTAATACATCCAATGTTAACATAATCGAACTTAGTATCGTGATACTGCTAATAATAGTTAAGCGAATCATAAGTGAACGGGAATTATTCTTTCGATCAAAAAAAGAGTTATTAGATACATTTTAGACAAATATTTTATAAATAATATTGGATCTACTCGCTTGGTATTGTTATAACTGAAAAAATATTACCTATTATTATTAAATTAGAGTCTCTATTTTACTTATATCCATTCATAATCTTTTTTAATTAAAGTGTACTTGCAAGGATGGCAAATCTTCATAAAAAAGATCTTAATTAAAATGTAACTTTTTAATTACTCTTGAACATGGAATCTTTTAAGTTTATATTATGGACACACCCTTCAACTACAGCCAAGTAAGTGCATTTTGCTCCTTAATTATGGATATGCGCAGAACCTAGCATCCTTATATTTGAATAAAATGTATATAAATATGAATCATAGTGTAAACTGTTCATTGGCTCATTTTTCAATATGTATAGATTGCCAATATACAATATAAGTGGTTTAAATAAATGTATTTTATGTAATCCAAATGGTTTCGACAGCAACTAGTTTCGCTTCAACACTGGAACTATCTTCAGGCATTACAAGGACCTTGTCGCTTCTTCAAAAGGTCGTCGTGTTTTAATATTTTTAATGTTTCGATGTTTTGTGGTTTTTTGTGTGAACTGAGACGACCTTCTCTAGAAGCGACAATGTCCTTGTAGAACCTGAAGACTGTTCCAGTGTTGAACCGAAACTAGTTGCTACCGCACCCATTAGGATTACATAAAATCACTTCATCTACGATAAAATAGAGGTATTTAATACATTTTAATATTGTTCATTTTTACCGGACGTGTTGAACTCGGCAAACGTTTGATAATATATTTTGTAACCGTCTTCTTATTTCATTACCGCTGATTAAAGTTATGAAAATAGTGTAAATGATACGTTAGAATATTAGGTGGAAATAGTCCATAATATTTCGTCGAACATGCCAAATTAAACATCTTAAAATACAAAATGAAAGTATACACATACATTTTACCGGTGCGTCATAAGAAAATTAAATTCATAAAATATAAAAACTAAAAACAAAAATGAGGTTCACAATTTACATACTCCTCAAATATGACTGTGAAACGACGAGGGATCATATTAGGTAATTAAATTGTGTTATGGCGTAGTAGCCTCTGAATCACTAAATTTGAACTAAATGATTTGTGTTTTCTTGTTTCGTTCCTTCATCCTTTGTAGTACACTACTATTATTTCAGACTAATGGAGTCCATCATCACACCCCAGTTGATTCTCACACCTGATGATGGACTCCAGAAGTCTTAAAATAATAGTTGAGTACTAACTACAAAGGTTGAAAGAATGAATGAATGATTCAATGAAAATTCTTCTTTATTGAAGTAAACTTATATCACATATATTTTACCGGTGCGTCATAAGGAAATTAAATTCATAAAAATATAGAAACTAAAAACAAAAATGAGGTTCACAATTTACATATTCCTCAAATATGACTGTGAAACGACGAGGGATCATATTAGGTAATTAAATTGTGTTATGGCGTAGTAGCCTCTGAATCACTAAATTTGAACTAAATGATTTGTGTTTTCTTGTTTCGTTCCTTCATCCTTTGTAGTACACTACTATTATTTCAGACTAATGGAGTCCATCATCACACCCCAGTTGATTCTCACACCTGATGATGGACTCCAGAAGTCTTAAAATAATAGTTGAGTACTAACCACAAAGGTTGAAAGAATGAATGAATGATTCAATGAAAATTCTTCTTTATTTGAAGTAAACTTAGGTCCTCATGTCCCTTCCTTACAGTTAATTCTGTACCTCGTAACAGAATTACCTCTGTAAGGTTCACTCGATGAAGCAAGGTAGCTTAAACCATTTAGCTCAATAATTGTAGCATTACTTGGAATTAATAAGGCAACTAAATTGCTTAGATTATTATTATAAATCATACAGATTTTATCTTCTGCAAATCTAATTGATATAATATCTGTTGATAACTACGAGACAGAGATCACTTCTATCTATGATTAATTTTAAACTAATTGCTACGCCCTTTCATTATACATGCTACGACTAGTTATTATATAACCATAGCGTTGAATACATTTTATAGCATCAATGTAAATGAACTATTATAGTGATTTATATTACATTGTTACTGTCAAAACGATCCGTTGTGGTTGGTCCTTATCGTTTCGACAGCAACAAGGCAATTTAAATCACTATATAGTTAGTTCAGACGATCCAGAGGACATTCCACCATGAAAATGTAAATTGAATCGTTCCAACATTAACATAAAATATTGGAATATATTCAAATGTGTAGTGAAAGATCCATTTGTAACAATGTCGTCTATTGTGAGTGATAAATGTGTTTAGCCTTAAGCTAGGACGACCTCATTGAAATTAAATAATTAATATGAACACTCTTTTATGCACAATCATGTGTTAAAGATACAAATAATTTTTCTCACTATCGTATCTTAATGCATACAGGGTGTCCTTAAGTAAACAGCCAACGATTTTTAGTTGTAAAATGGCAGAAGCTAGTCAGGTTTACCCCATTTTACAACTAAAAATCGTAATATTTCAGCTATTTCTTATTCGATCTTTTTGAACTTGGTATTATTTGATAGGGAATAAATTATAAATTCCAAATAAAAGTGTACTTAGCATTTTCTTTTCATAAAATTAGCCCTTTTTGTGTAATTTAAGTTTAAAAAATTAAAATGACCACCATTTTGAAGTTTTAAGTTGAATCAAGATGATTTTTTCCAGCATGGGGCTTTTGTACCTTAACCTACATACCAAGTTTAACCTGGCATATACAAAATTAACTTGCACACTTCTACATAGGTCAGACAGGATGCTCTTTTAAATCTAGATTCAAAGAGCACATTCAAGCTCTTAAGAGTAACAACAGAACATCCATGAAATCAAACTTTGCTGAACACCTTTTATCGACCAACCACAATTACACAAATAAAAAAAAAAAAAAATGAAAATTCTAAAAGTTTTAAACAAAGGAAATCGAATGGCTTCAACTGAAGAATATTTCATATACGATGAAAATCTTAAAAATCCAAATCATATTTTAAATAGCCAAATTCCTTCAAGAAACCCAATCTTTGACCAAGTTTTAGAATTAAATAATCAGTAACAAAAATATTTTTCCAAATCCTGTCTAATTCTATAAATCATCTGGACATCTAAATTATATGTATTTATATACAAACAATTAATATAAACAACAGTTAAGTATTTAATGTATGTATTTGAAGTTTGAAAATGGACTTATGTCTAAAACATGTCACTTCTTATAAAAATATAATATTCAGGGTGCTCAGTTGTACTTATTTACTACAATAATTTAACAAGTTTAATAAATATCAGTTGAAACATCCAAAAATAAAAATGTTTATATAAAATTTACAAAATGGCGGATATCTGGTTAACGAAGCAATTTTGGAAAAGATGTTATTCTTGATTTTCTCTTTATTATGACCCATAGAACCATTTCCCGGAGCTTGGCTGTTTGATTACGGGACACCCTGTATATTATAAGTAGGCCAAATCTATTTTATTTAGCCAATATAGAATTCCCGTTACAGCCTTTTTGGCTTCTCCGCCCCATTGACGTTGTTTAAGTTAGTATGTTTGTTGAAAGTTTCTAGGTATCGAACAAGTAAACAAAACACAAATATTTGAATTGACTTCGATGATTGAGTTTGCATATAAATTCAATCTGGAAAAGTAAATTCACTGAAAGCTGATGGGAATAAGTTTGCCTACGGACCTTGCTTTTCAGAACAGTAAATAACATAAACGAATGAAACATAAAAATTCAGGTTACGTGTTTAAAATATTTTGAATCTCACTCGGGAATTGAAGATAGTGGAATGAAATCAGCATTTTTTTTAAATATCGTTCAGAATATATAACACCAGAATATATAACCACCCATGGTGGTTTTCTACTGATTCAATTTCACTGTACAATGAAAATCAAATCAATATAAATTTAACGTGGCGAGTTCACTTTCCACAAATTTGGAACCATTGAACCCAGGAATAGTATGTTTATAGAGATTTACTAATTATAGTCAATAAAGTAAGAATTTATCTTCTTTAATAATTAACTAAGTATGCAGCAGTTCAGATGCATTTCAAGCTATCTTCAATAGCTAACTTAGTATTCAGCAGTTCAGATGCATTACAATCTATCTTCAATAACTAACTTAGTATGCAGCAGTTCAGTTGCATTACAAGCTATCTTCAATAACTAACTTAGTATTCAGCAGTTCAGATGCATTACAAGCTATCTTCAATAACTAACTTAGTATTCAGCAGTTCAGTTGCATTACAAGTTATCTTCTTGAATACTTTAGTACTTTACAATATTTAACTTAGTATGAAGTGGTTTAGTTGCATTACAAGCTATCTTCAACAATTAACTTAGTATGCAGTAGTTCAGTTGTATTACAAGCTGTCTTCAATAATTATCTTAGTATTCAGCAGTTCAGTTGCATTACAAGTTATATTTTTTAATACTTTAATACTTTTCAATAATTAGCTTAGTATGCAGCTGTTTAGTTGCATTACAAGTTATCTTCAATAATTAAATTAGTATTCAGCAGTTCAGATGCACTACAAACTATAAAAAAATTAAAATGAGATTATTAATTTTCATTCGGAATGTGGGCAAAAAAATCCATTAATAAAATATAGACAAGAGTTTTTGAGTGGAGTGAGCGAAGCTCTTATACGTTGACTCGTATGCATTTCGTAATACACAAACTCCACCTAGACAGGCTGATGATGTTCTAGGTGTAAGCACTATTAGATGTATTTTTAGAAGCTATTTTAGATGCATCGTACTGTTTCTACAAAGGTTAGGCCTAAGTCGTTAATGTACAAGCCCCACAGGCTAGCAAGACAAATTTGTATCCACGTTTTTTTCTTTGTGCAGGCCCCACATAGGCTAGCAAGACCAATTTTTTCCACGTTTTTTTTTTTCTTTTTGCAGGCACTACATGGGCTAGCAAGACCAATTTGTATCTGTTTCTTCTCTGTGCAGGCCCTACAGTTCGGGGTGACTCGGGGGAAAAGACCGGAGATGGTGCAGTGTCAAGTGCTCAAGGAGAAGGAGATCAGACACTCTTTCGAGATCTCGACGTTTCTGTTCTTCGTGCTGCCGATGACCGTCATCACGGTGCTGTACGCGTTGATAGGGCTGCGGCTGAGGAGGTCTGCGCTGCTCAAGAAGACCTCTGGATCCTTCAGCCGTCACCAGGAGACCAACAGGAGCGTTTGTAGGTCTGCCAGCTCCCGTCGAGTGCTCAAGATGCTAGGTAAGTTGCTTGGATTGGGTTGGAGTCTTACACACCATTTTGTCAGGCATGAGTAAACTGCAAGTGTTAGATGAGAGATAATAACAGAATTGTTACAGACTAAGATCAGCTAGTTGTTTGGCCTTCGTTTATTAAAACACAATGATCAAGGCTTAACATAGACTGTAGGTTATGTGAATTATTATATTAGTATTACCGGTAAAAATCCGTTACGTGCCCACAACTCTTTTTTCCAGTTACACTTCTATAACTTATTGAAACATTTTATAGGTAATAAATAATGAAAATACAATATTCAGAAAAGGTTTTTGAGTTCAAGAAGTTTGGTTGGGTTAGGTAAGGTTATAACAATGTCATCTAACCTAACCTAACTTAACCAACCAAAATTCTCAAACAACGTAAAAGTTGCAGTAGTTATTCTAATATTTTGTGTGTTTTCTCCAAATTTATATACTGTAGCGTATGATCAAGTTTCGATTAAGTACCTTTTCCAAATATTGTATTTTGTATTAATGCCTATAAAAGAAACCAACTGTTTGTTTTTATTACCTATAAAAGGTTTCAATAAGTTATAGAAGTGTAATTGGAAAAAATAGAGTTTTGGGCACGTAACGGATTTTGACCGTATTACCAACTACCAATTGGGATTGGGACACCAGCTACCGTACGTGTGTAGCCCAAATTAATAGTGAAGGATGAATATTAAATGAAGTAAGTCTTGTGTAACATTGTTACTGACTTAAGACCAGCTCTTTTTTTAGCCATGGCTATGTATTAAAAGGACAGTTTGACCCTATTTTGAACCATAAAAAACTCCTCTCAGGATTGAAGGAGCAACCATGACCAAACGAGCACATAACTCAGCTACTTAGTTAACACAACTATGTATAGTGTTTAATAAGTAAGTAAAAGTAGAATTTGGGATTTCATTTAAATGTTTATGTTGATGCTTAAGTACTTAGGCTCTTGCTGAACCAAGACCCGGTGGATGAGGCTACAAGTCTGAGCCCTGCAAACGGCCATTGACAGCAACCCCGCACCATCCCGGAATGGGGATACGCGTTCACGCTTACGGATAGCGTATAGGAAACGAATTGCGGAGTTCAGCACGTTTTGCAATTAGGGACATCTCTTCCCTTGAGATGCTGTGGCCGTATGCAAGAAAACAGTAGTGGAGCACTGACAACACTAGTGACTGTACCAGCTGCAGCTTGGCTGTCCCTGGCAGGATGCTTTTGTACCGGTACAGACCACGCAGCCTTCCCAAAGCCACCTGGGAAACCACTGAATTATTCTCACCAGATCAGAGTTACTCTACCAAACCACCTTGTGTAGTAGAAACCCTCCATATATAACATTTTGGGTGTCTTTTGGTATTTCAGAATCCGGCAAATGGTGGAAAGATTTGTAGAGGCTCGATTTCTTTCCTCTCCTCGTGGACCATTCTTGAAATAATGACGAACGATACGGACTTAGCTTAGGGATTGAGTTAGTTATGGGGTGGGTGTTTGCTGAGTAATATTAAAAGACAGACCAAAAGCTTTATTTTTTTTAAAGTAAAAAATAAACAATTTTCAATGTGCTATAGCGGAGGTTATTTCTAATCGATTTTCAAGTGTGAATAGTGCATTTTGAAGGACATTTTGTCAACTTCCATTTTGTATAGGGGTCCAAGTCACTAGAATTCGAAGTTTTCAACTTATAACATGAAAGCTTAAAAAAGTGCAAAAATTTCGCTATTTTTTGTGAATATCTCGGAACGTTCCAGAAATATTTGTTGCGCCCCAAAAAAACATAGTTTTTGAAAAAATCCTCGGACGCCATTTTTGTCCACGTATGGGCGATTTTTACAACGGATTGACCGGGCTGATAACTTTTGATGCTATTGAATATCATAGAACCAACTTTTGTAGTTAAAACAGCTGGCAAAAATCATTAGTTAATTTTAAATATGAAGATTAATAAGGTTACCATTGGAATCTCCAGAGCCACAGCGGTGGAGCCCGATGAGATCTTTGATATAAGAATATGTCTATATGTTAATCGGGAATGTAAGCTATTATTATCATACCAAATTTCAACTCAATCCGACCAGTAGTTATGCGTAATTGAACTTTAAACAAACGAACATACAAACAAAAAAACGAACAAACTTTCTCTCATTTTATCATATTACCTAGTACTAGATGTTAGTAGTCCTGGTATTAGTATGAAGTATGATGTATATTATGCATAAATATGTATACTATGCAGAAAGCGTTTTGCAGTACAAAACGCATTTCCATTCAATATTTAATCTCAAATCAATCTCTGTTAAGTCATCGCCACTTTTGATACTGAAAAATGACAGTACAACAGGAAAGTAGAATAAACAGGTCGTTTGCACTTTCTCTATTTATACTAATGCATATCGTTCAAGTGATAAACTTTAAATTCGATGAAGTTCATTAAGTAAGGATCCTTCCTTACTGGCAGGGTGGTTGATTAGATGGGATCCTTTGATATCGGATTTTCCCGACTATGGAAGTAACTATTACGGTACCTTAGTCAACATGGTGATATCAAAGCTCGGATCTTTGATACAACAAAATGTTACATAATGAACTTGTACAAATGAAACTTGGCATGAGGTTGCATGTGCTATTGCGATCGAAAAGCCTTTTGTCAAGCAATGAGATTTTTGAAGCCTGTAGGTTTTGCTGCTACAGTATTTGCTTTTTGTTTATAACTGGTATTTATTTGATCTATTTGATGTATAATTTGACTGCTCGCTAGTTAAAAAATCATTTCTCATTCAATTCGACCTAATCAACTTCTTGGGAAACATTTGTTAGCGAATTGCCCGGATTTCCATTCCAACAACAGCAGTATGTGGCATGTATCTCTGTGAGCAAAGAACTATTAGCCCAGGTGGAAATAATTCCCTAAATTTGGAAACGCCAAAAAAATATTTTTGTGTCTTCTTCAACTTTTGTTTCAACAATATTTCTGTATTTCCAACAGTTAGTGAAATATGGTCAGAAGGCAGCCGTAGCACAGTGTGTTTTATGTTATGTTTATACGTGTTGTTACTGGGTACTAGTACCACGCATATGCGAAGTTTCTCCATTTAGGGAATAATTTCCAGGTATTTTTACCTAATATGACAGGACTATAATGGCAGACTATAATGTGGTTTCACAGCTCCAATTTCGCAATAATGTGGTATACATCAATTGCACTTGACAACTATACAAAATTAAGTTATAAACTCCAATATTTTACTGTGATCGAATCAATTATGAAAATCTTTTACTAAACACATTCCAGTATTTTGTTCTTCTTTCTAATCCCAGGACGTTATATTCCTTCTTCCTATCCCAAGACATTATATTGCTATTCTTTCGTAAATCACTAGCTAACATATATTTACGTGCATTTATTTAAGTACTGTAATTAAAAGGTTGGCCAACAAGCGACTGACTAAGCTCTACTACGTGTGTGTTCTTCAGCTTCCCGTCAGGTAACCAGCTAGTCTACAAGTGACTAGCGACTATGTGACCTGCCCTGCTTCACTATGTTTTTACCCTAACTGAAGTTTTGCGTGTTTAGTGGCTGTAGTGGTCGCATTCTTCATCTGCTGGGCGCCGTTCCATGCTCAGCGCCTGGTCGCCATCTACGGTGTGGGTTCAGGTCAAGAGCCTGTGTCGCCGGTCGTCCTGCACGTCTACGTGGTCGTCACCTACCTCTCTGGCATCCTCTACTACGTGTCAACCACCGTCAACCCCATCCTCTACCACATCATGTCTCTCAAGTTCCGCGAGGCGTTCAAGGTAACAAATGTCATGATTTACCATTTTACTGAGGAGGGTGTAGGATGTTTGTGGTTCAAATTCAAATTCATATATTAATTTATGATAATACTACAGCTTGGCCTCACCAAGTTTACAAAACTTATCGGAGAGGTCCAATAGATACACAAAAAGTAACAAATGAAACTTATTTTTTTTCCTTTTTTACAAAAATGTTTCTACCCCCACTAATTCCGTGGCAGTTCATTGGAGCCACCTGTCTATACAGAATAATATGATCATTCATTGTTGCAACAATTTACACGTGACAGCTAAATCAAATTGTGGCGTTCTCATTGCCCCACCCTGTAGAATCGTTTGTTTCTTGTTTCCTACTCGTTTGTTGAATTGTAACATAACCTCTCACTAAGAAAAGTTATGCCAATTTCCAAAGTGCTCATTTACAACAAACCAGATAAAAAAAAGTTGAGTGTTGAAATATTTTTTTTGTGCGTACTTCAAACATTGTTTCATAGACTATAATAGGTATATAAGAGGGATTCAGTATCTATATAAGGACTTTTAGGACCGTAAAAGTCCTTTACATAAGCAGGTTTTGATTTTGTATTGATGTTTTACTAAAATCCATACTAAAGCAGGCTGTAGAGTGTTTCTTCAGAGTAAGATTATCTTGTTTCTAAAAATATATTTAGAGGGTACTATTTTATCCATAATTTAATATGTTTTGTACATTGTGTATTGCTGGGATTTAAATTAGGTAATACATTACAATCGTAAGTGGTAAATCCGTCATAATTGTATAAATTGCGTTATCTACCAAGTGTTTCTTGAATTAGCTGACGGTTTTGATTTACAGAATTTGAAATCTGCTTTAGGCAAGAGACATTGTATCCCTCACTCAGAAATTGGTTAAGACAACATTGATAGACATTATTAAGACATCTATATTCTCGTACAATTTTTCTATAGAGAGAAATTTTCTTGTAGAAAATTGATAGACATTTAGAAATCCTCTACATTATGGAGACTTAGCATTATATAAATTGAAATCAGTAGTTTTAAAGGGATTGGATCACTTAGCATATGGAGTGGTTGAATCAAGTTAATTCTTCATATAGGGATGACTCAGAGGCTTACGTAATAAACAATTCCGTTAGGACTCATGTTGTCAGGGCCAAATATTTGTCTAAGGAATTACAAATTGCAAATCGTTCAAGTCATTTGAAACTAAGAAAAGATTTACCAAAATGTTGGCCGATATAGGTGGACAAGTATTCACTTTAATATGTGTGGGTTATAAAAATGTATTGATGTGTCTGAGTGAATTGGAAATTTACCTCTCACCCACTTTTTTGTTTTGTTTTAGCAAATTTCCCCATAGGGAAGTAGCTATTACCGTAGGTGGTATGGTAAGACCTAGTCCCCAGAAACCAAAAACACCATTCGTAAAAATTGTATATACATAGTTACCTCTATAAATGTGTTCGTGAACGTGATAACTTGTGTATTTTTCCAATTTTGATGAAATTTGGCTTGAAGGTGTAAGGAAAGATAAACTTGAATGAGTTCGAGAACCAGCATGATCGGTCCATAGAAACGGAAACGAGGTTCAACGGGGGGTTTTATGGGGTGAAAATGGGGGTTTCCCCCAAAACACAAGGTTTCCCAATTTCTCACTAGACCTTCCTGCGATGTTATTCCTAAGGAGAATATTGTAAAATGTTCTAGTTTGCTTGTTTATGGATATATTTTGATCAAACTTGGTAAATTTATTTATTTTATACATTACATATTAATAATACATATATTTTACAAAAAACACACTTAATTAGTTTCCCTGTAGCAGCAAACCTAGGTGCACGTTAGACCTAACGTCATTTAAATAGCTTTAATTGAAAATCAATTTAGGCAGATGGAAATTCGCTTAGTTGGCAGGTTTGCTGCGGCGGGATACTTATAGTCTATACATTATTCATTCTGTAAATGCGATTAATGCCTGGGCGATGTAGAGAACACACTAACGCAAGCAGGCCGTGCTCTGTTGTCCGGACAGGACAGTTTGTGCCGGTGCTGCTGTGGTGCGACCGGACGACGAAGCTACTCCGTGCTCTCTAGACAGCAGAGGGCGTTCAACGGGCCAGGTTCAAAAAGCGTGACTGCCACAGACTCACAATCTGCCCCCTCCCACTCGGACAGAGGAGACTCTAGTGTGAAGGGCCAGGTGAGGATACTATTTATTAATTTGTTTATTCATTCATTTATTCCTTCATTCATCCATTCATTCATCCATCTATTCATTCATCCATCTATTCATTCATTAATCCATTCATTCGTTCGTTCGTTTGTTCATTAATTCATACATTATTCATTATTCATTACATTACTCATTCATTATTCATTACATTACTCATTCATTCATTCATCCATCCATTCATTCATTCATTCATTCATCCATCCATCCATTCATTCATTCATTCATTCATCCATTCATTCATTCGTTCGTTCGTTCGTTCATTCATTCATTCATTCATTCATTCATTCATCCAACCATTCATTCATTTATTCATTATCGTTCATTTTTATTTACACAGTATATATATATATTTCTTTATTTTTATTAATTTATTTATACAATTTTAATACAGGTAATACCTCTGCTAATTTATTGAATTTGCCCAAATGTTTTTGTTTTAACTTCAGAAAATTTTATTTTTGTCCGCTTTTTGTATTATGGCCCTGTACAAATTGTACATTTCTGAAAAGGGAATTAAATTTCCATCCTTTTGGTCTTTTGTAATATTTGTATTAATACTATGGTTTATGAGATATTAAGCTTTAAAAAATAAAAAGGACCGCTATTTTTAAATTATACAAAGTAGAAACTTGATGCTATGCAAAAAAAATAGTTCCTATATGTCATCATACACGTACCAATTTTGAACTTGGCACCTCAAGTGGTTCCAAAGTTATAGGAAGTTATGTAAAAAATACATACACATTGCCAGACGGAAAACGAAGCGAGATAAGGCTTATGCTTAGACAATATTTGTTTTTTGTTTTGTCCTAAGAAACATGCCCACTGAGTTTCGGGAGAGAGTTTTGAAACACCCTGTATTTAATATGAAATATAATTCAGCCGTTTAATTGAGGTTCGTGCTCTTAGGAGGGAGCGTAGCGAAAAAAAGCTGTATTTTTCTGTGAAGTTTCGCTTAAGACCTTTTATTCAATTATGGGCTTACGGTTTCCCAAAAGTTTGTAATTCTAATTAGATTTATCATCATCATACTGATCTTACTAATATTATAAATGTGAAAGGTTGTCCAAAGTTATTGTGGATTATGTTATTTTGCCATAAAACCCCCATAGTAATGGAAATTTTTATTTTGGAAAAATGCCGGTTTTGATTAAAATTAGTAAGTTATGGTCCTTAAAATTTTAAACAAAATGTTACTGATCCCATTTTCGTAAAAAAAGTTATTGCACTTATGTTATTTTCCCTTAAAACCCCCCATTAAATAACAAAATATCGGATTTTAGGAAAACAGCTGGTTTTGATTAAAATTATGTGTTATGGTTCTTATAAGCTTAGATATGCTTTTGTTTGTTTTAGTGGGTTGAATGCTAGAAAACAGGGAACTTTTTACTGTTTTTACTATTCAAACTGAAATTCTTAATACATGCCGACTATCTATGTTTAAAATGTTCAAAACACCATGTTTTGCAGTCTTCAAACCACCAAAGCACACATAAGCAGTCCTAACGCTCAATAGTGTAGCATATGGTTGGAAATCTTTTAAAATGGCGTAGTTTTTAACATGTTTGGCCACCTTCTTATATACAGGGTGTAGAAAAATGCAATGTTTTTTTTTAATTCGTATCAAACACCTTATTTTTTTCTTTAAATCTATTTACAATGGAGTTTTTACAACTGATCCTTAGTCATTTTCTATTATTCTTATTCAAAATTTAATGTAGAACACGAAAATGACATTATCTACTGAAATCCGTTTACAGATAACTAAAAAAATTGCTGTTTTAAGTTTAAAAACATGGTTTTTTATAACTTAAAATAATTCTTTGGGAAGCTAATTTTTACACTTTGAACCTATTATATTCATCATCACTTAATTTACTTTGTACTTACACAAAAAAGATTTTTGTCACAATGAGTACCAATCACCCTGTATGTATATTATTTTCACTGTGGTCTCACGTGGTATAATCACGTGCTTTATTTAAATTAAAAACCTGGTTAAATCGTGTTTCGAAAGAAATTCAAATTACAAATAACTTAAAATACAATAAAATGAAAAACACTAATAATCTCACAGAAGTCGGAGAGTAGCTACATAACACCAGACATCATGGAGACGAGGTTGGGCGCGACCGAGAAGACGACCACGATGTCGTGCATATCGTGCCTGCATCGCGAGACAACTATGGAGCAGTACGTGGTAACTGACCAAGCGGGTCTTGGTAATCATCACGAGACTGACCGCAACCTTCACAACAACATCAGCAACTCCAGTCTGCAAGATGTGGACCACGCTGAGCTGCAGAAGGAGTTAGAGTTGTACATGCAGAACATCTCCAAACGGTACCACGACAGGTATAACTAGGTATGGACAGTTTTTTATTTCTGCAGGTCAGACATAGGGGTTGTGTATTATCACTTAGATAAAATGCATTGGTGATTTGTGGAAGGGGGGGGGTTGGAACCAGGGACCAAAAGCCCGCACTCTACCCCGGATGAGCTTATGATAATGTCATTTTTTATGCATAACAGTTGCTGAAGCTAGGCTGCTGCTTGCAGGGCTTCGGTCTTCGAGGTCCAAAGTACAAATTCCGTCAATCCCCAGTGGCATTATGTGATAATATCAAAACCTTGTTTTAGAAGTTTGCTGTAAGAGAGAACCTTGAGGCCCTATGTTCACCTCAATGAAGGAGAATTGTCATTTCGTTCACCCACAGTCCTACACTGAAGTAATTTGTAAAACAGGGACATTCTTCATCATTCAAGGATGAAGAAATAAAAGAAAACTGTAAGAGTCAGTGATCAAACAATAGAAGTTATTTTCATTTTTTGTAATTTCCCATTATATATATTAAGATTATTTCATAAATGTATGTCTTACCACACAGAAACATTAAAAAAGTGAAATATGCATAAGTATATTTTAACTATTCCTTCAACATAGCATTGTAAATTGACTTAGTTTGACGATCAATCCAGGGGATATATCGATACAACAAACAAATGTGGCAAAAATTAAAACAAACTGTCATCACATAGTCGTTTCATTTCTGTACATGCAAGCATTATTGAACATTTTTGCATAAAAGTATCAATTCAACACGTAACAAGCATTCAATGCACACTTTTACTCTTTCATAACGTCGTAACAACTTTTTTAAGCTTATTTACAACCTGTTACTGTAAATACTTTAAGTGGCAGGCTTAGGTTTTCTTAGATTATCGAAATATTCTCTTTGATACAATATTTAGCTTTTTTCTTAAATATTTCCAATGTACTTAACGATCAAATTAAACACAATTTTTAAATAAATGTGTAACAAAACAAATCGAGCTTTTTTCTTCTTAACTATTGTAGTAAAATGCTTTACACAAGCTTGATGTAGACTTGAAACGTCGTGGCATAAAGCCGTAAGCCGATTTGAACTCTATTGAGATTTGTATTATTCTGCTCTTGCTTTAACATTTATACAACATTTAAGCTCGGCTTATCTACAAGTTGAGCCTCAAGCGCACGAATAAGGAAATAACGATTGTTACCACATGTCTTGTAGAAATTTATATCAATCACGAACGTCAGTATATGTATGAAGTTTTCAAATAAGCAATTATAATAACGATCAGAAGGTCATTGGAAACAAATTAATTTAAAACTGAATTAAGCTGAATTGATTTAACTGATAATAATCATTTTCAAAAGATATAAATTGTACACAATCGGGACAACAGAGTCTATTTTCGAGATATGCGGGGAGCGAGCTGGCGTAGTGGTTAAAGCGCGGGACTTCAGTCACTGAGGCCCCGGGTTCGATCCCCGCCAAGTCACCAATGGATTTTATCTAAGTCATAATGCCGCAACCCAAAGTCTAGCCGAAAGTAATGTGAAAAACAATCCCAGGCTCGTGCGTCCTAGGATAAAGAAAATTTCGATATATGCAATAGAGTTTCTTTGTAGAAAATCATTGTGTCGTGAGTGATAAAATGAAATTTATTGCATGAAATGTAAGAGTTGTTGAGCTTAAATTAAATTTTTGAACAACATTAGAATGTTAAGTATTTCAGTGTGTGTTAATACTATTTTTAATGTTGGCTATATGTTTTGCAAATTTTCAGTTATTCAGTGTTGGCTAATCTTCGGCTCTCTGTCATCAAGTTCTCCTCTCCGTGGATGGTGACTGTATTCCATTAAAATACTGTGATTTTTTATATTGTACGCTTGTCCTAGTTTATTTATTTTTCCTAAGTAAGATAGGTTATTGTATTTTATCATGCTAAGTCTCTTCGCCTCTTGTGCGCAATCATATTAGATCTTATTAATGTAACAAATGTGTATTTAAATTCTTCAAAACATAATATGCAGTTTTTGCGTTCACACAACTTTTTCAGATTCTTATATTTTTTTTAATGTTTGTACTTGCATTTAAAAATAATGATTTCATTAATAATTGTAAACATAGATTAAGTCTCTGTTCATTTTAGAGCATTTAAATTCGTTGTCCAGTGTTTCCAATACACTTCCTCTATGATGTTAAAATACCTTAAACCAAAAAAATAGGATAAGATCACTTTATTAAAACAGCACAGACTTAAAACAAAACGTTCATTTTTATATCATGGATTTTTATACTATGCACCCTGCCTTAAATGAGGGTCTAAGATAGTTAATAAATATTTAACTAGTTTTAAATTCAAGTATTTCTGTGATAAGAAAATCATGCATTTTAAGGGTGCGCTCTACCTCAGCTCGGAAATCTCAGTTCAGGCTTCAGTTGCTATGTTGCACCATTGGACAGCGCTGCGAGAAGCACTTGCAGAGGTTTCCAAGATTACTGTTTTCGAATTAACTAATAATGATAGCTACGCACTCTAAACGGCTTCTAGTAGTGCAAACACAAATCTATAGTTCTGCGTTATTCAAATTTTCAAATAACGTTTTTCAATAAGTTATGGCTAGTTGAAAAGACCCTTTATCTTGTTCTTCAAATCATGTTTATAAGGTGTGTATTAAAAATAAATGAAATAATAAAACGCAAAACTATAGAAAATTTCATCCTCTTTAATATGAGACCTTAACTTTGATTCTGCTTTCAATGTAGCAGGTGAGAACAGTAATCTTGCAAACCCTTGCATTCGGTTGCGCGTCAGGGGAAAATCTACGTCAAAATATTGATCTATAGGTCGGCCGCTTAGCGTCCTCCTCTTAGCATTGGTGCGAGAGATAGATACCGAGCTGTAGGAGTGAGACAGACTATGGCCACAGCCACCTCTAATACATGTATTAAAGGTGGCTGTGCTATGGCTCTTCCGCCACTCTGCTGCCGCCCCATCCCCAACCTTCCCGAACACAGCTAATCATATTAAATTATACAACTGATCAAAATGTAAACAATTACGTTCTTCATAACTTGAGCAAAATAGGTCCTGCAAAAAATCTTGTATAGCCTAAATCACATCAATATTTTTGCATCATGAAATGTTATTATATCATTGTGTAAGCAGTTCCAGTTCCATTTGGTATCACAGGATTCCAACTCCCACGACACCGGGGCGGCGCCGTGTCGGTGTCGTGCCGGTGTCGTGTCGTGCAGTGTGAAAACGGCCATAGGCGGAGAGGAGGAACATATCCTCCCTCACCGTTACCTCCCCTACACGCACTAAAAATTTCACGCAGGTCGTTTTCTAAACGGCCGACCTATGGGAGCTTTGCATCCTAGCATTTTGTATTGTTGATTAATAATAATACATTTATAATATTAGTAAGATACCTGGGGTTACTATTAAGTAAATGCTGCAAAAACTCATAGAGTAATGTTCTGTGTTTTTATTTTTTAATCCTGAATCTTGAAATCATAAAATACGAAACTAAACATACATAATGTACCATTTTCATACATGAGCCTAAGTAAACGTTCTTATTAACAAAATAACTTTAAGGGTAGTGACAAGTATTTTATCTTATATAAATTGTATGTCTCTATTATGGTTTATCTTTCTTTGTACTACATTTATTTATTTGTCTAGTAGTAGTTTGATGCCATTTTATTATGCTACGATGTTTTCAAATGCATTTCACTACTCTCTAAATGGACTGTTGGTGTATATTGGCTGTGTACATTTTACTTGATCATAAATATATGTTTGGATGTAAAACAAGATATATATGTCACCCTCGCTTCAATAATAGTCATACTTTGGTATTTTTATGGATGAAAAGCAAAAAGGCTAATGTAAAATTTAATTGGCATTGGCAAAGTGCCAATTAGCTACGAAAAAGAAATCTTTACAACGATATTTTATTGTAATTAATTAATTTTTAAATCTCCATCAACTTAGAAACTAAATATTAATTTTACCACATGTTATTAAATAATTAAAAGTATTTGGACATGAGTTAAGTCTTTAGCCTTTTTGCTCATTCATCCTTACCACTGACATAACTTAAAGTTGTTGAGATGTAAACTCTCTATTGTTGTAAGGTAATTGTTTTTATTGTAGTTGTTTTGTACAGTGTTTAACGTTTTTTACTCAAATATATGTATATTTTTTGTATGTCAATTCATTTGTTCCTGTCCTAAAAACAATAAGTGATGTGATATGCTATAAACTTGAAAATATGTTCATTATTATTTTGGACATTATTAAAATATAAACTTCACAATATATCTTATGTCTACATATAACCATAGTCTATGTGTTTTAATTTTAAATTAAATCGATTTCGAAGCAAAAAACATAGTACAGTATAATAAATTAAAATTGCAATTTATTTAAAGGAATAAAGGTAAAATTTTGTCGGAAATCTAGAATTTTTACTATTTAATTTCAAATATCTTAGAATCTTTACATTCCAAAAGATCACCTCACATTCTAAAGGTATGTGTTAATTGACCATCCAGCATACACCACAACTCTATAAAAGCTAGTACAGGGTGTTTTTTTAACACGCACCCCAAATAAAAAGGTCTATTAGCCACATTGTATTTATAAAACAAGCGTGTGTGTTGGTGTCCCCGTTTTCTTTACATCATTGTTGATCAGCCGATATGCGTTGTTGCATAGTAGTTGTCTACGAGGCTGTTATTGGGAATTTATTGTAACTCACAATTAGTTTATTGTAAGACTCGCTATGTTTCCCCAATCTTGAAAAGTCAGAATAATAATATATTGGCAAATAGTTTTATGCCAAGAAAGGGTTAAAATTAAGATTCCATGTGTTATTCCCTTACCTAATAAATCAAGTATTTTTGACATATACAAATTTCAATAAACAGGATTCGAATTTAATGAGACCGCAAAATCCTAGATTTAAGTGAAAATCAAATCAGGCAAATGGAATTTCGCTTAGTCTGCAGGTTTGTTATAACGGGGGTATTTATTTTGTGTATCATGGGTTCGGTTTCCTCAAATTTTTAGTTAACGTTTATCGTTAAAATATGTGCATCACAGTACTTTTAATTTGGGTCAAGAAAAAAAACAACTTAAATGTTTTGACAATATTAAGTAATATTGGCTCAATGTAGGACGATTTTCTTGCCAATAAGGTGGATATCAACGAAAGAAGCTAGAAGCCAGTGCATGTTCTACAACAAAAAACCAATAATTGGGTGTATTACAGGTAATAATCTTTCCTACTCAGTACTCATCTTTCGTATATTTTCTCCTTATCTCGCTACAATTTAAAATGAAAATTAAAACAAAGCCTCCTAATACTTGTCACTTTTGCTCCTCAAAATATATCCTTACGTATGAAAGCAGAAAAAATAACTCGCAGGTAAATGGAAAGAATCCATGGAAAAGACGTTATATTGAAATAAGATTGATATCGGTAATGTGTTTGTGCACTTACAAAACGATATGCTTTCAAATAAGGAAAACCTTGTGAAGAGCAACCCTTTAGGAATTTATTATTTTTCAACTGCAATACTTTCGATGAAGTCTAATAGAATCTTACGAAGTACATAGTATATACTCCATGTTATGGAGGAAATTGTATAACGTACCATGCAAATACACTAATTGTCTATACAAATAATTCTCGATTTAGTTAGCTAAACTTTGTGAAACTCATTTAGGGTGCGATAATTTATTATTTTTAAGTGGAGTACACTTTGAATTTAGGAGGATTTAATTGGTTTGATAAACATAAAACCGATGTCAGTTATAGTTTGATCTAAAAGTATGACGTGCTTTTATCTAAGGGAATTCTAGATACAGATTTATTTTTCTCCTAGAGACTAATTGTCTTTAGGTGAACTTACAGTTCAAGTGTCTTGCCTCTGTAAGGATGTATTGTCATGTAGAGAGTTTAAGAGCTCTTAACCCTTGTCATTTCACAGAAATTTCAGTGTATTTTCTTGTTCGTGTTTACACTAATAATGTCTACTACCAATTTTTACTTCCTCCTCCTATACGTAACATGTGGAGAAAGTATTGTTTTTGACAAATTTTGGTTTCGAAACGATGTATGTGGATGTGTATACAGCTACAGAGTATACCTGTGGTCCGATTGTAATTAAATATGGTATGCGGGTACCAATCAATGGTATCCCAACGCTTTTGTTTTTTGAAAATTTTAATCTGTAATCGGGACTTTCTTATAAAAAACATAAATTAACGAACAAATCTTATTTTCACATAAACAGCTAAAATTATTTAGAATAAAATTTAGTATTATAAAGTCTCGCAACTTTAAACAAAAAGTACAACCCCTAACCCTTGTGCTGTAAAGATTTAAGCTCATAGTTACTCCAACCGCTTGCCTATGATGAGAGTTGTTGGCAAGCTAGTGGGAGAAAGCTTTCTGTATATTCCTTAAATTTTTATACATTTTTGCCCCACTTAAACGATCGATACAGTTTGACATAGGCCTGTTTTAGGCTACATGCATATTAAATCTCACTCGCCTCTTTTGATCTGTATTATGCTTTATTGTACATTGAAATGGATTACGTTTCAAGTGAATGATTTATACCTCAGTATGAAACCAAAAGGCCGCAAAAATATGTTTATGCATCATCTATAATCGACAGACAATATTCATTTAAGTAGTGGAAACCCCATCTATTCCGCGTTTATATTTACATTAATAAGTTAAAACAAAAATAACCTAATATCTCTTTAAGCTTTACATTACACACTCAAATATAATACGTTATAAATACAACTTCTGGGAAATGAATTTAATATTATTCCTACGGCTGGATGCATAGAAATGTTTACAGCTTTTTTCATAACTATTTAAAACATTGTTTCCACTTCGTTGGCTGGATCTGGTAATGAATAAATTACACGCAGGGATGGTTAAATTATTAACTTTGTAATTGTTATTTCGTGATTTCCCTTTTTTGTTTTAACGAATTACTATGAATGAACAATATAGGCAAGGTCTCACAACTGAGCAGCATTTGATGAATACTTATATATTTCAGAATTTTTGCAAGTCTGTTGCAATTTAATCGATAATACTTACTTAAACCTTTATATGAGTTATATATTAACCTGATATGTAATTACCTTTCTTGTCTGTTTGAACTAGGGAAAATTACTTAGCTTTTTGGGTTAATAGTGCCTGTAAATTTAAGTCATAGATACCGTTACTATCAGGTCACTGTATGTGTCCGTTAGCACGATAACTCTAGCAAAAATGATCATTTTTAACCGACTTCCCACCAACAAAAGGAGGAGGTTCTCAATTTGTCTGTGGCGATGTTTTCTTTCTATGTATGTTCACCATTTTCTCTGTGATTCTTTTACTGATCAGCGTGGTTCCACCACCAAAATAACCAGGAGAGTTTCTATTTGGTACCATATTTAGCATTATGTTTAAGAAAAATATTTGTTTGGTGAAAAATGCTGAAAACCTCAAATATTCAACATTTATTTTGTTTATATTTTTGCAGAGAATGCAATAAATAATAATAACATACAGCTGTTAGTTAAAACCATTTAAATGAAGCTCCAGATAGTTTCTTCATGAAACAGTTGCTTCATATTGATTAATAAACTGTCAAACTATTTCTTGCCATGGAGCCTAAATAAGTAACATTGAAAAAATGCATTTTGTTTTGGTTACTATAAAAAAGATATTTCAACACTTGACCTGATTTGTGTATGATTCTGTTTTGCGTATTGAATGTTCTGACTTATAAAAACATAGTGAATAGCTGTATGATATTGACAATTTAAGGTGTATTGTGAAAACCAAAGCATTCGTAAAAGAGGTCCAAATATAAATTAGATGCAATTATTCCTCAAACGACATAAGAGGTGTGAGTGAGATTGCATAATCGTCAATCGTCTTAAAAGTGTTAAATATTTTAATTACTAAACATGCATTTGAAGATGTCAAGATGTGGAATGTTTATTAATATTCTTCACTGTCAATAATATTATGCCTGCTTCGGAAATGGGAAGCTGATTTGCAATTTCTGTGGCACTTTCGATTGTGTCAAACAGTTTTGCTTGTCAAAAAACTTCAAGTAATTAATATATAACAAATTATACAGTCACTAAAAATCATGAAATAATTTAATAATTTAAGTCGGCACGGCTCTAGCCTCTAAAATACGTGAGTTTGACTAATACAAAAGTTTACTTTATTGAAATTATTTCATTCTTTTAGAGCATTTGAATCGGTTGTATTTTTTTTACAAAAATAAATTATTTGATTAAATTTGGTTTGAACGTATAAACCTATATTTATTCGAACGAGGTCACGAACCAGGATGATACGACCATAGTTTTATTGGGTAAAATTCCTATCTCATTCTTATGGAGGACAAGTAGACTGTTCTAGTTTCCTTGTTTATGGACATACTTTGATCAAATTTTTAAAATGTAGTATCTATTTCATACTAAAATATAAACATTTCACAAAGACTGTATATTTCCTGTTGCAGCCAACCTAAGTACTCGTTTAGCTAACGGCATATAATGAGGGAATACATATTACAATTTTTAAGGAGGTATTTAATGAAACTCCAACCAGGCAAATGGAAATTCTCTTAGTTTACAGGTTTGCTGAGCCAAGGGTATTTTATATTACCATAGGTGTTTCTAATTGTACGATTACAATAAACAATAAAATAATTGTATATTATCCATTCCCTGTTCTTTTCTAATTTTTAATTGACAAGTATTTGCGTTATTTTAGGGTACTATCTATTGATAAATTTAAATCTTTCATGTTCGGTGTTAACTGCTTCCGTGAAAAAGACAGATAAAAATTGTCACTATCACTCGGGGTAAGCCAAGGTCATACTAACATTTCATACAATGTAACTTGTCACTACGTAAACGTTGTTTTGGATATAGAAGGAACAATATTTTGAGAACGGTTCAAAGCAAAGTGTTCAATAGATAGGGTATTTGTGTACGATAGGTTGTGTATTTGCTTACCGTATTGTGTGCGACCATAAACATACAGTAGTGTAACAAAAGGCCACTCCTTCATATTATCCTTCAATTTCACACTCAAAATATTGGTATATCACTACTTATGCTCCCTCATCTATTTCTCTGAAGTAAGCCAAACGTTAGAATTTGAAACTTGACATAGTGGTTTCTCTAAAGCATTAGCGGCGTATGAAAACGTATAACCCTCCATGTTCGTCAGGTTGACGAATTGTTTACGGATAAATTGCATTAATTGTTGTCACTTCGGAAGGTGACAGAGAAGATAACATAATGCTGGATCTACTTAGTTGTGATTCTCAACGACAATAAGCTCTTAAAAAAACGAAGATATCTCATGAAAAATATCACATCAGATCAAAACAAACTGTATTATATCTGGCAAACGACTAGTAACTAGTAGTTTGAGCGTCAATTTTGCTAACTGCTAAGCTTCAACATAAAATATTACTGTGTTAGCTATTGCTTCGTGTCATTCAAAAACACGAGATTCTAACGTTTATTTTGAAATATAGTTTGTTTAGTTACCGTAATTGTACACTGTACAGTGATGTAACAATATTTTAAAGTTGAGAGTAAAAACGTAGAATAACGCAACTGCGTGTTTAGTGCGGTGTGACGTAAAATTCACTCTTGTATTTGTTACATACAAATTATAATAAATAAACCTTTTTGTACTTTTGTGATTTACATTTTTTTATGGTAATGGTATGAAAAAGATATATAAATAGTATATAGTCTTGTACCGTAAAACACAGTTTATATTAAGTATTTCTACAGGCTATGTTTGTTTTTCATTCTACACTTTTTTTATCAATCCAATAAGTTTTGTGTTTTTTGTTGTTTATGAACTCCACATAAATTGTCCCTTATGTGAACGAGAACATATTACTTTACGATACCGAGTATCCTGTTAAGAGTTACTCTAGAGACGAGACGAGTGTCACAGCTGTCAATTACAGCTGACAAAGACGTGAAAAGTTCCATCCGTCTGACAAGTTGCCACCAGTCAGCTGTGTATTAGTTATAAACTAATCAGCTGTTCTATGTCAACCTCTGCAATGACTGCAGACGGAGTTTGGTAAGTCTATTGACTTTAGGAGATAAATTTAAATTTTACAAACAAGCTATTGTTATAAATTAAGGATGGTTCTATGAGCTATTTACAGAGTCTGTATTGCGAAACACTATTCAGTCTTTCTCTCGGTTAGTTTGTGACATGAACCAATGTTCTGGGTTCAAATTCCGCCAATCACCAATGAATTTCATCTAGATAATGCCACCACCCTTTATACCTAGCTTAAAGTAATAGAGAAAAGAATTACGGACTAGAACCTAGAAGAATAAAAGAAATGTTATTTACAATTGAACGCAAATGTGAAATGGGATAAAATATTTTTTTCCCTTTCATAGTTTGTCTTGGTTTAAAGTTGGCGTATTTAAATCAGTAATTTATATCAGCACATTCTGTTGTAGGAGATACTAATAGGAGGAACTAATATGGGCTATTTATAATTATAACACTAGCCTCAGGTTTAACATGAGAACAGGATGTAGGCCTACTCTTATATCGATGGTCAGTTTTGTGTTTTTTGTTGTTTATAAACTCCACATAAATTGTCCCTTATGTGAACGAGAACATATTACTTTACGAGTACCTGGGGACCGAGCTTTGCTCGGAGAAAATCATTAGTTCACTCTGAAAGCAGTCTTAGTATCGGAGATACATAAATCTGTTCCCAAACTCCACACGGCTCGCCTTTACAACGTCCTATACCATTTCCTACGTCATGGACCTGTTTCCCTCCATTCCCATAGCACTTTAAGATTGTAGATACCTTAATCTAATCGTTATTAACAGTTCCCACACTCCGGACAGCTCGCCTTGACTACTTCCTTCACCACTTCCAACGTAGCGGACCTGTTTTTCTCCCTTCCCATAGCATTTCAGAATTGCAGATACGTTAATCTAATTGTCATAAACAGTTCCCACACTCCATACTAATCGCCTTTACTACTTCCTTCACCACTTCCTACGTCGCAAACATGTTTCCCTCCCTTCCCATTGCATTTAAAGATTGCAGATACATTAATCTAATCGTCATAAACAGTTCCCACACTCCGGACAGCTCGCCTTGACTACTTCCTTCACCACATCCTACGTCGCGGACCTGTTTCCCTCCCCTCCCATTGCATTTAAAGATTGCAGATACCTTAATCTAATCGTCATAAACAGTTCCCACACCCCGGACAACTCGCCTTGACTACTTCCGTCACCACTTCCTACGTCGCGGACCTGTTTCCCTCCCTTCCCATAGCATTTTAGGATATCCCATACCCTTATGATGGCCCGAGGGTACTCTTGTTAAAGAGTTTGTTCTTAAGCCTAAGTCTAACTACGTGCCATCGCGTACTTTTTTAGGAAACCGCATAATCCACCAATAGACATGGGTAGACCTAGTCTGGATCAGGGAGGCCTAGGCCTAGATCTTGACCTGACAAATGTTAGTTTATCCGATTCCTCTGTACATAAGCCTAATCTAACCATAAATACCAGTAAAAGTATATTAAGTTTCTGCTTTCTTTTCCTTAACGTTCAAAGTTTGTGCATGGCTAGAATCCTGGAACTAGAGATGACACTTGCTGTAGATGAATACAAACTGTTGTGTTTTACAGAACATTGGCAGAATGAGGAGCAAATCAAGCTAGTGAATTTAAGTGGATTCTCCCTCATATCAGCTTTTTGTAGACCCTCCATAAAAAATGGCGGTGTTGCTTTCTTTGGTGCCCCCTGTATTATGGACTCGGTTACGGTGATCGATGTGTGTTCTTTTTGTCGTGAGTTGCACCACGAGTATGTTTGCCTAAAATTGCTGGACATAAATGTAATTGTTATAGGTGTCTATAGGTCCCCTGATGGAGACCCGGCTCTGTTTCTAGATAGCCTTGAAAGTCTAGTGCTGTCATTGGAAGGTGACAGAAAAACAAACCATGTTATTTTAGGGGGTGATCTGAATATAAACATTCTTATTAAAAATAGATTGACCGAACTTTTCATCAATCTTTTAAAGTCACTCAATCTCTACTGCTCAATCTGGCAACCGACCCGTGGAAATGCGTGCCTTGACAACGTAGCAACTGATCTTGTGGAGACACATTTCAACGCGCAGGTAGTGAAACTTGGTGTAAGTGACCATGATGCCATAAGATTTAGTTTTTTTGACCCTGGATCTAATGATAGCTCGCCAAACCCAGGTAGGCCTATTACCTATCATAGGTCTATCACACCCGCTAATGTAAATAGCTTTATTCGAGCACTGGACGATGTTGAATGGGAAAAGGTGTTTCTTAATGGTAGTGCAGAAGAAAACTTTATAAACTTTTTTAAAACTTTCCTTTTAGTATATGAGGAGTGTTTCCCAAAAAGGGCCAGGCGACCTCGCGTTAAGCCTAAAAAACCTAGTTTCCCTTACTGGAAAGACCCCAAACTTGTTACACTTAAAAAATGGAAGCTTCTAGCCTATGACTTATATAGAAATTCACCAACCGATGAAACAAAGTCAAGATACATTAATATTAAAAAGGAATTCCAACTTAACCTTAAACGAGCTAGGTTTGAACACAATGTAAATCTCATCAAATCTGCTGAAAACCCCTGTTCGGCAGCGTGGTCTGTCATCAAAAGGGAAGGTGCTCCTCTAAAGTCTTCTCCCAAAACCAACCTGTCTGCAGAGGATTTTAACAACTTTTTTGTGACTTCTGTTCAGCGTACCAGGGACGCCATTGGGACTCCAACGACTTCGGCCATAGAACTGCTCGAGAGACAGCCCAGACCCTCCAGCACTCTGGATTTTATGCCTGTACCATGTGAGAAGGTCCTGTCTGTTGTACAGACACTAAAGAGCTCCAAATGTAAGGATATTTTTGATATCTCTGCCAGTTTTGTTAAAGATACTATTAGTTCTACCGTTCTTCCTTTAACTTATTGTATAAACTGTTGTATTCTGGATGGTATTTTTCCTAAGATTTTAAAAACTGCTAGAGTAGTTCCTATCCATAAGAAAGGAAACCACAATGTTCCTGAAAATTTCAGGCCCATATCTATTTTACCTGTTTTCTCCAAGGTGTTTGAAGGAATTATTAAAGAACAACTCTCTTACTATCTAGAATCGAATAACCTGATGGCAGATGCCCAGTTCGGTTTCAGGTGGGGCCGCGGCACAATAGATGCAGTGTACTCTTTGACAAAGCCTATCTTTGAGTCGTTTGAAAGTGGCGGTTTTGCTGGGGCCACCCTGTGTGACCTCAGCAAGGCCTTTGACACTATTGACCATGAAATTTTATTAAAAAAGTTAAATTTCTATGGTTTGAATGATAAAAGCCTTGATTTGCTGAGGTCCTATCTGGCCGAGCGCGGGCAGCTGGTGTCCCTAAATGGTAAAACCTCAAGTATCAGCAACCTAATCCATGGCGTTCCGCAGGGCTCTGTACTCGGGCCCCTGCTCTTCAATATAATGATTAATGACCTTCCCATGTGCCTTGGTAATGGTGTTGTTTGTTATGCAGACGACACTACAATTGTGGAAGCTAGAAATAGTGCTGTTGAGTTGAACTTGGCTTTAAATCAATCTTTAAATGTTGCATCTACCTGGTTCCGGGCAAACTATTTCTTTTTAAATCAAGAAAAAACCCAATCTATTGTTTTCAGTCTCCGAAACATTGAGCATGAGGTAACAAGCGTAAAGCTTTTAGGTATTTACCTAGACTGTAAGCTGGATTGGAATAGCCATATTTATTATGTTTGTAGCCGACTGGCTAGGGTTGTGCACTTGCTTCGTAAGTTAAGGTACTGTGTACCAAAAGAGTGGTTAAGGACTGCGTATGTGGCTTTTTTCCAGAGCATCATAGCTTATGGACTGAGACTTTGGGGTGCCGCTCCTGGAGTCGAGAGAGTCCTACTTCTCCAAAAAAAGGCTATACGAATAGTAGCAGGGGCCAAGCGCCTGGATCACTGTGAGCCTATCTTTAAAGCTGAATCCCTCATGACGGTTTTTAATCTGTTTATCTTCCAGACCCTCATCAAAACTAAGGAGGAGTTGGGCGCTCTCGAGCTCAGGAGCGACATCCACTCGTACTAGAAGTAAACAGGATTTAAATGTACCTTTTGTTAGGCTTAAGAAATTACAAAGTAATTATGACATTGTAAGCCTAAAACTATTCAATGTGTTATCTTGTTCAGCCCGGAACCTTCCAAGCAACCATTTCAAAAGGGGCGTGGAACGTCTCCTCCTGGCCAACCCACTGTATAGTATTGACGATTTCTATAAACTAAAAAAAGATTATGTAAGTACTTTTTTTTGACTGATGTTTGCCGAGTGTGCTGTTTTGTTTTCTTTTTCATTCTTTGCATGGTGAGTTGCAGGTCATATTGTGTATGCATTTCCTTTATTATATGAGGTTGAAGGAATTTCTTTTTATTCATAGATCTCATGTATATTTTATAATGTATTTTATAATGTAGAATTTGACGTTTTCCAATGACTTTTATATTGTAAGTTTTGCAGGAAATAAATTGATCTTATGATTTTATGTCTTATGTCTTATGTCTTATCTAATCGTCATAAACAGTTCCCACACTCCGGACAGCTCGCATTTACTACTTCCTTCATCACTTCCTACGTCACGGACCTGGTTCCCTCTATTCCCATAGCATTTTATGATTGCCTTTACTACTTCCTTCACTACTTCCTACGTCACGGACCTGTTTCCTTCCCTTCCCATAGCATTTTAGGATTGCAGATACAGATACCTTAATGTATTCATCATAAACAGATCCTAGACTTCGCACTGCTACCCTTGACTACAATGTCTCGAGTAATCTTAAGTATAATCAATCTTTGGTATAATCTTTGCTCAATATTAACAAGTGATGTTTTTCCTTTTGTACTGTATTTGTAATTTGCTAGTATACTGTGGGTAGTTGGTTTATTATGAACACGTGCTACAACTTCAAGTCTTTTGTTTACCTTTTCCTTGTTATTTAATTCAACCAACATGGTTACTTAGCAACCCATAAGACTAATGTTAAAAAAATTTGACTTTCAGTTTCGTTTTTCTACGTAATTAGATTTTTGTTGGCAGTTCTAACTGCATGAAACTTGTTTTTAGGCCAAAAATAAACTATTTACAAGATTTGAAGAAAATCGTCGGAGCCGTTTTCGAGATCTTTCTGCAAGCAAGCAAGCATACATACAAGCAAACATTGCTCGTATTAGAGTATAGGATACAGAGTATCCTGTTAAGAGCTACTCTCGAGACGAGACGAGTGTCACAGCTGTCAATTACAGCTGACAAAGACGTGAAAAGTTCCATCCGTCTGACAAGTTGCCACCAGTCAGCTGTGTATTAGTTATAAACTAATCAGCTGTTCTATGTCAACCTCTGCAATGACTGCAGACGGAGTTTGGTAAGTCTATTGACTTTAGGAGATAAATTTAAATTTTACAAACAAGCTATTGTTATAAATTAAGGATGGTTCTATGAGCTATTTACAGAGTCTGTATTGCGAAACACTATTCAGTCTTTCTCTAACTACTTACCTGTATATAAATCTTTATTTAACAGATGATATTTTTTTGTTTACTAATTCATTCCATAATTATTATTGTTCACTTTATATTTTTACTAAATATACATATTTTTACTCTTGTCTAGCATTTGTGAATTTACAACTTCAGTAGCCAGTGGTGTAGTTTTCCAGACTTTGATAGATAATTTGTATAACGTTTAAAAATAAATTACCATTACGATATCAAACGACACTTTAACGCAATAAACCCTGCATTAACAATCAATGAGTTTTAATCAGAATGGTTTACAATAAGAGATTGCAACTTATTTATTTTCTTAGTCAATATTACTTTACTGGAAATTTATTTTCTCTGCAAAGAAAAATATAGTTTTAATGTATTTCAACAACAAGAAATATTCCAAATCTTACTAGGGGAACCCGCGTGAATTCGCAAGAATAATAAATTAAGATATTATAGCATCGTCGATAGAAGTTGCGTCGTTGTATCGACGTTGGTCTTGAGCTCGATCGTTGGCTATATTCTAAGTTCTTTTTGCTGTTCAGTAGGAGTATTTTGCCGGACTGAGCTCATCATACTGAAAACTTGCGCGTATGGATTAATATCAACCAAATGTTGTGTAAAAATCTGCAGGAGTTCATAGTGCTGCAAGAGCCATTAGCTTTGTTTAGCATTCTTTCTTGAACAGCGGTTTCGACGTCGTAGATATAAATTCGAGCATATGCGGGATGCTCCCCTTCTGACGGTTGAAAGGTGCCAATTGAGTGATAAATTGTGTCGTGCGCCTTATACATGAAAGGCCCTCTACCGTTATGTTCTTCAATTTTAGCTCGAGTGCTGACTTTTGTGAGCGCCGAGTTGTACGATCTAATGTTCTCTTTGTAGTTTCTGATCAAATGATTTGCTCCATTTGGTAGGCTATGGATATAATAGCTTTCTCGGAATGGTGGTGGATTCACTTTTCCTTTATGGCAGCAGGGTGAAAATCCTTCGCATCGTCCTCTTTGTTCTTCTTTAAAATGTAGCGCACCACATTTCTGACATTTTAATGCCATCTCGCCAAGTGAATGCTGCTGAGTTCTTGTATTTGGCAGTGTAATTTTGTAAGTACACGTTGCCACTAACTGTTCCAGCTCCTCGTCTGGGCTCCTTACGTTTTGCATTGCCTGGCGTAAGTTGACTCGCCGTGTCCGACCGGCAATATTTCTTTGTCGTCGGGTCCTTGGCATGTTTAAACGAAAATAAAATGTAAAACTTTTCTCCCGTCATGTCCTATAGGTAACATTGCTTTGCCAGGTTTCTAATTATAAAAAAAAAAAACGTGCAAACTGTTTACATTTCAAAACCAAACAAAACAGCTGGGATTTTTTAAAAACATATATTGACATCTGTTTCAGAATATAATAACATTCAAATCAATCACAATGTTATCCTTATGGAAGGAACTTTGAGGGCAGCCCACGCCCTTAAAAAGATATATTCCTAAAATCTAAAGCCAGTTTGCACATCAACACACCTAGACGAACATTTTGGTATATAATATGTGGGGTTAAATCTTAAAACAAAAAACCTTATTGTTCACAAAGTTTCATATCGGGTATTAAATATAGGGTGTTTGTGAACTCTCTCGAAATAATTCACAGGATTATTCCTTGGGTTGATACATGAATATTTTACATTATAAACATGGGTCGCCGGAGCCCCGTTTTCCGTCTGTCTGTCTGTATGTGTTTTTAATAATAACCTTATAACTCGAGTTTGAATCGAGGTACAATCTTTAAATTTGACACACTTGTGTATTTTAACGTGGTACACAAACATGCAAAATTTCATTTCGTTGACTATAGCCGTTTCAAAATGGCGGCCATCTAAAATCTTTTACCTCAAATTACATGAAAACCACTAGAATTACATAAAAAACACAAGGATAACAAAATGTAGGAAATTCTATGCCAAATCAAATGACACATAGATCTTAAAGATCAGACAACAAACAGCTGAGTTATTTTTTTTTTAAATAATTAATAATTTCTTTACTGGCTTTTAATTGTTATTGTTAATTCTTTCAAATCATCTGATCCTTTCTTAATTGTTACAACAATGTAAGACAGCTGGTTGGCCCTAACAACAACATTTAGTTTTTTTACCAGATGGTAAATGTATTAAGTGTCCTATTTTTACCCTAACTATTGAGATCTGTTTAAGGTTACGTAATGTACTCTGTATCAGATGATTTTAAAGAATAAACAATAACAATTAAAAGCCAGTAAAGAAATTATTAATTATTTAAAAAATAATAACTCAGCTGTTTGTTGTCCGATCTTTAAGATCTAGGTGTTATTTGATTTGGCATAAAATTTCCCACATTTTGTTATTCTTGTGTTTTTTTGTAACTCTAGTGGTTTTCATGTAATTTGAGGTCAAAGATTTTAGATGGCCGCCATTTTGAAACGTCTATAGTCAACTAAATGAAATTTTGAATGTTTGTGTACCATGTTAAAATACAAAAGTGTGTCAAATTTAAAGTTTGTACCTCGATTCAAACTCGAGTTATAAGGTTATTTATAAAAGCACATACAAACAGACAGACGGAAAACGAGGCTCCGGTGACCCATGCTTATAATGTAAAATGTTCATGTATTAACCTAAGGAATAATCCTGTGAATTTTTTTGAGAGAGTTCACAAACACCCTGTATAGATAGATGTAAGCTGTATTAAGGGATCGGAAAAGGGAATTTAATTGCAAACAAGCTACCGTGCCACAGCTTTCTGCGAGTAAATATTAAAACGAAAATTGCTTCTAAGAAGTGTATAAAGTGACAAATGTCTTTATAGACTTAGGTATTATTATGATGACTACAGTAATGGTTTTCTTTGAAGCGAAATTCTCTGACGAAAACATAGAGTCGAAATTTTCCACCGTACCAAACTTTGTTGTTATTACAATGTTAATGCTAAATGAGTAAGCTGTGTAAAACGCAAAGCACATTTCTATTACCTTTTTCGCCATTCATTTCTTAGTTGCGAAATACTTTGACCCACTTCTTCACACTAATGAAAGAAACGAGGAAACGTTTTAATTAAAAACTAACAGGTGATTTACATTGAGAAACACTTATCATTATTTTAATTCATGTTGCATTATGCTGTATGGATTACTTTACTTATCTATCTATCTATACATTAATGGGCAAGCGCCTATTAGGTTATATATAACCTTTTAGCGAATTTCCCCTACAGGGAATAAGCTATTACCGTAGTAGTCATGGTAAGACCTGGACCCGGGACCAATTTACTTTTTCGTTTTGAGGTCCCTAGAGACCAAAAACACCATCCGTTCAGATTTAAATATATGTATATATATATATTATAAATATATGTATTTATTTATTTATATATGTGTGCCCGTTAGCGCGATAACTCAAGCAAAAATCATCCGATTTTGATTAAATTTGGTGCAAACGTGTAAACCTACGTTAATTCGAACGAGTTCGCGAACCAGCATGATCGGACTATGGGAACAGGGTTTTATGGGGTAAAAATTGGTTTTTCCCATTTTTACCCAAAAAACTTTAAATTTAGCAATTTCTTTCCAAAACAATTTTGTAGAGCTTAAAAAACAAATAATTTAGTATATTGAAGCGTTGATATGCGCCTAATGGTTACGGAGAAAATTCCAAAAATATGTAAATTTAAAATTCCCATGTTATTCTTATGGAGAATAAGTAAACTGTTGTTGTTTACTTGTTTATGAACATATTTTGATCGAATTTGGAAAATGCATTAACTTCATACTAAACTATTACATTTTACAAAAAAGCACATTTTTACCCTCCCTGTTGCAGCAAACTTAAGTACTCGTTAAACTAATGTTATTTAAATAAGGAATAAGTGTGATATTTTTATGGAGACATTTTAGTGTAAATCTAATCAGGCAAATGGAAATTCGCTTAGTCTGCAGGTTTGCTGTGGCGGGGGTATTTTCTCTCCTCGTGTGCATCGCAGGGAAAATCTTCACATACTGTAAGAAAGATATTTTCCTGTAGATGTTCAGAATATCTTTATAAATTAAAACAGGCTCAAAAAAAGCTCAAAAAATGAGTTTTGAATTTGGAAAAATTAACATGGACCATGGGTGACGCCATAATGGTGACGAAATAACAACAAATTTTAAACAGGAAATCAAAACAAATGAAAGAAATTCCAATCACATGTTTTATTCACAGTTTGGGGTGAAATTTAAAAAGTGTGTACCTATAATAAATATTTTTAGTCGAGTTTTCGACCACTGGACGGTCTCTAGTATTTATAATCTGATCGATCTAAGAAAGATTGGTTTCTCCTTACTAGCGAATTTTATTTCGAAATTTTAAAAATTAATAAAGGTTTTCCATTTTCAGAGATATTATCGGACTTATTTTTAAACAAACAACGATTTTCGTAAGGCTCATATTATGAAAACGACAAAAATAAGAGTACTAGGAAGTGGAAAGAAAGTAGACGACAACCTCATAAAAATGTCTGTTTGTTTGCTTGACGCGTATAACCCACTGTTCTCGCATTACTGATAACATTTTGGTTTTAAGCTTCCAAAAAATTCTAGTATTTTTGTAATATTACCATTTTTACCTCAGTGACATCTTTTACACTGAGCTTAGTCTATTTGTTTTCGTTGGTGATAAATGAAGCTTATATTGTAAGTAAAGCATGAACTCTTGAAAAAAAGAAAAACTTGTCATTTTAAACAGTCAATAAATCTTATAATGATTGAATATTTCTCTTTTTTAACCAGTTATAGTTACGTTAACTTTATTTCAGTAGTTTCGATGTTTTTATGTGATTAAGCATTTTGATTTTAGAAGGTATTCTACATGTAAAATGAATTTTGAGAATTTTTTATTGTTTTTATTTTTTCTCTTGTTGTGAATCACACCATAAAATAAAATAATCTGGAAATGTGCTGTGCTATATTAATAGTCAATGGTTTTACATTTGGCTTTGTACATTTTTTTCTCTGTTATTTACTATACTCTATAAACACTGAAGTCCAGTCTTCTTTACAAGCAAAGCTGTATCAGCTTTGTACGCTATAATTGATATATTGGCACATTGATAACAGATGTCCAAAATAAAGGCAATATCATCCTAAAGCTGTTATAGCCTTAGTCGAATTTGTGTATGATAAGCTTCCGATTTCATTTAGCTGTGTCATTCAGACAACATAACCAATTAAATTTGCAAAATAAATATTTAACACTTGTTTGGGGAATTTCCGTATAGAAAAGTAGCTATTCAATTGTTTCACAAATTGAGAAATAAACCTCCGAATTAAAATTCATAAACTCAATGAATTCAAATCTGGATGTCATTTTTGGTTTGTCATGACTACGTTAACACTCAAAAACAAACACTGCACCAGCTGATCAATTTAGTTGTGATGCATACTTGTTTTGAAGCGTACACGTACGACGTGCCTAATTAACTAATTCATTATTCATCAACGCGGTTTTGTGTTCTTTGGTAGAGATACCAAAGTGCAGGAATGTAAGTCAATGTAGAAATCAGCTACCGGTACTTCACAAGTGATAATCAGTCCAAGAAGACCCACTGTCAGGTAACTGTAGGAAAACGATATACTGTATAAGGGCTGACCAATCAGTTATAGCCAATTGTTTTACAGTAGTTTAACTTTTCTTATACTGACTTTACATAAGTGTTTGTGCAGTATAGTAAAAATAAAATTTAAAAAGACTTTTGCTGAGAAAAGGGGTTTTGGTGACAACTTACTAAAACCATCCAGGCAGAATAAATTATAGCAAGTCATTTCACAATCTTATCAGTTTGACTTAGTTGATGTTCAACAATTTTATATAACTCTCCCAACTAAGCAGAATGTATTTTGTAAACTTGAGGCAACTTTAAGATTGCAATATCCAGTAACTTTACAGAAAGATTACGCAAGTTTTACCAGAGTTGTATAACACAGACAAACAAACTGTAAATCTCTTCTTTCTTCTTTCAGTGGGTTCCAAATGGTTTATTTCTTGTGTTTTGGTGGTTTAAATTGAGTAGATTAAATCAATCATAGAACTTAATCAATACTTATGTTACATAGTTATTGTTGCACAAGTAAGCTTAAGGTTTAACATCGTTATTTAGTGTAATTTTAATAGTTAGTATATTACGTTACTAGTCCGGTAAACACATTTTAGACAAGTGACGTACGGTAGTTTTCACCATACTACTCTAAACTAACCTAACGAAAGGATTTCCCCCTCATATAGCTTATTTCATTCGCTAATGAGTGGACAAATCCGTTAAATATCCCCACAGACTAAAGAACTAACAATTACTATTCATAACTTCTAAGAGAGGTTATGTTTTGGTTTATAACCACTCATTGCCATATATAATCATCTGGGGTCCGGTAAACACTCATTTCCGTACAGGGTTCATTACGTTGTTCGGCACGTAATGAAACCCCATTTGATTAAGCAGGTGGCAAACAGCTATTTTCCGGACTAAATCCTTGCGTGAAAAGTTCGTTAAAACAGTGTAGTGTGGTGAAAAAATATTATAACAAAATTCAAAACTAAATCTTATGTCTTAATTTTTAACAAATTATACCATTGTTAAAATAAATTACACTTAAACTTTTTTGCTTGGATAAAAACAAGAAATTATGTTCTCTGGTGTTAAAACTCATATTAGTTACTGGTTTATGGAAATTTGTTCACAAATAGTTTCAAGATCTATAATAACTCAATACAATAAGGGTTTCTCTATAACATCCAGCACGCCTTTAGCATCAGTTTCTTTACTTAACCGATTTGTACGATTGATATGTAGTATCGGATAGACCAATCGTAACTAAAAGGCCAATTCTCTTTAGGGATTTGTCCCGCTAGCGTTTGCTTTATTTCTAGAGTTCGCTTTCAAAGATACAGTGATGCTGACAGACTTGCTTTATAACGGGTTAGTTGTGAATTGTAATTTAACAGACAACCCTTCAGTTTAATGTTTGACCAGATATAGTAAACAAAAGACAATACAGTTTATAAAATGGATTGTAAATGGGCTACTTTTTATAACTGTAACCTATAATTGAGGTAGGTAAAACACTCTCCTATTTGTATATCTGAAGCATTAAACTTACTACAATATAATCTATATATATAAAAGGCAAAGCCCTCACTGACTGACTGACTGACTGACTGACTGACTGACTCACTCACTCACTCATCACTAATTCTCCCACTTCCCACTTACCTAGGAGGCTGAAATTTGGTACACTGATTCTTTAGGCATTAAATAGGAAAACGAGGTGGTTTTTATTCTGATCGGACTCTCGGGCTCCGCCCCAGTGGCTCTGGGGTTTCCCATGTTAACCTAATGAGTACTCATATTTAAATGGAATTAATGAATCATAACAGCTGTTTCAATTAAACAAGTTGGTTCATTTCTATGATGTTCAATAGTATTAAAGTTACAAGGATAGGATTACCAACAGAATGCAGCACTATTATTTTTTTTTAATATTTGACAACAGCTAATTTGAAACCAAAAGGTGAGTGAGCGTAGCGAACGAACTACAACCCGGAGGCGAAGTAGCGTAGCGAACGAGCTAACCTGAAGGCAAGTGAGCACAGCGAACGAGCTCCAACCGCAAAGGTGAGTGAGCGTAGCGAACGAACTTCAACCAGGACGTGTGAGCGCAGCGAACGAGCTCCAACCTAAAGGTGAGTGAGCGTAGCGAACGAACTTCAACCAGGACGTGATTGAGCCATGCGAACGAGCTCACATATAAAGTTAAACGGGGCAAAGCCCGCGGGTACAGCTAGTTCATTATAAATTAGCAGTTTTATTCACCTAATAACTGTCCCAAACCTAATTTTTGAATAGTAAAAGGTTATTGCATTATTCATTTTGCTTCGGAATAGTAATCAACTTAAATAGGGGGAGGAGGTATATCATCTTCATCACTGTCGAACTCCACATTCGGATCTTTAATCCATTTCCCTGTTGCATCTTTTATCCATCCTGACATACGAAGCTTTGTTTCATATTCTTGGATTTCAGATCGTAAAGCAGTTGATTCTGCTGACTGTGTCGTTACAGGTTTAGAATCGGTCAACCTTTCTTGTAAACACGATTCATGACTATTCTTTTGTAAATCAATCCCATAGTTTTCTCGATGGGGCAAAGCCCGCGGGTACAGCTAGTTCATTATAAATTAGCAGTTTTATTCACCTAATAACTGTCCCAAACCTAATTTTTGAATAGTAAAAGGTTATTGCATTATTCATTTTGCTTCGGAATAGTAATCGTATTCTCCTTAAGGTAGTTTAACCACTAATTATGGTGTGGATATAAGATTAACAAATATAATTTATTGTAAGTTAGTGGTTTTATTTATCACTAATGAATAACTGTCCTAAAAACATAACGTTTGAAAACAAACGAGGTTTGTATAGTTCGTGTTGTCTTTGAACCAAGTCTCCAACCTCATTAAAATGCTGAAATTGCGCACATGTCCCCTCGTCATTTTAGATTATTATAGTCTCGCATCAATTTTCAACTCATCACTTATACTCAAGAAAGTGTTTTTTCCATTACCCTCCTGTATTGCCCACAAGTTTTGGCGGGAGATTTATATTTTGGCAGTTAAGATCTTATCTGACTTGACAAGATGAATGGTGTTTGTTCAGCTTTTGTTTTGATCTTGTCTTTATAGAATTCCTGTAATAAATTCCACGGTGCCAAAAGTTATTTTAGCTTGTTCATCAATAATCGAAAAAATAGTGTGATCAAATCAGTTGTTTCTGTTGGTGTTTATAGTTTTAAGCTAAAAAAATGCATGTATTTTTTGCATTAAAATTGTATGTGATGTGACAAAGTGATAGGAATTACCTAAAGTGAATATTTAATGGAAGAAAACGTTGGATAATATCTCATTATGCTAGAGGTTGTACAGAGATCCCCGTTGTTAAACAGTCAAACACACGGAGATGGTTTTACGGGTCAAAATAAAACAAAAATTAGGAATAACAGTTTTTCAAAAATTTGGCCCACCTTTTTGTTTGTAAATTTAGAACATTTATATTTTTAAAGCTACAAAAGGTATTTTTATTTAATTAAAGTATACGATTTAAAGTGGCACAAAACTATCAAAAAACCAATCATAAAAACATTTTTTCATTTTAGCCAATAAATTAAACTTCAAAACACTGGCTAATTTAATGGATAAATGTCAAAAACTGTTTTATCCAATAGTTCTTAATATTCTATCAAATGAAACATCATTCAAAAAATCTCATAATAAATAAACGGTGTTTGCAATCTAGCACATACTTCCTCCCGTTAGCTTGTCAACCACCTTTATTATGGGTAAGCGGTGAAAGTAACTATGATATATTATAGGAAGAAATCACACAAGTTGCAAGAACTTTTGAACTGTAATAATTGTCACAGCAATTTGCACCAGCAAATTTTTGTAGCAGTTGCACTATTTTGTTTAGAATTATAAGGACCATAACACTTTAATTTTATTCAAAACAGGCTTATTCTTAAAATCCATTTTTTTTTATTTTATGGGGCTTATGGGGAAATAACATATCTAAGTTACAATAGATTTAAACCGTAATTTTTATGGAAATGGAATTTGTACCCTTTAGGTAAAATTTTAAGGACCATAGCGTACTTATTTTAATCAAAGCCCGTTTTTTCTAAAATCCGATTTTTTATTATTTTATGGAGTTTTATAGAAAAATAACATAAATTACAATACCTTTGGAGCTGTAATTTTTACGGAAATGGGATTTGAAGGCCTACCATTTTGTTCAAAATATAGAGGACTATATAACATTCCAAATTTTTATCAAAATCGTTCGGGCCATTTTCGAGAAAAATCTTATCCATCTGTCATTTTATGGGTTTTTATGGGAAAAACCATTAAAAATTTAAATTTCGAGGAAAACGCCTGGTGGAGATACCATATATTAGTACCTACATACCAAATTTAAACAGAATCGGACTACAGGCTGTGGTCTGTAGCTATGTACACATCAACACACACACACACATACCTCACTTCGAAACCCACTTTTTTGGGTTCATGGGGACCCAAAACGGATATATCCACTCAAAACTCAAACTCTAAAATGTTGACGAAAACAACACTTCCTCCATATACTATGTAGGGCCTGTAGGAGAAAGTAAAAAAACAGAGATATCACGACTTTTGGTTTTAAAATGAGGGGAAATAATGATAAGTTTGCCCCTCATTTTGCCTTATTTTACAACTATAAATAGTTATTTTTAGCCAATTTAATATTCGATCTGTTTTAATGATGTCTTGTTTGATAGGACATTTAAAGTGATAAATACTAGTGTGTATTTTTTTTACTTTTTTCGAATAAATTAGCAATTGTTTTTAGTTTAAGCCATAAAAATTCTAATGGCCACCATTTTAATAAAAAAATATGTATATGTATTTAAATTATTATATATTATATTTATTATTTATCAAAACGGTACACAAATGTGTTGTATATTTGAAGTATTTATACTTAAAACATATATAAATTGTGATTTAAATTATGTTTCTTGTGGCTCACTGTGGCTAGGTACGCTTTGAAGTTCCATTTTATGTTTTTTATAAAATATACAAACTCTTTCCTTTTTATAACAATCTTACAATCACAAACTTCTTGTTACAGTGTTCAGCCTCAAGTCTTCTAAACACTCCCTCAAAGTAATTTAAAAGTTAATTAAGTTTGTATTCCCTTTAAATTTCATTCGGATGAATGAAAAGTTTGACGACCAAATTTAAATTTGTTCAGTCATTTTTTAAAGACCAAAAGTTGCGTGTTGCAACTTAGGGTAAAATTACAACTTGACTATAAATATATATTTGTATACAAGACAAATCATTATTTGAGTTAATGCTAAAAGATTGGATGAATTTAATGCTCCTACCAGAGTGCCTCATTGATGATTCAGCGGTGATTTATAATCAATTAACAAGGGATTGGCAACATGGGGCCCAAAAATCTTGAATTTGTTAACACGCCCTAAAGTTAAAATCGTTATTTGTTCTATTATCAGTTTACAAAAAAGTACCTATAAATAATACCAACTGGTGGTTCTTATTTAATTAACAATGGTAATTAAAAGACAGTTATAAGTTTACTTTCAATACGATTACCTAGTTTATTAGTTCAACAATAAATTAATAGAAGTAGGTAAAGAGATATACCTACATTGTTTCGGGGGATCTCCAACTAATATTTTTATAAAGGTTTTTTTTTTTGCAAGAGATTAATATTACTAACTTAAAGCCAAGTATGTGTATTGAAATAAATTTAAGACCAGCAAACTGCAGAGTTTTAGAACCAACAAATCTTACTAATATTATAAATGTGAAAGTTTGTGTGTTTGTTTGTTTGTTTGTTTGTTTGTTTGTTTGTTTGAAGTTCAATCACGCATTAGCTAATGGACGGATTGGGCTGAAATGTGGCATGATGATAGCTCATATTCTCGATTAACATATAGGCATATTCTTATCTCAAAAATACTTTCGGGCTCCGCCCCAGTGGCTCTGTAGTTCCCCATGCTAACCTTATGAGTATTCATATTTAAAGGGAATTAAAGAATTCAGTCAGCTGTTTCAACTATAAAAGTTTGTTCTATGATATGCAAAAGTATTAAAAAGTTATAAGATTTACCAACAGGGTGCAGCAATAATATTTTTTTTTTCATTTATAAAAACAGCTAATTTGAACTAAGCAGCAACATAAAAATTGATAGGCAATGAGAACCGAGGAAAGTAGGATTTTTTACAGTTATGTTTATGCTTTTAATTGCATGAATAATTTGTGATATTTTGCGAATTTTGAATAGTTTATTTTTCTCTATTGTTTAGGTGAAGTGGTAGAACATTAGGGCTATGGTAGATGTGTAATACTACAATATACCGTAAATTTAAATAAGCAAATTTTATCAAACTGTGTCTTCCCCCATTGCAAACACAAAGCTTGAGTATAACTGCAATAGGCCTTAGCATTTTATACTTGTACGCCAACCCCGGTCGAAGGACGGGTACTCTGCTAGTTAAAAATAATTTTCTAAACAAATAAAATTTAATTAAATAATTGCTTCGAAATTCTCTTCATCACATAATAATCTATCCTTCAAAAGAAGGATCATGAAAATCCGTCAAGCCGTTGATTCAATATCTTTGAGCTAAACCCCCTTCACTCTTATAGGATTATCCATAATTTTAAAAAATGTGTGCATGAAAAGGGGGTGCGTTTTAAATAGCTCCAGATCGGATTACTTATTCGACTTAACATTTTTTAAACTTTCTACAATAAAGTGTGGTCTTGAAAGCTAATTCGGTTATAAAACCAAACCTCCGTACAAATCTCCACTTTTAAAGGGTTTAGTGGTTTTGACAACAGAGTATTGGCAACTTCATTACTAAGATTAGTTGCTTGGCAACCGTATCAAATATCCTAGGCATGAAATAATCTAAATTATTACATGTCTCATATTGCAAATCTATATATTTAATTAGAAACTGATGTCGTATTCAGCGAACTCATCAACCAAATTCGGTAAAGTACTTAGTCAGCTTCATTATATTTACCCTACCTTTTTTACTAATTAAATTAAGTTAAATATTCAAGATGTTAATAGCTTCAATCGATCTACCGTATTAGCTAAATTTGCATATGAAGAGTAAACGTAGATTTCGACTGGTTTAACTTAGTAATACTGTAATAGAATTCAAAACTTTGCCAAAGGTTAAAAAATTATCCAATGTCCTTTTATATTTAAAAAATCATGTTGTTAAACCATTTATTAGGTTAATAAATTGACAAATTTCTAATTAAATTTGTTCATTGTAGATCCATACAATTACTATAGCGATGTACTTACCTCAATCAGGTTACAATCATCATTAAAAGAAGCTTATTCTAGGCCTATGTTTATTTAAAATCTAATTTCATAAACAGTTTCATCTCATGTTTACTATCTGACTGTTGCTAAACAACCAACTGAAGGTAACCTCAGCTGTCAAACAAATTAATTCACTAGTTATAAAATAAGTGAGTAAGAATAGTAACTTGACCTGTAATAGCACTCTCCGGAAATCAAATACCCCCGCCACAGCAAGCTTGCAGACTAAACGAATTTCCATTTGCTGGCTGGATTTCTACTAAAATATTCCCTTAAAATTGTCAAATGTATTGCCTATTTAAATAACATTAATTTTAATGAGTACTTAGGTTTGCTGCTACAGGGGAGGTATTGAGGTGGGTATTCTTATTAAAAATATAATAGCTTTGAAATAAACAAAATAGCCAAATATGGTTAAAATCTATATTTATAAAAGAGGAAGTTTTCCGAAACCGTTGGACCGATTGCCACGAAACTTGGTACATACGTGTAGAATTTCATGGAATAGGGTTATACACCATCCATTTCTTGATCCATCCAATCGGCTCCGCCCCAGTGGCACTGGAGTTTCCCCATGTTAACGTTATGAGTATTTATATTTAAATGGAATAAAAGAATCTTAACAGCTGTTTCAACTAAACAATTTCATTCTGTGATGTTCAATAGCATTAAAAAGTTAATAGTTTTACCAACAGAGTGCAGCACTATTATTGTTTTTTTATTTATTACAACAGCTAATTTGTACCAAGCATAAACAAAAAGCTGTGATACATGGAACATCTAAATATATAAAAGGCAAAGCCCTCACTGACTCACTCACTCACTCACTCATCACTAATTCTCCCACTTCCCATTTACCTAGGAGGCTGAAATTCGGTACACCGATTCTTTGGGCATTAAATAGGAAAACTAAGTAGTTTTATTCTGATCGGGCTTTCGGGCTCCGCCCCAGTGGCTCTGGAGTTTCCCATGTTAACCTTATGATTTTTCATATTTAAAAGGAATTAATGAATCTTAACAGTTTCAATTTAACAAGTTGGTTCTGTTCTATTATGTTCAATAGCATTAAAGTTACAAGGATTACCAACAGGGTGCAGCACTATTATTTTTTAATTTATGACAACAGCTAATTTGAAACCAAAAGGTGAGTGAGCGTAGCGAACGAACTTCAACCTGGAGGCGAGTTAGCGTAGCGAACGAGCTAACATGAAGGCAAGTGAGCGCAGCGAACGAGCTCCAACCTAAAGGTGAGTAAGCGTAGAGAATGAACTTCAACCAGGACGTGATTGAGCCATGCGAATACTTATGAAGTTAAACGGGGCAAAGCCCGCGGGTACAGCTAGTTATATATAACGTTATGTTTATGTAGCCAGTTAATATTAATAGTAAACTAATAAAAGTCTATCTACATACAGCAGATCTAAGGAACATAATAATTGTTCTATTTAGCGTTCTCAAGCTGCTTGCCATGATTTTCAAGGAACCAAAATTGTCTCTTCCGCATCTTGACCCCGTTGCAAGGCACGGGTATAGCTGCTAGTATATCCAAGCTAACTACAATAGTAGATTTATTCTCCATAAGAATAACATGAGAATTTAAAATTTAAAACTTTTCGAATTGTCTGTTAAACAACGCTCAATATACAAAATTATTTATTTTTTAAGCTCTACAAAGTGGTTAGGAAAGAAATTGTGACATTTTGTTTTTTTCTGGTCAACATGGGAAACCCCAGGTTTTACTCCATATTCAATATGTGGATTGCAGTGTTACCAGAAGGATTTGAATATTCTATACACAGTCATTTCAATGCGTGTATTAGTGTAAATGCCACGTACCAAAATTTCCGTTAATATTTCTTCCATTAATAATCCACAACTCGGACACCTTTTGGTATTCATCAATAAATTATTATGACTAGTAAAAAAGTAGGGTTATGGTTATTTTAAACTTTTTTTCATCAAATAAGCGTTTTCAATAACCTTGATACAAGGTCATATACACAAAATATCAGTTTTAAATAATTATAAAACCAAAAAGGTTGTTGTTTTATCTCCAATAGAAATTTACGGTGGTTTAAAATCTCGTCAAATCTTACCGAATGGAATATTTTGATTGAAATAGTATATTTCATCACTAGGGCCTAAAACGCATGCATTAAAAACGGACGTTTTTACTACAATATGGCGAAAACTGCATTTATGCAATTTATTGAAATATAAACCATATATTAAAATTGTAATGCAAAAATTCGACATAATTATTATGAGTCTCGAAAAAGTAATATCTTCCCTAAAAGAAATTTTGGAATTAATTATCTACATACAGTTGACTGATATTAAATTTTGCATGACTATGTACCAGTGCTACACGAAATCTTTTAAACCTTTTTAATTCGACCCTTAAACAATTACATACATTCTTCTACACCCAAACGATTCTTCAGTTTCACTTACTTAGCCTATGATTATTCGAGAAAAAGGCAAAATAATTTAAAAGACAAGTTTTAACAAACATTATTTTTATGAGCAATGACAAATTTTATGATTGATATTGGCGTGTGGACGCCGGCCTCCCAGACATAATCATGAGACAAACATACATTACAGTAAGTGATGTCCGAGCACAGCTAGTTCTGTTTAATCTGTTCGTTTAGTGCATAATTATTTTGTTAGGGAGCCATTAATATCGTGAACATTATCGTAACAAACAATATCTCTTAATTTACCATTTAATTTCAGGGACATTAATAATATTACAATATTTACAAAATTGCTTTTCTGCCTATTTTTGTTTATTCGTAAAAAACGTTAAAACAACATTAAACAATACTTAGCATTTGATCAACCTTTTTGACCTACTCTGAACAGTGAGCATTTTGTTAAATCTAAGACTGGACAAATACTTAAACTTAAGTGACAATTTTTTACCTGCCATGTTTTTTGTGCCGGGCTATCTCGATATTTTGAAACCAGTATATGAATTACTGAAGTATATAATGACACTAAATATTTCAATGGATATAGATTAGCACCTTAGCATTATACTATTTTTAGTAACAGGGTGGCTGAAAAAAATTAAACAGGTGGTATTGATCACTTTGATACAACCCTATTAAGTAACTTAAAATCAGTTACAACATTTATCGCTACAATATAAATTTATTTTAAACAGGGTTTTTTCGTTTCTGTTTCTGATTTTATGATACAAATCAAGATATAACAATTATTTATCAATACACAATAAATATAAAACTCACTTTAACTTTAACAACAGGAATCAATCAAACCACAAAGTGATCGTTTACATTTTAAGTTTTAAATTATGATAAATTTATAACTATCATTGTATAACTAACACAACTTAGAGAAAACAAATAATTAATTTAGTGGCATCAAACTGGAATTACTAGAAAAGGAATTGTTTGCTTTGAAGATGTACAATATTTATTTAGGATTATTGACAGACAATGTTTGCCTTTGAGAGCTGGTCCATGTTTAATACAAATTTCTAAATTCAAGTGAAGTTGTTTGTAAGCCCTAACTCAAAGTGGTGCTCAAAATAGGCTTAAGCTTTTCGTGTTGTGATAATGTTCTCCATAATAATATTTATTTCATCCCAATATTATTTGTAAAAAACGCCAAAAATGCTTGTGTACACTCCTAACACTTAGAAAATAGTAATTTATGCAAACTTTGTTAATGTTCTTCTGTTGAATATAATCCTTTCATTTTGAATGGTAAAAAAATGTAAAATAAACAGCCGTTACTAAAGACGATATGGTGTTGAAATTCACACTATAACATATAAAAAGGGATATAGAAAAGATAGGATCTGTAGGTTTCAAAGGGACATACAATACGAAAATGTGAATGACTTGGTGTATAAAAAAAGTGTAAACCTCTATAATCCCTTGTATTTATTTCTTCGAAAGAAAGAAATAGTAAAACTCCTGATCAAGGCTAGTTTTAGTACTAAAACATTTCCTTTGATTTTAAGAAAATTTCAAAGTTGTTTTCACAAATTGTATTTCAAGGCACAAAGTAAGTTTGACTAGAAACAGGACCAGCTCTACATTGTTTGCCGCTTCCGGTTCTGTTTATTTGTAAAGATAACTTTTGTTAAGATCGTTTTTGGTTGTTTCTTGTCAAAATTGAAATTTTAAGTCTATTTTATTAAAGTAGATTCTCTTTTGTTGAATTATGGTGTTTTTTGCATATTAAATTGATTATACGTCATTTAAAGACTTCATAGTTTGCCGTCAAATAATAATAACAAAAACTACTAAAGATTACTTGATTACTTTAAAAACATATCTCAGTTTAGTAATTTAGGAATGGGATCAAATCAATTGTATCGCATTTTCATACTGTAAATTTTGCTTATGTACATTTAGGTCAGTGTAAATAACTCAGTTATTTAGCTATGAACAAATAAAAGTTTTAGTAGGCTGGGCACTACACACGAATTACATACACACCTAGATAATATTTTGGAAGCGTATTTATCATTCTAAGCTACCTAACATTAAACAAACTTAAAACTATAAATTAACATGTGAAATTTCACTTTAGTATTCAGTTCATATATCGAGGCTGATACAAATAAAACTAGTATTTTTAAAGTAACATAGTTTAATATTTGAAAGGTAACTCTTTTCAACAGGTCTCCAACAGGGTACACCATTTATGCACAGTATTTATCTACAAAATGTGATTGTATTTGAAACAATATGTTATTATATTATACCCGTATACATCATATATGGTTGGAGTAAAATTTTCCATTTATTTTATCCGCTTTGCTAGTATGAAGTGTGGGCCTATTCTAAGTAATGCCTCTCGCCTCGAGATGTCTTAGTTCCTACGGAGAATGTAAATCAGGTTCCAAGGATGAACTCACTGGTTTGTTCTTACATAACTGAACAAGTACAGGGTTTTATAACACAACCCAAATTACAAGTACCAAGATGCACTCTTGAAGGACAAAACTAGCTTATAATGTCGCACCCTTGTCTTCTTTACTTCATTGCCGACCAGCTAATATGTATTTTGCATTGCTGTTTACAAGGATTAATGTTATTGGGAATTAATTGTGAATAAGATTCATCATCGAGATGTTGCAAGCTCAAAGAGTTTGTTTTGTAGAAGAATACATTGAAAGTAGGTAATTGATTCAACGGCAAGAAAGGTACTTTTTTAGGAATTATTATATAATATAAATCACCAAACTATTTCTAGAATTAAGTTAAAAGAATCCGGATCTGTATAAAACAAAAAATGTATGTCTACAATGAATACTCTTTGAGCTTGCGATAAATGCACCATGGTGAGTCACAATAAATTCCCTGAACCACTAGACCGTGGTAATAAAAAATGAAACAATTCATATCAGATGATCGAAATCAAGTTAGGGATACAGGGCTGCCAACTTATAAGCTTTCTTTTGTCCCTAAACATTATATCTTGGTACTTGTAACTTGGGTTAGGTTTAAAAAAAAACACCCTGTATTAAGTAGTAACACAATTTGAGTAAGTATATTAAGGAGTAATTGAAACTCTTATCAAAAGCAAACTGTAAATTTATGTATAAATTGGAATTTTAATCTATTGATAATGGGTTGAAATTATTGTGCACAAAATTTGTCAATTCCACTTCACATTATTTCGTGCTATCTATTTGGAAAGTTTATATACAAATTTGAAAGAATAACAAATATTTACATAACATTTATAGATATAAAAAGTAGACAGTAAAATATTCAACTTTTGGTAATAATTTAAAATTAAGAAATGAAACCTTAACTTTAAATATGCTTAACTAAAACTAATTTCTGGGCACTTCGTTGTCAATAGATAGGCTGTTCATTTTGTTCAAATAAAGCTTATTTTATGTACTTTCAAATAAAACCCTGGTTTAAAAAATTGTTAATATAAAATAAAATAACTTTTGTTAAATATTAAAATTTATTTAACTTTCTATTTTGTTTTTTAAACACACACTGTAGGTTTATTTAGATGAGTTTTACATCCGAGATAGCCATGCACATGTCATATGTGTAAAGGTATTTAAAAAGTAAAGATATTATTTAATTCGTTATATTGTGTCACATTAAATATCTTTACTTTTATTCAAAAACAAGGTTTTCTCTGAGAAAATGAAATCTCTCCTCTCTTACTAAATTCAAACCAGGAATAATATTAAAATTCAGCAGGAACAGCAGGTCACTGTTAACAAATAATATCATTGATAATTTCCTCATTTTGAGTTACCTGTTGAAGCAAAGCATAACTTTGTATGTTGAATGAAACTAATTGAGAAGACAGTTTTAAAATAACGTTGCACAATTACAAATTCAGAAAGCAAGATTGGAAGCAGGGCAGCTCCTGTTGAATTTATAATGGCACGATCGGCCTAATCTAGTTATTATATAAATTGTGTAGAACAAATCATCATCCAAACAAACCAGATGTGTAAAAAGATCTCTGTAAGACTTTATAAAGAGTATTAGTTTTGAATTATTATAAAAGAAATTTTGATTTTTTTTACTTTAAACTGTTGTGACTACTTGATATTTGTAATGGATTTTTGACAACCTTTATGATTCTCCCAATACTTTCTACTTACGTTAAGAACATTATTGCATCAATACCAATTAAATTCAGTATTGCTTTATGAAGGTATAATATGTTTTGAATCAATGGCTTCTATAAAAATATAATACAAATAATACTATATAATAAACAGTCTACCTTTAACAGGCTAACAAGCTCTAAAATTGAAATTCTAAGGTTTAAATTGTCCCAATACCAGAGTCCCACAAACTTCTTGCTAACTGCATACAAAACAAAATATTAGTAGGCATATGGTTCTTAGATTTGGATTATTATTTCAGTTTTCTTTCAAAATATTGAGTTTTAATATACTGTAGAATACAATGTTACTATCAAAACCCGTTGATTCTTTTGTAAGATTATGAAGAATGTTTTTTTTTTATTCCATACTACAAGTCCTGTAAGAAAGTAATTTTGAAACAACTATTGGCAACATTCCTATGTATGTAAGAGAAAAATTTATTCATGATCAATGGTTCATAAGGGTTGGATAAATCTTACCAAAGTGTATTGCCAAAGTTAGCAGTATTTTTTTTTTTTTTTTAAGGAAATATTTTTATTGCTAATGATTAGACAACTATTTGAAATATTAATGTTAATTTTGTTTTGCTTTCATCTGATTGTCTCTAATATTTTAATTTTTTTTTACAAGTCGTTACTGCGTAGTATTAAAATTATGTATCTGCTTTCTTTGTCTGTGTAGGAAAATGAAACATTTGTCATGTTAAGTTTGTGAGAGCCCCTTTTGCTAACATCCGAATCCAATAAAATTATTACAATGCCAAACAGTTTCTGGTTCGAGAGAGTTTCACAAGTTATTTAATCAGAAAGTTGAGCTAGCTGCTTCTGACAACCATCTATTGCATTAATGATAAATATTTAAACTCGATGAAATAAACTGTACGGTTAAACATTTGGCAAACGATTTCAACAATATTTTATTAAAACCAGTAATCACAGAATACAACACAATAATTTATCGAATGAAACATGACTTCAAATAAATAAATTAAAAAATAATTTATATTTTTGCCCAGTTATTTGCCTGTCCTTAAATTATTCTACGCTATAACATATAAATTAATTTATAAATATTTTATTTTACAATTAATATCATACGCGATAATGAAGTCCATGTAATAATATATTACGATCATAATCATCTATAATTAATAATAATTCATACCAAATGTCCTATGATAATTTCAACATTAGCTAATGTAAAATCAACAACAAATGATTGTATTATTATGGTACTTTGACAATATACACCCTCTATTGTGAGTCCAAACACATGGTAACACAAGGTATTTAAATCCCTGTACTTCTAAGTTTTCTTTCACTCAATTGTTTTACATAAAATGTTATAGTGCAATAAAAAAGTTCTTTTAGAATAGTGTATTGTAGGTTTGTTAATGCTAAAGTAGTTTACAATATGGAAATAAAAACACATCATACACTAGACCTATATTAAAATAATTTACTTTATCTGTATTTCAGAATATTCATTTATATTATGTTACTCCTTAGGGACCTATCTACAAACATTGTGGTTATTTTTTTATATTTTTGATGGGAAGTTAGCGAAAATTAAGAATAACATGTTTTTTTATTTTTATTTATGAATAAGAATGTTAAAATGTAATCCTTCAAAATATCACAAAATACATTAACACTTCAACAAATAATTAAAATAACAGTTAAAACTAGAAGGCAAGCAATGTAAACTAAATTAGCTTTTAACAAATCCTTTTCAAAATATGTCAAACAATTCATTTGTAAAAAAAAGTTTAGTTAATTGGTGTTTTATCTGTAAACAATTTTGTGTTTTAGGAAACATTATTAACTCTGCAAATAAATATATAATCTTATTTTACTTAATTTATTAAAGCACCTATTTATTAAAATCTTTAGATGTATAAAAAGACAATACAAATTAACAACTCATTCTTTATAACTACTTTAACACATTTCCAACAGAAACTGGCTTTATTTACTAAATTAAATGTAAAAATATATCAAATTTGTTAACTAAAACCTTATGGTGCCATCCACAATTTCGACCATGGAGCATTTCTTTATTCTAAACAGTTTGCTCTCAAAACACTTGCCACAACTTTTAAGTCGAGTTTGTGTAAGTCGGAGTCCACTGTTCACTTGTCCTTTACCGTACTAAAATTCGTTGGTTGCACGATAGAGTACAAAGATTACAAAGTCTGTATTTATCTAGTTTCTGTACAAAGTTTGCGAACAATGAGGATAAAAAACGATTGAGGTCATTTACGTTTGTTAAACTCTCAAAGCACAACATTGGTAGTAAGTCAAAACTTCACACCTGTTAATTTCATTTACAAATCAATCAAGAAATTTAAATGGTAACATATTAAAATAACCAGTAGTAACCATAATTTGAATGTAAATTATCGAGGAACTGCAAAATTTTGTTCTTGCCATCAGTACATCTCTAAAGATTTCTCTTCTTTTATTTGAGGTTTGCCAAAGGGATTGGAAGACTGTCAGGCAAAAATTAAAACTAAATTACTGTAAGCAAAGGAGGAAAAACTATTCTTAGTCAGTGTTTCACTATTACATGAACATTTTCCAGCTTAAAGGATAGCTAATGAATTAAAACATATAATTGAGTACTAAATTGATACATTTAGTTAATGCATTTAGTTAATAATACAAATCCTGCAATATCTATTAAATAATCTTTTAATTTTAACAATGTTTTTGTCAGATTGCTGAACACTATGTTCACATTATCCTCACTCATTTTGTGAAAAAAATTAAATACCGTATTGATGCTTATATCTCATCTCTTTTATTCGTGTTTGAAGTAAACTTAACTTTTAGCTTCTGTTCCAACAAACTCACTGTCAACTTTTAGATGCATGTTATTAGGTTTGAGTACCTAGCACAAAATACTTTGCATGATGCATAATAGTATTAAAACAGCAACTGTGTGCCCAGTAATAATTTCAAGGATTAGAAACTAAATTGTATAAGAAAGTCTGATTTCCAATTATACTAAATTCTTATGTCTCTATACAGACTCAAAATACTGTAATATCATTGCTATGTAGTGGTTTATACAATAGGAGAAACAATTAAACTGAATTTATACATATAATAGCGTTGTATGGTTTCAAAGAGAACTACCATATACTGATAACTACATAGGTAGAATTTTTTTTATTACAAATTTTAATTAATGTTTTTTTTCTGTCATGTCTAAGAATATTTCATTTTATATTTGCATGCAAATTATATTTGCAGTGAGTCAATAAGAGTGGTGTTTAAAATGATGAGTCAGTTTCTTAAACAAATAAGACCAGTAAGTAAAAATTTGACCTTCCAGTACACGGACTCAGAGTCCGCACATTTGAAAAAGCGCGCCGAAATAAGTGAATCCGCACGAATGACATGACACGCCGGGTACCTTCCCCCACTACCTTTCCAAGGATAATGGCGGTGTTTTGACCGTCTTAGCGTCAGTTGGCCCTTAGCTACAAGGGTGTTAAGTTGGGCTCGTCATGTTTCAAGAGGATCAAGAACAGGCCAGCAATTGACTGAAGGTTTTCAACAGGACATTTTCAATTTGAATTTTCAATTTGTAATTATTTTAAAATTTATCTATATCTATTTACCTATATTTGGATTATTTGAAATTTTGATGCTATATGAACTTTATTAGGTATATAAAAGAGTGTTTCCAGTAACAAGTAAGACACGGAATGCAGTCCCCTTGTGTGTACTGGTGTTATTTTTAGCCACTCGTGTACTGGAGGGTTAACCAACATTTTTCAACGCAGCAGAAATAAAAATAAAATATTTTTACCAAGCATAAACTCTTTACTATCTTTTCACGTGAAATATTCTTTTCCGATAAAACGAAGAAAAAAATTTTGCAGTTTAAACAAAACGCTAAACTATCCCTTCCCCCCCCAATTGTTCTCAGCTAAAACATGTTTCTTTACGATGAAAACACGGGTGTGAAGTTTTGTCTATTTGAGCAGGCATCAGACACTATCGACACTAGCGAACCGTTGACCCAGCTCGTCGCACACATGTTGTCGCTGGGTGGAGGGGGAAGTTGGGAGTCGTCGGGGGTGACGTCTGTGTTGCCGACACCAGAGACACAGAGCAATGAACACAAACACAGCTCCGCACACTCCGCCCAGCGCACTGTTCATCACCCAGTCCAACTCTTGAACCACCACACCTGGACAGTGGACAACACACGGGATGTGTTAGAACTGTACGTATACAGATACACCTGTGCATAGTTGAAGGCGAAGATTTCAAAGGGGTAAACATCTTAATATCAAGTGTGTTGAATCATTTTTTACTGTCGGGGGAGTGAGATTGTCTAGACATGGTCCCCAAAGTCCTGGGCTCAAATCCTGTGAATCACTAAAGGATTTTATCTAGGTTACCCCCCCTAGGTTATACCCTCTAGTTGGCACCCCCCTGAAATAGTGTGTATAAGGTTAGAGCTAACGTTCTAAGATCTGAAGGTGGAACAGTGAAACAGTGTGTTTCCTACTACGATCTACAAATAAATTATGATTAGATCTCGTAAAGTAGCGATTAATGTGACTAGTCAAAGAGAGGTTGTCCAAGTAATTTGTATCAAATATATTAAGCAAACAAATCTACAGTACATTTCTACAGTCATGATTTCTGTTTCTTTGAAAAAGTATTACCGCGTGCTCACCCCAACTTGAGTGTTGATTAACATCACAGCTTCTTTCGCACATACAAAACTATTTGATTTTAGTGCTATTGACCCACCACAATATTCCAAATAATAAAATGTTATGACAAATGGCAAAATTGCAGGACCTTAAATAATTACTTGGTAAACTATTTCCTATATGCTATCTAGCATTGTGTAGGTGTATACTCAATACTATTTCTGAGACGATTTACTCTAAATTTACTCAAATCTTATCTACTTTAATCCCTATCAATTGAATCTTACCTACCTCACTCCCTATCTTCTTTACTCTATATCTACTTTACTCAATATATACAATATATAATTCCCTAACTACTTTAATCTTACACACTTCACTCCCTATCTGATTTGCTCCCTATCTTCTTTAATCCCTATCTGTTTACTCAATATACTTTACTCCCTATCTACTTTATAATCTTACTTACTTCACTCCCTATCGACTTAACTCCCTATCCACTTCACTTAACCTACTTTGCTCCCTATCTACTTACAATTCTCCTCGTCAGAGTTATCATCGGCGCCACAGTTGTTCACCTTGTTACAACGCAGCTTGTCCGGAATACAGAACTGACTCCTCGTACAGCGGAACTCACTGCAGGCCGCGCTCGGGTCAGCAATCTCCGTCCATACTGCCTTGAAGCCACTCGCTCCAACGGACTTGTCCGCTGATATAAAACTGGAAGAAAATAGCAATGTGAGGTTACTGGTGAAGGTACAACCTACAGGAAAGTAAGATAATACTGTAAGCCACAATAAACTAAAACAAATATTTATCTCCAATTTTTGTCAGTAACAGTAAACCTCCATCAGACAATAAACCTAAAGACGATGATTATGATGTTGACCTTAATCATGCATCATGTTAAAACTACCAAACAAGAATACTCATAATCAATCCAAAGGTCCAACCATTGTATGTCAGAAGAGAGACAAAGAGGGACCCTAATATTTTACCACAATTTATAATCATATAAATAATATAACATATTAATAATATATAATATATAATATTTATTTTTTCATTTATATTTATTATTATTATTTTTTTTTATTATTTATGTATTATTTACTTATTATTTATTTATTATTAATTTATTATTTATTTATTATTTGTTATTTATTTTTTAATATTTATTTTTTTTTTTTTATTATATATATCTTTTATAATAATAAAAATGTGTGAAAAATATAACCATTAGCCATGGAAACTTGTATTAGTTTTAAGTATGTAAGCCAACTACAGTTTTACAAATTCGACTTGAATGTTTGTCTTCTTATGGGTATGAAATCAATGTATTATGATTATCCATTCTTGGTGTACAAAGTTCAGTACACCGTAAAAAGCGCTCTATGACTTCATTAAAAATAAAAAACTGTTTTTTATACTGAAATGACAACCAAACCATACACATCAATTATTGTGAATTACCTTGTGTGAGAAGTCGACAATTATGTAATATTAATATGCAGCTAGACGAAATAATACAAAAGTATAGTCAAGTGCAAGTGCATAAAGAATGAAATGAATACTCCAGGTGCAGACAGAGTGGGAAAAGAGATTGCCTCAATGCATCCAATAATTTATACTGCCACAGGATGTGATATCATGGGACTTGATTGTCCATAGGGAGAGAAGAATAACACAGAAGGTTGGAATTGAGACCCAACATGGAGGTTGCAGGAATTATTATCATAGGCAATACCATGCCAAGGGGGCATGTGCCTAGACCCCTGGTAGGATGGTGTCCTGGTTGTGTCCCCTCAAATGTATGGGTCACGTGTGACACCTGTGTCTTTTACCTAAAGGTAATACAGGAGTTGTTGGACGTAGCAAATAATACAGGAGTGAGAATTGCAGGAATAAGAATTAGATTTATTTATCCAGTATTTTATGCAAAAACTTTCATATGGGTATGTCAAATTTTTGTTTACATTAATTTATTCCAGTGGGTTGTCCATATTCTTCACATGGTATTCTTCAAATGTGTAAAATGGTTCAATATGAAGAAAGTTATTTATTTAAATCTGTAAATCTTTTTTACCAATCTTATAACTTTTTTTTGTAATTTGCTGTTTAAAATGATAAATGTAATCTATTTCATGATTTTTGTGTTGAAAGAAAGATAATTTTGAGACCTAGGGAATGTCGAAGCCATAATTTTAGTTTAGAGTCCCAGTTTTTTTAGAAATTAAGTTTTAATTTTTAAAAAGTCTAGCAGCTGACGCTAATATTCTAAACCTAAACTAGCTTTTGGTATGATATAATTTGCTTAACATAACAGCTGTAAACATTCATTCAGAGTTTTCAACACAAATTATTTCCAAATTCATTTGGATGAAAATGAAATGAAATACGTAGAATTGACTTATTTATACTATGTGTAATGTTAATTTTATTGATATGTTCATTTTTTCGGATTCAGTAAGAGGACGAGAGTTTATTTAAATATACAATGTAAAATACTAGATGTTCTCATTTATTTATTTGAGCAGTCTTTAAAATATTTAGTTTGTTTTAGTGCAATATAATTTGTTAAACTAACAGCTGGTTGAATAAAAAAATATTCTATAGAACTATTAGGTTAGTTTATTTACTCTGCGATTTTGCCATTGATTATAGGAAATATAGTCGGGTTGGGTAGCAGGAAAATATTTCAGTTCTGGCGGGGAGGCTGCAGTTTTAGGTGGTTATAGTATACAAGTTTCTGAACCTAAAACCGCCCAGACCCCAATTTTTAAGGACCTCGGTCGTCCGTAATGACGTCATCAAGATGGCGGCCGTAAGAGGATGCTGAATGGGTCGCCATGAATTGGCTATAATGACAGAATACCTTAATCGATGTTTATGAAATTTGGCACACAAGTGCTTGAATACATTATCTCGGCCTAGGTTGTCGAGGTTGATCAAGTCGTTTCAAAATAATTAAAAATAATCTTTCAGTGTTTTGTGTTCTCAACTCCCTCCAGAGATCTGCAGCAACCTATTCACTTTCCTCGCAATCAAAGGTTGCACTACCGTTTCTGCATTTCATGGAATAGGCAAAATACCCCCACCACAGCAAACCTAAGTGAGTTTCCATTTCCCTAATTTGATTTTCATTTCATTATTTTATCCTTCGATAATTTTGACTGAACTTTTATGAAAGTTGGCATGTATGTAAAGGTAGAAGATACCAATTAATTTTTTTGTGTTTAAAATAAATAAATTTAGTTTAAAATAAATAAATTTACAAAGTTTCATAAAAATATAATCATAAACAAGCAAACTTCAACAGTTTGTGTACTCTCCGTATTAATAACATGGGAATTTTAAATTTACAATGTTTTGAATTTTCTCTGTAACCAATTAACTTATAATACCCCCGCCGCAGCAAACCTGCAGACTAAACGAATTTTCATTTGCCTGATTGGATTTATTCTAAAATATCTCCTTCAAAATATAACAGTTATTCCCCATTTAAATAGCATTTGTTTAACGAGTACTTAGTTTGCTGCAACAGGGAGGATGAAAACGTGTTTTTTTTTATGAAATGTAATAGTTTAGTATGAAATGAATACATTTTCCAAATTTTATCAAAATATGTTCATAAACAAGCAAAATACAACAGTTTACTTATTCTCCATAAGAATAACATGGAAATTTTAAATTTAAATTTTTTTTAATTTTCTCGGTAACCGTTAGGCACATAATGACACTTCAATATACTAAATTATTTGTTTTTTTTTAAACTCCACAACAGGGTTTGGAAAAAAATTGCTAAATCTTATGTTTTTTGGTTCAAAAGGGGACAGATCAATTTTCACCCTATAAAACCCCCCCGTAAACCCCCATTCCAATAGTCCGATCTTGCTGGAAACAAATTCGCGAACCAGCGTGGTCGGACCATGGCGACGGGGTTTTTGCGGTGATTTAAGGGGTAAAAATTGGGTTTTCTTATGTTTGACCCTCAAAACATGAAATTCCCTAATTTTTCTCCAAATTATTTTGAAGATATTAATCAAACAAATAATTCAGTGAATTGAAGTGTTTTTATAAGGTTATTGGTTACGCAGAAAATTCAAAACATTGTAAATTTAAAACTCCTATGTTATTATTATGGAGAGTACATAAACTGTTGTATCTTGCTTGTTTATGATTATATTTTAATGAAACATGGCAAATTTATTTATTTTAAACTAAACTATTAATATATTATAAAAACTAACATTATTAATCTCCCTGTAGCAGCAAACCTAGGTACTCATGAAACCTAATGTTTTTGAATTTGATTTAATTGAAAATCAAATTAGGGAAATGGAAACTCACTTAATCTGCAGGTTTGATGTGGTGGGGGTATTTTGCCTATTCCATGAAATGCAAAAAACGGTAGTGCAAACTTTGATTGCAATGAAAGTGAATAGGTTGCTGCAGATCTCTGGAGGGAGTTGAGAACACAAAACACTGAAAGATTATTTTTAATTTTAGCTTTTAACGGCCGCCATTTTGAAACGACTTGATCAACCACGACAACCTAGGCCAAGATAATGTATTCAAGCACTTGTGTGCCAAATTTCATAAACATCGGTTCAGGCATTCTGTCATTATAGCCAATTCATGGCGACCCAGCATCCTCTTACGGCCGCCATCTTGATGACGTCATTACGGACGACCGAGGTCCTTAAAAATTGGGGTCTGGGCGGTTTTAGGTTCAGAAACTTGTATACTATAACCACCTAAAATTGCAGCCTCCCCGCCAGAACTGAAATATTCTGCCACTATATGCAACTATACAACCCCACTAATAAGTAAGATTCTATAACCATTGCTGTATACAAATCGAAGCTCACAAATCTTCAAAAGAAAGCTTATGGAAATTATTTTCCTACTCGACTTTTTGAGGAAAGGTTGGGAAAATAACAATGAAAACATGTTTTAATTCATCTTGGCAGCTTTTTCTTTACTATAAATTTTGAACTGCTTAAACTATGCTTGAATTAGTAATAGACACGCTATACAGTTTTAATGGACTACTCTATTCCCGTACGTAGGTCGGGCCAACAGCTCGTTTACTGTTTAAAATATAATACCTAATTGTGGTCTAAAATATAACAGGCATTGCCTAGTAAATAAGGAAAACATTTTTAATATTTAATACTACTTACTTATAAAAAAAAGTCTATACATACATCTGTTTTGTTAGGTGTTTTATTTTGATTTTGATCTGGTGTTGTGGCTGTGTCATTTCATTTGTCTGCTTTCAGGCGGAATTTGTTTTACGAAATTGATGGTGTCAATTATTAATTATTTAAGATGGGGACGCCACTATGTACGAATTTTAACCCAAATATGAGTGAAGGATGAGTGGCGCATCTTGTAGATCTGTTAGATCTTGAGTCTTGTTAGTGACTAAGGCCGAAATATTCCTTAGACACAGCTGTTAATTAATAACCCAAACAGCTAATTGCAACTAAGGGACCTACAGTTTATAGTGGAATCCGAACCACATTCTTGCCTTGGTATTAACAAATTGGTTAAATTATCAGGATATAACTGCGGATAGTCGTAGTACTCACTAGTGCGAACGTTAATCCACACAAGGGAGTATCGTATCCACAGTGCATCTCTATAAATTTCTACAAGTCGTGAACTCCTAGTAGCTGGATTACAGGACAACGCCACTGTCCCAGTCAAATATGTATTGAGAGGTTATATGGTTAGGATTTGGCGTTTTATGAAAAGGGGCTTGCAGTATTCAAGATAGTGGGATTGGTTAATGATTCTGGCTGCTTTCTTTTGAATAAATTTTACTTCTTTTAGTTGACTTTCTCTGGCACTTCCCCATGCAATTAAGCCAAATTTTAGGTGTGAAGCGAAGATTAGTTGTAAGCCATCTTATTAGTTTCTTCGTTAGTGATTTCTCTGAGGGCATAGAGAGCTGATGAGAGTTTTCGCTGGAGCTTTTTAAAACATTTTGGTGCTACTAGGGTACTAGGGTAGGAACAATTACCTAATACGGAGGTTGTTGGACCTATTTCATATTATAGAGGTAGTTGGACCTATTACCTAATACGGAGGTTGTTGGACTCTGACATGTACTGCCACCTGTCCCCTGGAGGTTTCTCTCCACAGAGTTCTATAGGCACAGAGCTGTCAGGAGCTCCTACAGTGTTCCACAGTCTTACCACGGCCGCCGGACATCCTCTTGCTGAAACACAATATTCTATTTGTAGGGTAAGGTTATCTGAGAACTTGATATTGAGATCGGCTATAAGATTGTGGCAATAAATTCAGTCAAAAACAGTTTGGCTTTTAAGACAGTTATTATACTCAGACGTAAACCCTTCCAACATACTTAGGACGGGCAAAATTGTTAATTAATTAGTTATTTTAAATTCCTTGCCCTTTTCAATTTATTTCCACTCCAATCAAATGTGTTACAAGTGGTAATGGTGGTAAATGGTACAGATTTATCCATGATCCCTAAAATAAACAGTAGATTATGAATTTAGAATAAAAATTAGTTTGGACAGGATTTTATTTGAATAAGAACATGACATTGTAAATTTGAACAAGATTTATCATCTAGAAAGAGATTCATACAACAACATTTACATGTTTTTTGCGGGAAGAGTTAAATACCATGTTGACAGAATTTCTGCAGAACGTATGAAAGTGTTGCAAAACTGCTGATAACTGAACCAGCACCATCCAGTTTGTCTACATGATAAGTAGAACATCTACAACTATGTATGTATCCGATGTATCTGTAACCTGTTCCTCAAAGCCAAAAATTGAAGTACTTCCATCACCCCCCTTTCAAATACTATGAGGCTTAGTTTCCAAATTGAATAACATTTTTATCTCATTTAATTCTTTTTTGAGCCAGAGAAGTAAAGGCAAATAGGAAACTTGCTTACGCTTTCAGTTTTAGTATGTTGTCTGTGCGTGCAGATACGCGATATGGGCAATATAATTGTATTGTGGCAAGCAATGAAGATCCTGCGGCAAGCACTGTGCGGAAGTTCCTATCGCACAGGGCTTAGGGTCTTCCTCCACTGTGAGTGTTGTAGTATGTGATAGCGAGGGGGTAGGAGAAGTGACTAGTGCTAGACACCAGCGACTACTGTTAAACACCACTTACATGTACCATTGAATGTTTCCTCTGTACCTTACTTTCCTATTGTTGGGCTAAGGTTTTCAACAACAACCATGGTGAGCTTATTGGAGGCTGACAGTGACACACTTAGAGTAGGCCTACATATTGAATAACAGTAATAACACATAGTAAAAAATCCAACAGAAAATACACTACTCACAGGCTGGATCTCCTTCTACAGCGAAAAATTCGAAATTGAGCAGAATCTTGTGATTGGGCCTCACATTGACATACCAGTTGCATGTTTTACTGGCCATGCCCCGCGTTGGCCCCTCGTAGTTTAAAGGAAAATTTGGACTCATTATAATACCATAATCACTGCTACTAACATTGCTTCCACAGTCTGAAACAAGACAAGAATCTCTTACTTCTCAGAATCTCTTAAGTCCAGAAATGCAAACTATTGCAATGATTTTCATATAAAAAAATTTGACCTGTGATGGAGTTGTTGGTTGTTGTAACTGATTTTTCAGTGGTTCTTAAACCAAATCATCAACTTCCTAAAGAATTATTACGATTCATATCTCCTTTCTGCCATGATCAGGCGATTCATTAACACGTTCACTACTGTCAATCTTCAATCTCAAATTAAGATTTACAGTCGGTAGAGAACAAGTTAAACGGACAGAATACAATCAACTATCAAGTTGGGGCAACATTCAAAATTAATGATTTTGTATCTATACTTCGTTCAAAATATTTAGGCTGTTTTAAGGGAAGAAATCCCTATCTCCTCACTTGACCCTTACCTTTAACCCTTTCAGTGCTATGAAACGATATATCGTTGTTTTAAAAAAACCCTAAGGGATATAGAGAGGAAGGTTATTTTAAAAAAAAATAGCAAAACGGCCATTGGTGACCTGCATGTTCATAGGATACACTACCAACCACTTAGCTAAAAGATTCGCCCAATCCGATGATTTCGAGGTGTATGTCTAAACCAAGGATTATGAACACCTCACTATGCCCCAGTGGTTGTAGTATATCGCTACAAACACACAGGTCACCAATTATTTGCCACACAGGACGGGATTCGAACCCGAGCAGACGAATGCCACCGGCCAAGTGACACACGCCCTAGCCTTCTCGGCTATCTGTGCTTGAAGACTGGGGAGTCAAAACCCGGTATTTAAGCTGTCGCCACCGATTGCGAACAGATGGCGCTGCAGATAGTTGTTCAATGCGTTACTAGGTAGCAGCACCAGCTAGTCACGGACTATTTAGATGCAATCTTTTAGTTTTAGTAGTAGTAAATGTGTTCCTGAGACTTTGCTGCAAAACATTAGTTTCCCTAAAATTGCTATATTACAATAACCTCGTCCAACTAAATCAGGGTTAAATTCAATATTAAATTGTAAACTATATGTCTTTTGATTTTGTGAGATTTCGGTTTCAAATAATGCTATCAGAACATAAAAATTTATAGGAAAACCAGGAAAATTACAACAAAAACTAAGTTTTATTTGATGTTTACTACAAATACCGGGATTTATCTTTTTTATATATTTTCTTATTGTGTTATTATTCAAAATTAGCCTAATTAATAAAATAGTGACAACATGACAGTTAAAATTCAACAACGGGTAATGGAATTAAAAGGCAAACAAAAAAGTCTTATAAAATATGAATTATTGGCCTAGCACTGAAAGGGTTAAAATAATAGCTCAACAGCTGACTAAGCAACATATAAATACAAAAAAGTGTTAGGGGAAATTCCCCTCATATCGCCTAAATATTGTGAACGAGGTATAACAAAAGGTTGACGCTACGATAGATATTAACAGGACCTGGATTTTGACTGTTGCCTCAAAAAAACCTTAAAATGTCAACAACATAGAAAAACTCAAACCAAAAACTAAAAAGTAAAACTGTAATGCTGCATATTAGTGCCATATAAACTGGTGTGTAACAAGCTGTAGTTGACTTAGACACAAGGGTTTAGACAGCTGTACATCCACTAAACTACTGATGTTTTAGTGCTTTTCCAAATTTTTAGAGTTTTTTTCTGATACAAACACACCAAAATGTGTATTATAAGGGGAGTATCCTATGTCGCCTATATTGTAAGTTCCTTTACTATAATACGAACTATAAGTCTGTTTGTCTGTCTGTCTGTAATATATATCTCGAAATCCAGCAGAAGGAGTTTTACTAAGTTTTGGAATTAGGAACATATAGCCCTAAAACGTGATTGGTGACAGCCACTACCTCAGGAAAATTTGTATTCCGCTACACAACTCATTTGAAAATTAAAAATTTTGTTATTGGCCTTATGGGTTCCAAAGTAACTATGTTGGTTGAACAAAATAGCAAGGAAAAAGTAAAAGAAATACTTGTAACATGTGTTTACAACAAGCCATCCACAGTATACTAACTAGCAAATTACAAAATACAGTACCTACAAAGGGAAAAACATCAGTTGTAACTATTGAGCAAAGATTACACTAAAGATTACTCAACATTGTTTTGTATTGGTGACGTTTGTGTGCACTGGCGACTGGCGTCAACTCAATGGTTCACTTTTATTTAACGGTAGATTTTACAATTTGTATTCACTCTTTTATTGTTTACATAATTTGGGACAGCTGTATTCAGTTGAATAGGTAGTATTAAAGTTAATTATAGTAGCTTGAATCAGACTTATCCATGTCTTCAGCTAATCCATCATATGATAGTATTTCAGAGAGAAATTAGCTCTTGCTGAGGTTTTACTTATACTTAAAGAAAGATTTAATTTAGTACCAAGAAATAAATCACTTCCCTTAAATACGCTGTACTATGCTGTATTAATACTATTGTAGCTGATTGCTACTGTATTAACCTGTGATCGCATATTAATTCCATAGGAACTGATATAAAAAAATACTTCTTTTTTTACATTTGTTTTATTTATTTACAACGTAAGAAATGTGTAAGATCAAAATAAACTACTTAATGTGTTGGATTGCCAAGTTAAAATTTCCATCATATAGTAAATTGAAATGCCATGAAACTTAAATAATAAAAGCTGAAATTATAGATATAAAGAAAACACAAGTTTCCTTTATTGCTTTTACAATAAAAATGTCTCGGTCACCCGGTACTTACTGAATGATGAGTATTGAATGAATGATAAGACAGCTGTGTTACTGGCTAATAACAGCTGGTTCTTTGCCCAGGATCATAAAAGCTGTCAGTATTGTTCAGTGGTGTAGTGGGGGGAACATGTGGGAACGGCATTCCCATTCTGCTTATTTTCTAACAATCCTATATTGTTTCTATGTTATTGCCGGAAGGGGGTGGTGCATCTGACATTTTAGTGATGATCGCTATAAGCATCTATTGCTCAGGGCTATTATGCCATAAGCGTCTGTTCCTTGCGATTATTTGATCAGAGAATCAGTACAGGTAAAATAATACCAAATACACCGCCAAAAAAAAAAAAAAAAAAAAAAAAAAAATGGTCGGTTGATGAAACCTGATGGTGAAAACTTTCCTTTTGTTATAAGAATTACCGTAAGAATCTAAAGAGTCTATTAGTCCATAAAAATTTTTAGGTGGAATGGTGTTTTGGGGGGGATGTATCAGTTTTTTAAACTGAAAATTAAATTTTGACGAAATATAGGCATATGTAATACATGTTTTTGGGTTATTTTCAGTGCAGAATCAAAAGAGCCAGACAATATAACCTCCTTATAAAGAGTTTTTGTTTTTGGTTCGCAGTTACAGACGCTGGCGGCTGTAGGGATTGACGTTTCTGTCAAAATAGACTAACCTGAAACAATGCAAAGCATTTGACAGTAATTGGTGCGGAGCGATCATCGCAGAGATTTAGACGCACCAGCTGCTTCTGGCAAAACAGCCCTTTATCATTGACTATATATGCCTTTATTCAGTTATTGGACAATAGTGTATTGATAGTTCGAAACTGGACCCAGCTGTTCCTGATCATTGGGCTTTAAATAAATGATCCTGGCTAATGAAACAGCTGATCTTAGTCAGTAACAAAGCTACACAGATCATCTCACACCATTCTACACTCATCCTTCACTCATATTTGGGTTAAAATACGCACCTAAATGGTGTCCCCATCTTAATGATTGATAATTGATAATAATTGGACCTGTCCAGTTCTAAAACTTGAAAACTATCGACTACACCACCAACAATAATCAAGGACAGCTGTGTCATTGAAACGATCACTTATGTAGACAGATTTTTTTTAAATCACGGTATATTTTGGATGGCACAGCATAATATGGCATAAATACCTCCAAAAATAGACTTAGCCACTTCAAACGAGTATCTGGCCTTGAAGCCGCTGAAGACTCCCTCCTGGTCGGAGTGCAGAAGTATCTTGATGCCGACGGCACCACGTGTGGAGTCCAGCGGTCCGGGCGCTGTCATGCCACAATATCTTCCGATCAGCTTCTCGGTTCCATCACGGTACATGTTGTACATCTCCAGCCAATCCTCCTGGCACACCGTCGTGCTGTGGTGAAAACACCGTTAGAATGATGTAATCAAAATTTGTAATCGTCTTCTCTAATTTATTTATACTAGTATAAGGAATTTGGAATGCATGGTCAATGCACTTAAAAACTAAATTGGTACGGCTTCAGTATCTAAAATATTACTGTACTTATATTACTGCTACTTTTATTCATAAAATATTAAGAGCTATTTGTTTACTCATATTGGATGAGTAATTCCATTTTATAGTCTATTAATTTTTATATAGCTGTCCCAACCACAGAAAAAGTTAAACTTGTGTAAAAGTCTTATTGTAAGTGATTCAGTAGCATGATACAGCTTAACCCTTAAGCGCACACGCTGTTTTTTTTACGCTGAGTGCGCACCGGGTTACTATGGAAGGAGTAAATATGTCATGAATTAATACATTTCCTGGTTTATAGAAAATAAAATACTATACAAAATTAAATACTTTCTTTGATAGTGTATGTTTTTCTTTAAATATCCTCATCCTCTTGTTGGTTTTGAAGTCCTTTTAAACACACTTCACAAATGTTTTACATTTGTCCCTGGCACATTGGTTTTATTTTACACTTAAATTTGGTCTTGGCATCTTTTTATCATGGGCAGACGGCTCCCAGCGCCTCTGCACTGGGAGGCTGAATCAGTCAGGCCCGTTTTTGACCATGTCAGCGCCCTAGGCACAACTAATAGTAGCGCCCCTTTGCAATATATAACAGGGTGACCACCAACCGGGAAATCCGGCAACTAAGCGTGAATTTTTTTGAACCAGGAATTATGTGTTAATTTTCTATTTCTACCTGGAATTGTCAATTTACAACAGTGACGTTTCCGTGACCACGGGAGACGGGAGGCGATAATATGTCTCCACAAGGCCTTGAGGGATGATCAGAACTTTGCCGCGATCGCATGAGATGATAATAATATCTAAACGACCGCGGGATATGATCATGATTTTACCGCGATCGCGCAATACGATAATGAGATCCACAGAGCCGTGAAGGATAATCAGAATATTGCCGCGATCGCATGATACGATGATAATGTCTAAACGACCATGGGATATGATCATGATTTTACCGCGATCGCGCAATACGATAATGAGATCCACAGAGCCGTGAAGGATAATCAAAATATTGCCGCGATCGCATGATACGATGATAATGTCTAAACGACCATGGGATATGATAATGATTTTACCGCGATCGCGCGAGACTATGATAATGACTAAATGACCGCGGGATATGATCATGGTCCACACGACCACGGAAAACAGTCAGAAATTTGCCACGGTCGCGGAAGACGATAATGATATCCACATAACTGCGGGATATTATTAACATTTTGACGATGTCTTCACTACAGCGGGAGACGATTACGATGTCTTCACGACCGCGGGAGACGATTACGATGTCTTCACGATCACGCGGAGACGATTACGATGTCTTCACGATTGCGGGAGACGATTACGATGTCTTCACGACCGAGGGAGACGATTAAATGATGTCTTCACGACAGCGGGGGACGATTGCGATGTCTACAGGATCGCGGGAGTTACAATAATGATGTCTACTCTACACGGCTGCGAGGGATGATCAGAATTTTACCGCAATCGAGTAAGACGATGATAATGTCCACTCAACCATGGGAAAGATCAGAAATTTGCCTCATTCGTGAAAGACGATGATGATCTCCAAACAACCGCGGGAGATGATTACCATTTGCCGCAATGGCGGGAGAGGATGACAATGCCTCACGACCACGGGAGGCGATGATGTCTTCACGGCTGTGAGGGATTATCAGAATTTTATCGTGATCACGCAAGATGATGATAATGTCCACACGACCCCGGGAAAAGATTACAATTTTGCCTCATTCGCGGTAGACGGTGATAATCTCATCACGACCGCGGGATGTGTTCATATATTGCCGCGATCAAGGAAGACGATAATTATGTCCACACCTCCGCTGGAAATAGTCAGAACTTTGACGCGATCGCGGGAGACGGACGATGATGACGTATATACAACCGCGGTAAATAATTAACATCTTGCCGCAATTGTGGGAGACTGTTAAGGTGTCTTCATGGCCGCAAGGGATTATCAGTTTACCGCGATCGCATGAAAAAACGGCCACAATTTTTTTTCTTTTTTTCCAATTTTTTGGCGCCCCCCAAAAAAAGCCAATTGCCTTGCGCCCTAGGCACGTGCCTACCTTGCCTATTCGGTAAATCGGCCCTGGAATCAGTGGATTCTATTGTTTGACATTTCCATCCAATTGGTTTACAGAGTTATAAAGTTTTTTTTTTTTGCAAACTTTCAATACTATCAAAATTATAAATAATAAAGTTATAAAGTTATTAATACTAATTATGATGATAAAACTGAGAAACTACTATGCGCACAGGGGTACATTAGACCCCCCAATGAACATAGTACCACGGTAACACAAGCATGCGCATGGGGGTATGCCACACCCAGGGTGGTGATAACAGGTCAATGACTCGGTCAAGACTAAAAACCTTGCGGACAGAAGATGGCATATGCTATTTTAGGCAGTTACTGTTATGCTCACCAGGGTTTGCCACCATACTTGTAAAGTTATGACAAAATTATCGTACGTGGGGGTGTGTCATACCCCTGTGCTCGCGGTTAAGGGTTAAAGCTGGCTTTTCCTAGGGGCTGGATGCAGCAAAATGCGGAGAGCGGAGCCCGCTTTTCTCTTGTCTTAGGTAATCTAATGCTAATGTTTTCCTAGAAGTGGAACCTGCTTTGACCCAAAACCTGGATAGTCCAACTCACTCTCAAGAATAAAGGTAAAAAAAGACCTCCTGCCCTGACTCCACCCTGTGTCAGTCACCGCGTTATCGCTCAGCCCAACCGCGATACCACTGACGTGTGTAAATAGTTTTGTAAAATATAGAGACTAGTGATAAAAAGATAGCTGAGTAAGACCCGCTGAAGATGCCACACAACCTGAGAAAAGTCCATAGGGTTGACAAAAAACAGATTACTCAAGAACATAGGCAAAAAAAAGGTAATATATAATATAATGATTTCTGGTTTCTGATACACCAAAATAGCAGCATCACTAAACAATTAATAACAGACATTTTTGTGGCATAATTTTAGAAACCTAGGCTTAAACCACTGACCACTGTTATACACTATGTTAACCAAACTTTACATCCTATATTCTACATTTATCCACAATACTTACCCATAAGAACCAGCTGTAGTATTAGCCTGATCAGCTCTAACTTTAAAATGGTCAAAGACCAAAGTAACTTGTTCGTTAGGTGTAGCAATGAATATATAGGAACAATTTGTCTGACTTGGGTAGTTTGAAGGATAACGAGGGGAATTGAACTCTCCCTTCTTCCGACTTGAGCTGCGATAAGTAAAACTGCAACTTCCATCAGGGGCCGCAGTTCCAGGAATGCGGTACTCTGAAACATGCGGCAAAGTAAATGGGTAATTTTTTTACGTTTTAGATTCACAAATAATCTTCCACAGTTTCTCAGTGTACTCTGATTACAGACAAAAAGAGGGTTACAAAGTAGGGATGACCATATAGGTCAATCATTGATGGTAACATCGGTATTTCAACCAGTGATGCACAGATAACATTGTCTCCAAAAAATGGATGATAATCGAGGTTTTTTTTTCATTTTGAGTATTTTGTCTGCTTTCTGTCTCATTTAATTACCTAACTACTAGCTAGACGATTTGATTAGGAGTTTCTCTTTAACATTTGAAAGATGTAATCCGTCTAAATTGATTTATACAGGAGCAGGAGTGCTGCCGCTAAAATTTATTACAAACATGTTGATTTTTGTCAGCATTTAGAACGAGCACATCAAAGTAGATAGTTATCTCACTCTCAGTTTATTCATGTCAAGTTTAGTCTAGTTTGCGATATTTTTCTATTTGATATCCATTGTGTAAAAACAAAACGTAACAATTCATTCAACTGACGTTTCCGCCTTTTGTTGCAGTGCCATAGACTCCTGACTTCAGGGCAATAGACTTCTGCACAGTTATAGCAAGCCTTTTATCACTTGCTACAACAACTGTGCGGAAGTCAAACAGACAATTGAATACCCTGCACTGGAGGCTGTAACAGTATAGGTCCAAGAAGATGACAATATATTCATGTTTTACGAACCAGTTTCAAAAGTGTACTTGGCCTTGAAGCCCCCGCCTTGTAATTCCCCGCTGCTGAACACCATGACAAGTCTGGGTCCGTCAGACACCACTTGTGAGGGGCTACTTTCTTCTCCGCACAACTCATGATCAAACTTGTCATAAGAGTCTGTTGCCTCCTGACCTTTCAGGTAGATCTTGAGGTACCCGTCACTGCAGCTGCAAGAAAAGTTCAATAAACTCCTGCTAAAGATTACCTGGCTTGACTTGAATCTTTAGCTTGGGACTGCAGATTTGACCAACATTTAGAATAATATCCTGGATAATAATCCTGTTATATTGTACAGGGTGACACAAAGGAACCGGACGTTTTTTAAACAGCTGTTCCATTGTTGTCCCACGTGGTAGGAGGATTGAGGTTATGTCATTACCTTCAGTGAGGCTTGCCATCTTTGTTGAAATGGCTAATGGACCCTAGACCATCACGTTTTTGCATACGATACTTTGGTTCAAAATGGTGAATCCATCGTCAAATCCAGTGGGAATTTAGTAGTCATTTTAATATTGAATGCCAAGGAACGGTTCCAAGCCAAAATATGCGATTAAGATGGGTTTCAGGGTTCCAAACAACTGGAAATATAACAATAAAGAAACCACCAGGCCTTCTTAGAACTTCAAAAACACCCGAAAACATCGCCAGAGTGAGAGCAGTATTGAAAGAATATTTCCTAACAAGGCGATTTCTCGCTTTGGTGACATACCGTGGCCGCCAAGGTCACCTGACTTGTACACTAGTGATTACTTCCTTTGGGGGTTTCTTAAGGAGCATGTTTATGCTCACAAACCACGCACTCTAGAGGATTTGAAGTTGGCAATCACAGAAGATATGGCATTGAACAAGACCTCCTGACCCGAGTTTCAGAGGATTTTCAGACCATCTGACCATGAGTGAACATTTGTAGAGAATATGCCGCCATATGCATGACGTCCTTTAAAAAAATGACTATGTTTTGTAACAAATGGCAAATTTTTACAAGGTACAGTATTAAAACCTTATTCCATTTAACTACTGTGTACTAGTTATTTAATAAACACCTGGTTCCTTTGTGTCACCCTGTATTATTATTCTTTTTTGTGTGTTTTACACCAATAACATTTATTTACATTAAGAAATGAACCAAACTGAACCAAAATGAACAATGTAGTAGCAATCTATCTTTGGTGCAAGCTAAACTGTTTTCCAGTTCAACATCACATCTTCTGAAGATCAAGATTCAACTGAAAAAGCCTATTTGCTACCTACTTGTTTAATATCTAGCATAGAAATTATTTATCTTCTTTTGCAGAAGTCACAAATTATATCCTTTGTTTATGTATATGATGTAATGTGAATTATATAACATCACCCTTAGTAGGCACCGATTATAATAATGCTTCATTAGAGTGTAAACATAATACATTAATATTATGTGATTCAAACTTTTAACTGTTTCTGAATATACCAATTGCACATTGTATCATTCCCTTAACTTTCCTTGCTAATCAGATTCAAAAGAAAGTTTTTGGCTAAAGACAGGGTATAAGGCAATGAGAGCGCCCAAATTGATTTTGCAGTCACATACACATAGTAATTTCAACAATGAATAAACAGCTGTGCTTATAATCTGAAGTAAACTATGTTAATTAGTATACAGGGCACTATGTAGTCATTCGCTTTGTGCTTTTGCTGTGGATATCTTTTTCAACAATGGAAATTCATTTGCATACACTCAAACATTGTTTGAACCACATTTCATCAACGCCGTTCCAGATTGGAAAACTATAGGGAACTGAGTAAAATACTGTAATTTAGGATAACATTTTCAACCCTAAAAAGAATCGGTGGAAGCTACAAATTTGTCTGTACACCATCAAATGTGGAAAGCGTGAGAGGCCCAGAAATTCGAGTCCATAAAAAGGTCTTCCAGGAAAACTTTGTAGTCTCTGAACTTAAAATTGCAAAAAATTATGTGTTTTGATGAGCTATTTTATGTAAAAGATATTTACATTTGTACTATTCACAAATTGGGTTGCTCTCATTACTTCACCATGTATATTAATATTTCCAAATTCATGTCCTAATTCAGATTTTAATACTTACTCATTTTTCTCTTTTGGCTTAGGAATATTAAATTTCATAAAGTCCAAACGAACTCTTTCTAAGTGTTGTGAATCTTGCATTCCATAAACAAAATATCGACATACAATTTTTGGCATGTATGGGAAAGGGTAGTTTGGACTGAAAACAAAGCCACTTGATTCTTTTTTACTTAAAATCTTCTGATCACACTCTGAACCTCTTATGTGTTCACCGTCGTTTTTCGCTATAAAATCTGTAACAAGACAACAAATTATTGACTTATTGAGACAACAAGTTAAGAGTAAAATTAACAATTTATTATACATTCCTCGAAAATTCATTATTAGATCTCCACCAGTTTTAACATTTCTACAACCCTTCGTGGTGTATAGTTGAGAGTGAAGATGAAAGAAAGTTAGAGTTACAGACATAAAATAATTCTTTTTCTTCAAAGATAGGTTTTCTATTGGCTAGTACAAATTACTTATCTTTGTCAGCCAACGGTTTAAACCTTAAAAGAGCATTAAACTTTTTAAAGATCAAGATGGTACCTTTGAGATTACAAAGAAAGTTCTCTATTGAGTGGCTATACAATGTTTGTGAATGTTTGTGTCACATCTGTCTTATTTCATGCCAGCTAATAATAATTAATTTTGGACTAATTATCTGAAGAACATATATCTGCCCAAAGAGTTCTGCGGACATTTTTTCACACCTTATAGTAGATAAATTGTAAACTTGAGAACATGCCCAAGTTTAAGGTGGCCCTGAGTTGCAAATAGTTTAGGATTTTACACCCTTTGCTGAGGGGAGTGTGGGAAATTTTTGCAACTAAAGTACAATTATAGTTAAAATGAGTTTTAACATTATGTTGAATGTTAAAGTACTGTTTAAAATTTGTGTATTTTTTATGTTTTTTGTAACAAACCAAACTAATCAAGAGAATATTGTAAAAAATAAGGGAATTTGGTACCCTTAAAAATTAGGCGCTCTGGGCTATATGCCAGTGAATCATATACTAAGTCATATTCAAAAGGCTGCTTTTGGACATAAAGCAGTTGTTGGTTATATTTCGCTTAAACACAGAACATCTTAGTGTTTATATTTATGTTGTGAAACTTTTTAGCAGCTAGAGATTTGTTTTTACTGTATCATGGTAATTCGGTCATTCAAGGAGATTTTCTGGCATTAATTGTTCCCTATCACACAGAAGTAAAGTAAGGTACAGAGGAAACATTCAATGGTACACTTAAGTGGTGTCTAGCACTAGTTCTGCTGTTTAGGGCTAAGTCCAACACCACTCATGTAATACAACGCTCAAGGAGGAGAATGACCATTACCCTGTGCGATAGGATTTTCCACACAGTGCTCGCTGCTCGGGATATGCCCTGCTTGTCACAAATATTTCCAGGCACAGCATACTAGAGCTGAAATCTCATACGCAAGTTTCCTCTGTACCTTAACTCTATGTTTCGCTACATATTACTGCTGAACAAATACCAGAAAAAATCTCACCTAATTTAACAAAACTTTCGCTGAATTCAAAAATGCCCTTGAATCCTCTGTTTTGGGTGTTGGCAGTGCGCTGTAGTGTGTCAAAAGTTACAAAGAGCGACGACTCTGACGAGTAAAGCACCAAGTTGCGTTGTTGACCGCAGTACGTTCCTATAACGGCACTGTCGTTGGTTTGCCCATCAAATACTTTGACTACATCAAATGGACAGCTAAAAATCAAACATTTTATTAGATTACCTTGAAAAACAAAACCATTCAGATAAACTATTTATCAAGTCAGTGAATTTTGTTCATTCTATAAGCTGAATGCAGGGTTTGTGTTTCCGATATAAGTAGCTCAGTTGTAGTGTCTTCGGCTTCCCCTGCACTACATCTTCCAGTATATCACTAAGGATCATCACTGACTTAGCTATGAGTCACATCCTCTAAAACTGGGTTTTCCTAGGCACGGAAACAGTAAGGGGAGAAAGAAGTCCGCTCTTTTCTTGTATTAGGTCATTTAAAAGTACTGTTTGCCTAGAAGTGGAGCAGACCGCTACTGGAAGGGCAGAAATCACTCCTCCACACTCTGCATTCTTCCTCCGCTTTATTATTATTGCTATTATTATTATATTATTATTATATTATATAATAATATAATATTTAATTTCATATTATCAAGGTATGAAAGCTTAAACAAATTACAAAGATTTTGGAAGAGATATTTGGATATTAAAAGTAATTATTATTTTCCACTTCAGTTGACCAATAATATTGAGATCTTCTAGATTGGTAGGTATATATCCCAAGATGTATCCGGCTGAATTTAAGCCAGTGCTGGGTAATTATAAACCCTAATTCAGTCTGTTGTAAGGTGTAAAATTACAAGTACATAAAAATACAACATAACTAGGCTGTGTTTAATATTGATGAATAGAAACTAAGATGTAGACTCTTTTGTAGTACAGAGTGTAAAACCGACAACCGTTCATTTATTTAACCTCAACTGCCAGTCATTATATGACTGTCACTGGTCTCTGTCTGTCCTTAATGAACTAAGACTACAAAGAACCATAAGGGTATAGATCACAAGCCAATATAGTGTCTGCGTTGATAAGGTCAATCTTTAAACATGAATTTCAGAAAAATACCCTACCAATGAGCTACCAGTAGAATTATTAAGTATAGTTGGAAGGAATTATGCAAAAGGGATTGATTTAATTATTCTAGCAATCAAAACCAAATACAATTTCAAGCTTCATGTGCATTATTTTCAACTATCCTCTACCTGTTAAGTTCAAGACAAAACATATACGTTACTCACTGTGGGCCACCAAAAAACAAATCGAAATCCCGGAACTCCAGCCGCACTCTTTGACCAGGCTCTCCGATGAACAAATAACTACAGGAGAGGTCCTTGGGGTATGCACCGGGGTAGGTTGGGGACACGATGGTTCCGGTTCTCTTAGCCTTCCCCAGAACCGTGAAGGAGCACAAGGAGTTGGGCGCCGGGGTGCCGATCTGGTACTCGGCTGCAGAACATAAATGAAAGTGGTAAATATAACCTTTGACTTCATTGATAAGTTAGATTTGTTCAAAAAAACCTTGTTTGATTGAAGCTCTGATTATAAGTCAAAGTCATGACTAAGGACTATTTATTTTTTCACTTTTATTGCCAGTGAAATTTTGCGATTGAAAATATTAAAACCTTTGAAGGGAAATCATTGAAAACTCTCATTTGCAAATGCTATGAATTGAACTGGTCCATCTTACATTAAAGTCTCACATCAACATATTGTAACTTCTAGCCTATCATATACTATTCGACATTGAAGTATAGGTAGGCCTACATCCATCTATATGGACCAGGGGCCCTATTTTTGAAATGGTTGAGAGTTGAGTCAATCGTCAACACTCAACTCAACCAACAACAGGATTTGGTGTTTTTGAAATCCAACAGTTAAGAAGTGAGTTGGTGATCACTAGTTGAGTAACTCGTTTGGAAATCAAAGCGACAACACCGCACGAAATACAGATTTTAGTCAGATTGAGGTTATGTCTATTTTGTCTTAATCTAGTGATTGCAAAAGTACCTTGTTTAAGTATTCGAAATAAAATTAACTATGGAAGCTTGTTTTAGGCTATACCTCATTATAGCCGTACCCGTATGATAAATTATTTGCTTTCTTCGTCTCTATTTAAGAACAAATCACCTTATTTTAGTTCCCTTCATCCGTTTTGTTTCTTGTTATTTTTAAATGTTTTTTATGTTTAAGTTAATGCTATATTTGCCAATGCACTGAAAGCATACAGTAACTTAAATACATTTGATCTCTATATTAGATGTAGGTATTCAATTATATTATAACAAGTTTAATTAGTAGGCCGTGTATTTCAAAGTATTGCAACATTTGCAACATCCCAACAAGGATACAACACTTGATATGATAGTCTATTATTGACACAGTAGGCATAAATAAAAATGCAATTTTACAGAAAAACTATAGAATACAATATTGGGCGCTATGGTAATTGACAACAATGCCTAACCTCTAATCTCAAGTTAGTAATAAATAGTAGTAGTAAACAAAGCAATAACAATATGGCGTCGACTTAAAAATAGCAATTTTTGTCAAGAGAGGAAGAAGAAAGTGTAGTCAACACCGTCCACTCAACAGCTCAATCGGTGGTGAGTAGTTTTGATTGTATAAGTCAACTGGCAATCGTTTGAAAAATACGAAACGATTGGAAAGTGAGTGACTCAACACTCAACTCAACAGTCAATCATTTCAAAAATAGAGCCCCTGTGTGAATCGACCTTTACGCGATCATTGCGTAAACTACTATAAAAACCGTTTTATATCCAATTGTATTTATTTTAGCAGACTCACAGTCGTTGAGGAACGTGTATCGTCCAGAGAAGAGGCCTGAGTGCGTGGAGTTCTTGTCTGTGTAGAACGCTAGGGCGATGGTGCGATACAGTGAGATGCGGCGCCGTGGCGGGATTGGACCACAATATCTCCCGCCAAAAGGTGAGTTGATCAGTTCAGCCGCCTCAGGCTGCTGCACTTCCGAATACACGTCCAAGTACTCGTGGATACACCTAGGCAAACAGGCTATAGTTGGCAAAGCGATCAATCATTGGTCAAAATGTTTAAGATCTATGTCAAAGGAAGTACATTTTTTTAGAAACCTTTGTTTCAGTAAAATTCTGAATGTCGGTTCTTATACAAACTCAGTAAATGATAAGCAGTTAGCATTAACCAAGTTTCTCAATGTAGCTCGGCTGGTGAAATAGGCGACAAGTAAAAAATTCAAAAACTAAAAACTAGATTGCGAATAAGGCTAGATTGTGTTTTTAACTTGTCCATCATAATTTCCCGGTTAGGCTATGTATCATTGGATTTTTAATGTTGAAGTGTCAATATATTTGTCTTGAAAATCCCCCCAAAAATAGTATTGTTGTGTATTTTTCATATAATTCACGTTTTAAAAGTTATTCTTGTTCAAAAAATTATATTTGGTCCAATTTTGAATATTTACATTGTAAAATTTGTATATTTTTTTATAAGTTAGCGACACTAATATTGATATTCACAATTCACATAACATTTCAAAGTTCTAAGAAATATGTTTGTTGAGAAAAGGTAATTTATGAAAAACACAAAATGTGTAGAAGCGTTCTCTATCAGTAACCATTTTGCAGACGATTTAAATGAGATATTTACATTTTGTTAAGAACCCAGAAATGATACCTTAAGAGGTTGGTAGAGAGTTAAGGAAACACAATGTATAAGTTCAAGTCAATTTAAACACATCGAACTATAAATCTAATAGCTAAAAACTAAATACAGTAATGTTTGTACAGATAAAACAGCCATAGCGCACTAGGAAAATCAACTAAAATACTATAATTATTAGTGAAAAATGCTATTCAGGATATTGAACTACTTATTTCTATTTCTAAGACTAGAACATTTTCCACAATTTGTAAATTTGCAGCAATTTGTGCCGACCTAACTGACCTACAGTAATTTAATATATAATTATTTTACTAAAAGATAACTAGGCCTACTCAAAGTTTAAGAATACTGGATCCAAAACATGATGTATAGTAGATTTGACTTGTATAAATTCGTGGTAGGCGGGATTTGACCCCATGACCTCAGGAAACAAGGTTCCGTGCTCTAGCACTAGACCAGCTTGCTCCCAATTCTTCCAATATAGACGTACTTGTACCAGTCTTAATACCAATTTATGCCTCTACGATACGTGGTCTTAAACAATAGTCCTATATACATTATAAAATCAGATGAACCATCATGTCCAATACTGATACTGTATGAAAATGTAGTCAATGTTTTTTTTTTGTTTTTATTTACAAAGATGCAAAGTGTGTATATTCTGGTATTTTTCTTTAATTCTTTTACTGATATAGACTAAATGTATACACGGTATTATTAACAGTTCAATAGAATAATCTTAAATAAATAAACCATTTAAAAAAGTATTTCGATTTGAACGAAAAAAAATTTAAAATAGTTTTCTTAAAACTACCAGTAAACTGTCAAAGAGATGTCTACCAAGGGAAACGAGACAACAGAACTGGAACAAACCTGGGTACTTCAGTATTAAACGGAGGCCACATTTTGTCAGCGCGCTGCGGCGGTTATGTTAGGTTGGGTTATCATAATAGAAAGTATCGTTCGATTCATAACGAAGCGAGGAAAGTCCTACACACATAATATTTACGATAACCCAACCTAACATAACCGTCGCAGCGCGCTGACAAAATGTGGCCTCCGTTTAATACTGAAGTACCCAAACCTGTTTATCATTTGACAACCAACAGAAGATTGACTATATACTCAATGATATTACCAAGATAGGACCCAATACTGTGTGTGTTTTAAACTCATCATTCTTTGGAGGAGAATGTGTGTAAATACAATGTATATATATATGGATATGTGTTGCGTAAATACAATGCAGTTAAAACTTTATTGACATAGTTATGCATGTAAAATAGCCTAATTTTAAGTTGTAAGTGCAGGAATTCAAATTTGGGCCCAACAATAGTTTTGTGTGCTGCCAACATGAATTTCATTTTACCATTGACTATATAAGCACTAGTGTTTATATAGCCAATGATTTTTCATACTAAATTGAGGGTACTCCTATTGATTGAGGTTCCCAGACTCTATAGTCTTGCTGTTTATGATTCTGAATCTTATTTTTTATAGTTCTTTATAAAAGGGGGTTTCTTCGTTCTTTATAAAAGGGGGTTTCTTCGTTCTTTATAAAAGGGGGTTTCTTCGTTCTTTATAAAAGGGGGTTTCTTCGTTCTTTATAAAAGGGGGGTTCTTCGTTATTTTTCTTGTGATCATTTTGTAGTGCCGAGTCTTGGTGATATTTTATTATAACAAACGTTATGTAAACTTTAAGTTTAACTATATAGCTTCTTAGAAAGTTATAATGATACTTTTGGGATTAACGGGAGAGATAATACACAAACTCATTTATATCGGCAACTTTTAAATTTTCTCTTACTAAAGGAAACGATTTTTTGCAATACTTATGTTTATCATTTTACATATACAAATGTTTATCACACAAACAGCAAATACTCACCAGTTCCACTTCGCTACAAGTGTTGGCAAAGTATTTAAGTTTGTAAAGCATCATTATTTCTAACATTCCAAACAGATGGTATGATGTGCCTATATATGTACAATTTCAGAAGCAACATGAACTAATCTAAGATCGCCAAAGTAATTCTGCACATAATATGAACTATTAACAGTTCCTCGAATGATAGGTTGAATGATAACATTTAGTGTAATGTTTAAGTTTTACTATGGACTAACTAATTTAAAGGGACTTACTGTTATTACTAGTTTTGTTCATTGTAAAATCTTTTGTTTTAAAGTTCAGCTACAGCCAAAATTAGTTTAAAGTGAAAATGTTTCTTAGCTTAAAACTAGGTAGCTAAAATCGATTCAAGATAAGTTTTATTGTCATTCACTTCAGAGGGAAAACGTGTAAAAATGAATTAGAATGTACTATTGAGTGTTGAATACGAGTCTTCAAATAAGTGACCAAATAAATACAAAACCAATGGAAATAGAAAGTACAAAAAGTAAAATTGTAAAAATCTATTCTAGATGATGCGAATGTATGAATGTCATGTTTTCAAGCAATGCATGCATAAACAACTTCCTTGTAATATTCAGGACTTCATTTCGTTAGTGTGTCACGACAGATAGCTTCAACCCACAGGGGTGAGTTACGGGTTTTAATTTGTCGGGGATGATTTGGTGAACAGGTTTTGGTGTTTAAAGTTAGTGTTTAGAAGTTTGAATTACGCATGCAAGTTTAGGGGGTTTTGACTCGGGAGTTTTCTAAACACAAAGATTTTCACACTTAACACTCAATCTGGGTTGTGAGATTTAGAAAGATTTACTCTCGGTGACGAGGACATGATATCAAGCCTGCAATGAAATGCACAAACAGAGCGTTACTGTACTCAATGCACAAGGCACACAATGCTTATACTCACGCGGGCAAATTCCCAATAGCCCAGCCACTATAGAAATACACAAACCATCAGAATTTAAACACACATACTTAGTTTTAACACAGTAAATTAGATTTTATTTTTATTTCAGTCTAAAAATTGGGATCTTAGTTTACACTTTATTTTGAAATTAAATTTAAATTTAACTTACATATTTTAAGATTATCAAAAGTTAGCAGTTAAAAGTGTAATTAGGGTAAATTTAACTTTAAAATTTAAAGACTGATTCTAACAGGTTTTAGTTGACATTTCAGGATATTTTACATATTTAAAACACTTAGGTTGCGGAATATGTTTGTTTGTATCTTTAAACGGTACTATGTAATTGGTTTAAGCATTTAAGATTTTTTTGAAAACTCATTGTAAAATATTTTGTCATTGCAACACGTAAATTGAATCACATATAAAATCTTCAATAAAAAAATTACTGTCAAACACAATTGACAATGAGTGGTAATCGATGCACACACGTAAGCAAAAACAACAGGAAACAGTCAAGGAGACAAAGAAAAACACAGACTACAAACAGCAACAGAAGGACAGAAGAGAATGTAGCTGTATTTGTTTGTGTCGGAGTTATTTACACCTTTAGAAAGTTTTTTATGTTTGCCTGACATGTGTGCTCTGAGAGACTGAGTGTTTGACGGTTGGAAGGTTCACTTACTCGGGTGGAGTACCCCGTAGGTTGAAGGAGGTGAAGACTATCTCGACTCTCTGGTAGGGAGCCGCTACGAAGGTATAGACGCACTGTCGCGAGTGGCCAGTGGGGTTGGTAAGAGCAGGAGCGGTGAACGTGCCGTTCTGAGATCCTCCGGGTCTGCTTAGAAATGTGCGGTCACACTCTGAAACAGACATCAAACAATCCAATCCATAGAAGTGACTCCTAAACACATTAGAAATAAAACATTCCATTTGAGTTTCTCCTAAACATGTCTCGCCTGATTCACTTTGAATCCTGGAGTATGGATTCCATCTGTTTAGAGGTGGATCCAGGATCAACATTAATCAAAATGTATGTAAACAGAGACTACACGACCCAATTTTGGGCCCGATCGACTTCAACTCTGAAATTCGATGTTGAAAATCCGTGCTGCTGGTCACGTTTTGGGCAGTCAACTTCCAAAAAAGATTTCCAGATTAACATCCGATTTAGGGAGGAAGAGGCGGGGATGGACCAGGTGCACACCACTTTAAATCTTTAATAATACGTTTGTATCAAAACAATTTTCAAACTCATTGTTCAACTATCGGAGCACATGGAGCAGGCATATCATCGACACCATGTCAGGGGTACCCAAATAGACGACCTACCTTAGAGCTATCTACTGAAGCAGAGATTAAACTAATGTATAATGGGGTACTACAATGGCGGGTAATTAATTGAAAACTTTCTATTTGTAAAATCACAATTATTAAATTTAAAATGTATTCATTTTTATAAATCTGTTAGTTGTTTCTAAAGATCACTACATTAAGAACTATTTTAAAAAAAATAAATGATCTGGTAAAATATCTGGTAATTAAAAAATAAAATATTCTATTTGACTAAATTGTAGTAACTTCATTGCAACTTATTTTTAGTGCGCTCATATTCCACAGTTGGTGTTGTTATAAAGTTGATTATCCGAAGAGAAATAGAATGAAAAGTATCCTACTGGTATGTAAATCGTAGAATGGTGATCTCTGTTCTATCAATAAAGGGCTCACAAAAATAGTTCCTTAAACAGCTTTCTAGTGTGTTAAGGGGTAGGATATTATGAACTTACAGGAAGAAATACTAATAGCGAAATTTCTATTTAGTGTGTAAATCATAAATGGGAAAAAGGGTTATGGAATGTGAAAAATTGCCAGTAAAGGAAACATGGAGAGGCAACAATATTCTCCTGTAATCCAAATGCTATAAATTCAGAGGTGATATTTTGAAGGTGATTTTTATAAAAGGGTTATAAGATGTATATACTAATTACAGAGGTCCAAAAGGGGGTCTAGCTGCTACTCATCATTAGGTAGGATTTTAATAAATTATCTGTGTCTAAATAATCGGTAGGCTTGAGTAACAAAGCATCACACCACCTACCCGTCATCACGCTCAACAATATAATTCCTAATGTGAGTGTTCCCAATAATATTGCTTTGAAAATCCATTCTATAGGACTTGGGAAGTTTTGGTCGTGATAATCAAGGTTAGTAGGCAAAGAAAGTTTCTGTCAGAGTAGAGATCGAAGTAATGTCCATTGACGAATTATCATGGACACAAACGAGCACAATTATCCAGGGCATAAAATAACACATTTTAACTGGGCGACATATTATGTGTGTGTGACACATTTGTGCTGAGATTTTGTCGCCCAGTATCTATGGGTGGTGCCGACATATTTTTGTTACGATTCACATTTAAAATGTTTTGGAGTTTTTAAAGTATTTAAAAATTAACATTGTGTACATATTTTTGAGTATTACGTAATAAAGTGAGATTAAATGGACTATTTACATTCAAATATAATTGAAAAATTAATTGAAAGATACGTAGAAATGTGTTATTTTCACTCTAGTCTATGAAAACATTTTCTGGGGGATTCCATACCCTTCGACCCCCTGGCACCACTATCGCCCAGTGTAAATCCCTTAAAATATGCTCTGCAATTATTTGTTTTATATTTTCTCTAAATAAAATCATAGCTGGTTGTATTCGCCTGGATTGGTATATTTAGTATTTATTGTTGAAGTTAAAAATTAAGATTCGCCTAATTTTCCATTCTCAATTGATACTATGTGTTCATTTTCATTCTATAGAAATTAGTCCAAAATCCCTAGTTAAAATGTGGATAGGCCCTAATCAATGAAAACCGATTAATAGTTTACAAAAAATGTGAAAAGGGTAATTTCAGGAGTAAACTTAATCAATTCTTAAGAACCAAAATAGAATGTGACAAGTTGAAAATTTAATCAAAATGAAATCCATTCTCTTTGAAAGGTGTGACTTTAAACACTGATCCATGGATGTTTTAGGAATATTCCTTCAAATATTAATAGACATTCTCTTTAATTTAATGGACTATGAGAGAAAAGTAAATTACACGTACTTGGAGGCTTGGAGGAAGTTGGGGTTTGGAATGTGGGAGAATTCCCTGCAAGTTCATCTGCCTCCCTGGCTGCCCAGCCAACAACAGAGAGAAAAACTCGCATTAGACTGGAGTAGTAGACTGGATACGGATAGGATGCATTTAGAAAATACTAATACATATAGTATTCTAGCAGAACCCACCAGCGACAATATAAATGAAAAAGCTAAACATTATATCTGATAAAGCAATAAAAACCATTTCAGATAAAAACAAAACCACAAACTGGCTCAGTTATCTTTTGCTCGACTGCATAAAGCACAATAAAATTACTGAGTAACTACTACTGCTGCACACAATAACCAGTTGACATCAAAGGCTATGGCTTAGAGAGAAGAGACAATTAGATATGCATTATTAAGAAAGAGATAGCAAATTGTAGGTTTGTAGGCTTGAAGGTTTCATGATGAAGCTCATTAGTATTAGCATTAGCCAATGTTGCGGAAATTAAACTAAAAAATGTATGTTTCAGTCCAGCATTTAGCTGTGTCATTAACCGTTAATTATTTGTATAATATAATACATTGTTTTTTGCTGCAATTCTTCATACAGTTCCAAAACAATTATCCATGTTTTGAGGTCTTTGGATGAAATTTATAGTCAAAATGTATAAACAAGTTGTATCCTTGGATTACCTAACATTTTCACTTATCGTCACAAAATCAACATTGTGGCATACTTCCTAAACTTATAAGATATATATAGATATAGAATACGATTCTATTTTTAACACATGATAACCCATTTTTTACTTGGGGTATTTTTCTAACAACATGTTTTTGATTATTTAATTACATTAATTTCATTCATCTTAATCTCTAGTCTTCAAAATATATAAGCAAAATACCCCCGCTAGCAAACCTGCAGACTAAGCAAAATCCATTTGCCTGACTGGATTTCTACTAAAATAATCCCTTTAAATTGTCAGATTTATTTCCTATTTAAATAACATTTAATGAGTACTTAGGTTTGCTGCTACAGAAATGTTGATAGCTCAGTATTAAATAAAAAAAATTGAAAATTTGTATTAAAATATATTCATAAAAAAGCTAACTACATCAGTACTTATAATTATTCTCCATAAAAATAACATGGAAATTTTAGATTTAAAGTTTTTTTTTATATATCCGTAACCATTAGGCATACAACAACACTTTAATATATACAATTATTTATTTGTTTAATCCCTAGAAAATGGTCTGGAAAGAAAATATGAAATTGATATTTTGGGGCCAAAAATAGGAAAAACCAATTTTTATCCCATAAAACCCCCGATAAAACCCCGTTCCCATAGTCCGATCATGCTGATTCGAATAAACGTAGGTTTACACGTTATTACCAAATTTCATCAAAATCGGATCGTTTTGCTCAATTTATCGCGCTAACGGACGGACACACACACACATTAAATATATATGATGAATCTAAACGGAGGGTGTTTTTGGCCTCTTGGGACCTCAAAACGAAAAAGTAAATCGGCCCGGGTCTTGGTCTTACCATGAGTCCTACGGTATTCACTTATTCCCTATGAGAAATTCACTAAACCAAAATACATATAAATTAACAAATTGTCTATTGTAAAGGAAATGCATGGCATTTTACAAAACCTAATCAGTAATGCTGTTTGGGAGAGCATCAGAGGGTTGAGTTTAGACAGTAAGGGAGGTGGTAGGAGAAGATAGAAGAGGTAAGGGATGAACGATACAATCAGCTACGTAGGCAGGGCTGATACAGTCGATGCACAGTACAATAGACTCCTCGAGTACAGTCTGATCAATATGACAATGCTTGACACCGCCTCTGCTAACACCAGGTAAATACCAAACACCTCCCAAACTTGGAAATGAGTGATTACAAAACGTGGGTAAAACATGAGGATAAGGGGGCTTCGGCTTCCTCGAGCGAGATAATCTTGGCGTTACCTATTATAGTATTTAAGTTTCAATACAATTTTGTAATTGAAAACACGAGACACTTTTGAGGAAAAGTAAATTTGAGTGTGTGTGCTAGGATTTGAATGGCGGCCATTAATTGCGCCCACTGACCTAAGTCAGGCAGTCGGGTATTCCTGAATTGCGCCCACTACTCCAGGGAGCCACCCAATACGTTCATTAGCTGTACCCTCTTTGACTGTATGATTGAGTTGGTTAGGTTAGGTTGGGTTTGGTTAGGTTAGCTTAGGATGACATGTAAACAAGGACATTACTTCTGCCGGCAACTCACCCCTACCTGGCAAGTTTATTTCAGTGGAAATCCTACCAGGCAAATGGAAACTCGCTCTGCAGGTTTTCTGCTGTGAGGTATCTTATCCTTTATACTGTACATAATAAGGATACATTATTGTAATAAAAAATTATTTTTTCATCTTAGTTTTCACTAAAACCTACAAAAAATGTTTGTAAACCTATATTTTGAAATACGCATATCAGACTATCAATAAACCTTGTAAACAGCAGGATTGAGTCCCTAATTTATCTAAGGTAACGTGTCATGCAATCCCTGTTTTGTGTGTACGTCGGGTAATCCTAGATAATATGATAATGAGAAAGCTGTATCATTCATCCACTCCCTGACACCTTCCACCTTACAATCTCACCTCCCTGTCATATTACAAACCTGTCCTATTACAAAGATGTCTGATCCTCTGGATTACACATGCAATTTTAGCTGTGAGATTTGGTAAATCTATTACAACATTGAAAACGTGTTAAACTTGGAGCTTTGAATATTGAAAAGATGAGCACTAATTATACATTATATTCAGTATATATTTCACCCCATGGTGGAAGGAAAATATACTCTATTCAAATTTTGTTGATATAAGTCTTATATTATTTAGTGAATCTTATATATTTAGTTTTTGTATTTGATAAAATAATGTTATGTTTGGACGCAACTAAAGTCGACGCACAGGATCGCTGTCAATGGCGGTTTGTTCCAAAAAAAAATATGTAGGCCTACGCTTTGTTAAACATAGATGTAATGAAAACGTTAATTTAATTTATTCTATTAAATTCACTTATGTTTTTTTTATTATTTGTGTACAATTTCTAAATAATTTGTTGGAATAAAGATATAATTGATTCATTCATTCATGCATGTTATCTAAGGGGTTATACACATCGAATATTGTAATTTGTTATAAAATCAGTGAGTAAAAGGGCGTTCAAGATAACTTTTGTCAGTATTTAAAACAAAAGTGTTTTCCTTGAAATAGTTTGATTGGTAAAAAAATGTAGATTAACCTTTTGGTAACGGCTCGTTGTAGACTAATTGCGGTACACAATTATTGTTTCAAAAGCTTGGTTGGTAAGTAGTTCTAGATTATAAGTAATCATTTAATAGCTTATTTTTGTAGTTAACTTGGTAATAATGTTGTTGAAACTCAATATAGTAAACTTGATAAAAACACCTTTGATTATAAGAGCATCTTTACTTTCAACCGCCCCCCCCCCCATGTGTTAAATTTACATTAGATTCTTTTTAGCAGAAGCCTCTCTAGGAGTTTGATAAAATTATCAAGTAATATTGATTTACTAACAATTTTTAGGAGTTCCAGTTACATAATCCAGAATTACAATTATTTTACCGTAATATAATTCATATATGTATGTACTGTATATGTATATTCGTGTAATCGCTTTCCATTATTTAAAAAGTTGAATACACTAGGTAAGAGCTTATAACTATTTTGAAATGCATATTTTTACTAGGTTCAGACTTTTCAATTGGGAAAGTGGACAAATCACATTAGAATAGTAAGAGGAGGCAGAGGGAGGTTGCAAAAGGAAACAGGAAATGAATATCTGATTGCTGTCATTTACGGATGGAAGAACAGGCTCGTAGGGTTTTTGAAAGAAAAAAATTTTAGTTTGAATTGTTCCAAGGGTAAAAAAATAAAAAAAGGTTCAAGAACCTTAATGTAATGTCGTGTTTTCTCTAATCTTTGACTTATCCTAACCTCTAAAAGAATCTCAAGCTTTAACATAAAAGATAATTTATTGAGCGGAGCGAGCGAAGCTCTTATACTACACTCCTGCTTTTTTATTACAAATACTCCTCCTGAACGGCTGAAGCGATCTGCATGAAATTTAACACAGTCATAGTAACCAACCATGGGAAGGTATAAATCTGAAACGGTACAAATCGGACCATAGGACTTTTCCCTACATGAATGCAAACTTTTGGAAATTTAACATGGGCCTTATGGGTTAATTGGTCGCCATGTCATTATTTGCGAGTAAACACTAAAAAGTAAACAAGAGCCTCAACATTAGTCAACAAATCTACCACATGATAAATACAGTACAAAAGAAAAAATTGGATAATACTAAAGAGCATATTATAGTATATTGTATGTAATACGAAATGATTAACAATCAGTTCTATATTGAGTGATTAAACTCCATGCCGTTTATATTTAATTGTAAAATGGTTCTGTTCTTTTTAACAACAATGAATAGTTAACTAATTAGGCCTAAGTTTATGTTGCTTGGAGAAGGAGAAGATAAAACGAGGTCATTAAAAAAACACTACAACATAATTATACCAACAAAAATCACACCGCCCTTGATTTGCAAGAAACTTTGTAAAAAATGTTCTTGTAGCTAAAAATACAAAATCGTTTTACGAAATAAAATCACAACCACGTGGTTTACAGGTAAGGTTTAAGACTAAATGGTGTAAATTAGACAATAAAATAGTTGTATTGATAAATTTTATTGCACAATAGGGAAATTTTGAAAGTGGTTGACGACAATTTCTTACTTTTAACTGCTAAAATAAAACTAGACCTAAGTTATAGGCCTATACTAAGTGAGGCTAACCCTAATCCCTCACAACAATAATACTGGTAAACAGTTATTGAGGTAATTGAATTGGTGAGTTTTATGAATGTTCAATAAATACTTAGGTACAGGTTAGGATAAGTCAAAGATTAGAGAAAACACGACATTACATTAAGGTTCTTGAACCTTTTTTTATTTTTTTACCCTTGGAACAATTCAAACTAAAATTTTTTTCTTTCAAAAACCCTACGAGCCTGTTCTTCCATCCGTAAATGACAGCAATCAGATATTCATTTCCTGTTTCCTTTTGCAACCTCCCTCTGCCTCCTCTTACTATTATAAGTCTTCTGTACAAATAAATGATTCTTTTTTTAATAATGAAGAAAGAAGACATTGAAAAAAAAAAAATAAAGAAAAGCAAATTCTACATACAATGGGTAATAATAATATAATAATAATCGTTATTGCCTTTTAATAATACAGGTACTGCTTAGGCCTACCATGATTCATTTGCAGTATCGAAATTATTGAGCGGAGTGAAGCGAAGCTCTTATACTACACTCACTGCCTTTGTTTTACAAATACAGGTCAGGCTCCACCTGACAGGCTTAAGCGATCTGCAGGAAATTTGGCACAGTCATATAACCAACCATATGGGAAGGTATAAATCTGAAATGGTAATATTCGGACCACAGGACTTAAACCAATAATAAGTGTTGCCGGAATTAGGCTGATGCACCATATTGCGTTTGGAATCTGTAAATAACTTACAGCATTTTATGTGAGCAAGACGTGCAATTAATGTAGACTTTGAATATCTATCTGATTGGAACATGTTCAATTCCTATTTGCAGTCTACAAATAGGAATTCCACTAATGTGAACCAAATATAACACAATTCGTTGACTTGAACCCGACGTATCATTGACTTTGAATACTGCACATAGACATCCCATATAAGTGAAGCAGAAGTAGGCCTAAGCCTACCATTGACTTCGGATACTGCAATTAGGCATTTTATTTATGTGAACAAAATAAATGGACCATTGATTTATTGAGGATACTGCAAGTAGACTATTCATTTACATGTACCATTGGGTTTGGATACTACAAGTAAACAATCCGTCTACGTGAACCATACGTACTATTGACTTTAGAATCTGTAAATAGGCATTCCATTTATGCGAACCAAATATATCATTGGCATTGGATACTGCAAGTAGACATTTAATTTATGAGAACCAGATGAAACATAGAATACGGTTCCTGCAAGTAGACGATTCATTCACTTAATCCTGACTTATGATTGACTTTGGATACCTCTGCAAATAGGCATTCTATTTAAAATGCAAAAAAATCATTGATATTGAATATGCTGGCTCCGCTCAATATTGCAAGCAGACAACTGCATTGTACACCTAGTATTAAAGGGGTTACACTATTTTAATACACCCAGATAAATCTTGGCACGTTCCCAGCCTTTCGGGAAGAGGAACTTACCTCCGCTGTCCGATCCCTGATAAATCGAAGAGCACACGGTCCTGATGGCATTCCTGCGGAAATCCTCAAGCTCGTCGTTGAGAACAATCCAAAGCTACTGTTGGATATGTTCAACTCCTGTTTGGCTGACGCCGTTTTCCCGACGGCGTGGAAAGTGGCTCGCCTTGTCCTGATCCCCAAGGCTAAGAGTGCACCGGGAACCCCCTCTTCTTACCACCTACTGTGTATGCTTTACACCATCGGCAAAGTGATGAAGAAGTTAATTCGTGTCATACTGACCGAGGCTATTGTCTCTGCGGATGATTTGTCCCGCAGCAGCATGGTTTTCGTTCTGGTCACTCGACCATTGACGCCATCCAAGAGGTAGTTGAGGCAGTGCGGAGACGGAGAACCACAGTCATTGGTGGTCATTGGTCACGCCGCTTAGTTCTCCTTGTCACTCACGTGAAGAACGCGCTCAACTCCGCCATGTGGAGTGACCTGCCTCGGGTGCTCAAGCACACATTCCGCGTTCCTCCTTACATCTTGCGAATGATTGAGTCCTACCTTTCGGACCGCTGTGAGGTACCAAATTTTAAGGGGGGTAAAAAAACGTATTGATAGTCAACAAACACCATAACTTACCCGATTGTTATTCACAACATCCTACTCCTAGGCCTATGTGTTGGCCATAGCTTGGGCTATGGGCCAAAGAACGTAGGCCTACTTTTAATAACAGTGAAGTACACAAACGCACCCACAACGATATATTTATTCATAATAGCACTCCGTTTCACATAATAAAGTTAAAACGACCGATTTTACGACTATTTAACGCCGATTACAACATCACTTAACCTCGAAATGGTGTTTGTTGACCGACGACAGACGACAACTAGACCGGCTCAACAGGCGAATCCCCGATCAGCTGTTGGCTAGTTTCCGAAATCGCCACCGCAGCGCTTGAGCCGCGGCCGAGGAAATCGGGATTTGAGCCGGACAAGAATTATTCGCTGTTCGACCGTCGACTCGTTAACTAGAAGCCTCTTCGCACAACGAAACTAACTTCGCCATACGATATCGATTCAGGTTAGCTACGTTTTCAGACTTTCCTACTTTCTTTTAAATATTCTTTTTCTAACATACGCATACTCGTCTGCCATTTATTTTATCCGTTTACGTTCGATTATAATTTTCTAAATTTTATTAACTTAGTTCTTGCCGACTCGTACAAAACCCGCCAGTCCCTGCCTGCCAGTGACTAGCGGTGGATATTTTTCGGCTCTTTTAAACCAATTGGCTATTAAATTACGTTAATTCAGTTCGTTTCACGATTAAATTATTACTTAAGTTATTCCAGTTAATCCGACGTTTTAATACCCCGAGACTCGTCGTCTGAGTTCTAAACCCCGTCTTTGGCGGGTGAAAGAATCGAGTCTTGGGAGCAGGCTGAGTTGAATAATCAGCCTACGAAAATCAGTATTAAATTTATTTTAAACCACTCACGTTAAATTATCCGTCCAATTATATTAATTAGGCCCCGACGACTCTGTAGGGATTGGGTCTTACATTATATTCGATTTTATATTATTTACCTAGGCCTTTAGCTAATTATTTTAAAGTTCGTTACGAGTAATTGAATCACATTGGCTTCAGATTGAATACTCGTCGGCCCTACAGAGTCATTCTAAAAGTTAGGCAAAATTCTCCAAAACACTTTTACGAAGGCTGGGATGATATAGCTCCAACTGGGCGTCTGCAGGATTTCCTGAGCGCTTCTAGAGCTCTGAGCCTTCGATTAAATTTTAAATAAATTGACCAGTCAAAGCCGTGACAACTTCGTATCGACCCCTGGATTTTTCTCGGCTCCTTCTGAGCACTCCGGGAAAGAAATTTGAGTGTGGCCGGTTCTAGGGTAGGCCTAGCCTGACTTTGGTGAATACTAGTTTATTCCCCCCTAGAATTTTGCGTCACATCTCTGGCGCCCGAACATTTGGACTCGAAAACACGGTTTTGGACTTTGAAATTTAGACGAAATGACTGGAGAAACAAAATCAACGACTTCGAGTACCCCGACGACCATTGCCCGACCCGATACGCTACCGATTGGCCACGTGACGGTATCCACGGTGGGAACTCAAACGTCAACGACGACCACGACCACGACGACGATCTCCCAAATACCTTCGACGATGGAGAACATCCCGAAATCACGTTGGACGACTCACGCGTCGGCTGGATTCATACTCTGAGCAAACAGCTCCTGATTGCTGAGATGACAAAATATCAGCTAGATACTGAGGGTAGCGTCGCCGAGCTCCGCAAACGTTTTTGCGATTATTGGAAGAACCCGTTGGGAAGCATCGGTCAGCCGATGAACCCGACGGCGATGACAGCCTCGACGGTCTACGATACGCAAATCCAACAGTGGCTGGCACCTCCTTCCGCGTACCAGGAGATGGCCAGCGTGCGAGAAATGCTCGGAGTCTCTCCGAACGCTGATTCTGAATCCGTTCGACGAGCCCTCGCGGCGTTGGTAAAGCGTCCGGCCTACATCCCTTCGACCGGGGAAGACATTCTGTCGTACCCCGTGCCCTTCGGTCTACCGACGGAACGCGAATCCCGCACGATGTTTGAGAGTCGCGGAGAACGGCCAACTACTTACCTGACGTCGCACGACCTGACACTTCCTCGACAGCCTATCATACCGTCACAAACCCAGACGACGCGTCACGATTACGAAGACCGGACCTACGAGCCCCGAACACACATCCCGCGTCACGAGTTCGACGACCGGACCAACGAATGGCCGCGATCCAACCAGGGCCTGGTGACGTCACAACCACGACCCGCCTTCTCAACCTCACGTCCAGACAACCCCAACCCGTGGGGTGGGACGAGAGTGGGAGACGATACGCCGTCGTTGTGCAATCGGGTCCGCAAGTGGAATCTGCGGTTTGACGGCAAGAAGGACCCGGTCTCGTTTCTAGAACGTCTGAAGGAGTTGGCGGAAGCCTACTCGATCGACCTCAATGAAGTGACGAAGGCGCTGCCGGAACTTCTTCACGGCCCGGCGTTGCTTTGGCACCGTAATTGTCGCGGTAGTTGGCGCTCGTACGGAGATTTTAAACGCCAGTTCGAGGATCAATTTCTTCCACCGTTGTACCATCAGGACCTAGATGACGAGGTAAGGCGACGGACACAAGGCGAGCGCGAATCCATTCGGGACTACGTCGTCGCGCTCTCAACGCTGATTCGGAGGAGCGGTACGTTCTCGGAACAAGGGAAGCTTGACCTCGTTTACCGCAACATGCGCCCGGAGTACAAATTAACCATACGTCGTGCCGATTTTTGTACTCTGGAGGAGTTGCTGGAGAGAGCTGAGGGTTACGAGGCATACGTTCGGAGCCGGCAGACCTTCCGTCCGCCACCACCACCTTCGCTGTCGTTGATCCCGGAAACCGCCTACGTTCGAGATCGGAAAGTCGACCGGGTCTACAGCAGCGCGGCAATTGATCGCTGGTCGGACGACCATGCCGAGGGATCCGAGGTGACGGCCAGGTCACGACCTGGTAAACCCTTGGAGGACGGCCGCAAGAGAACGACGTTTGCTCGGTCCAACTCCCGTGACCCTTCGCCACGAGACGACTACAGGCGAAGGCGGACACCGGACTCTACGAGAACCAGATCGCCCGGTACGACGAACGAACGAGCGGCAGGCTCTCGGCCATTCGTGTGCTGGAACTGCGACGAAACCGGACATCTGTTTCGCGAGTGTTCGAAGCCCAAGGTCCTGCGTTGCTACCACTGCAAAAGAGTAGGCATCTCGACGCGTCGTTGCAACTGCGGCTCGGGAAACGGATATCGGGTTCAGTCTGCGGGAGGTCGCCTGAGCCCCGTAGAACGAAACGTCGCACGACCTCCGAGGAGTGGAATCGCTGGCTCGGCTTCATAACGGAATTCACGGGAACCGTCAGCCGCGAACGCGCCCCCAGAGATGACCGACCCTTCGTCGACGTGGTCATCTCAGGTGAGACGTTCAGCGCCCTCGTCGATACCGGCTCGTCGGTCAGTCTGATTGGAGATCGCGCCGTACGTCACCTTCGGACGTGCGGCATCGAACCCGACCAGGCTGACGTCAACTTACGCATGGCCAACGGAGCGAATCGCCGTGTCTCAGATCGATACAGAGTGGACGGTGAAATCGCGGGCCAGACTTATTCGTGGGATGCCCTACATGTCCCGAACCTGAGCGTGGAGGTGGTACTTGGCATTCGGTGTATTACTGACCTCGCTCTTGTCAGTGTACACACCGCCGTACAGAACCTCCGCCACGACGACGTTCCTCCGTCCTATCCGGTAAACGCCCTCGAGAATTTGACCTCCGAAGAAGACACGAGACTCGCGGAATTATTATTATTATTATTATTATTATTATTATTATTTGTTGTCATGAGAGCCGAAGCCCCCTGACTGCTTACCCGGTACCTATCCTACAGGACATACCCGGGCCCCATGATGTAGGCCGAAGCTTACGCATCAACCTTTAGCACATCATGGGCGGATGACTTAAGGTCATCAGGCTCGCCGGCTGCCGAAGCAGACCCTTCGGAAAGAGGGTTGCCCCTCAATCCTAACCAGGGATTCCGGCTGCTTGTTTAAGCGTCACTCCACCTGGGTTCCACTAGGTCGGAACCTAGAGGTCCATAGTAGAGCGCCCCGACGCATTTAGTGCAAGCAACACTCGGGACCTATCTCATCCCTGACAGGCAGAACCCGCCATCAATAGCCAGGAGGAAGGGGACCATCAGCACGCTGACGGGGGGAACCCCAACCTCCCATTTACACCGCTGCCCGATCGAGGCCTGACCCATTGCTGGGAACCAGAGATATCCAGAGCGATAGATCCCCAGATACCCCTGGCGGGCTCGGACCCAGCACCCGATCTACTTCGTTTGCCCGTCAGACCCAACATCACTGCCAGGCCATCAGGGTTTCCCAAAAGGAGGCAGGTATAGAAGTGGGACCCACCCGGATGAACCTATCCACCAGAGGTGGCGACACCCTTGACTCAATTGAGGTTCCGGGAAGAACCCCCCACACTCAAGATAACCATACCGTCCGTGCTCAGAGACAGGGATAGGTTTGCATAAGTACCTACAAACCGTTGCCCTCACACTGCGGAAAGTTACGTTGCCCTTGAGTGTCCCTCGCGGAATTCCTGGAACGCGAACTTCCACTGTTTGACGACGTTTCGGGGAAAACGGCGTTGGCTGAGCACACGATACGGCTCAAAGAAAACGCCGCCCCCGTCAAGCAGCGGTATTACCCCAGAAATCCCGCGATGCAAGCTATCATCGACGAAGAGGTGGCGACGATGCTCCGCAATGGTGTTATCGAACCATCGGATAGCCCTTGGAGTTCGCCAGTCGTGCTGACGAGGAAGAGCAACGGAAAGTTTCGGTTTTGCATCGATATGCGCAAAGTCAACGAATGCTCTGTCCCCGACGCGTATCCGCTGCCCAGAATCAACGCGATTCTGGAGAAATTACGGCCGGCGAGATACATCAGTACACTGGACTTGAAGCAAGGCTATTGGCAGGCGCCGTTAGCGAAGGAAAGCCGGCCGATCACCGCATTCACCGTACCCGGGTTAGGCCTATTCCAGTTTACGGTAATGCCCTTCGGACTCCATTCCGCCGGAGCGACCTTTCAACGCCTCCTGGACAAGGTCATCGGTCCGGAGCTTGAGCCGAAGGTGTTCGCCTACCTCGACGACCTCGTTGTGGTGTCCGCCACGTTTACTGAGCACCTGCAGATCCTCCGGGTGGTCTTCGAACGCCTTAGAAAGGCTGGCCTACGTTTAAACCCAGAGAAGTGTAACTTCTGCAAAAAGGAGCTCAGATATCTCGGACACGTCGTCAACAACGAGGGGATATCGACCGACCCAGAGAAGGTCCGTGCTATCGCCGAGTTCCCACGACCTACGAACGGCAAAACCCTACGGAGCTTTCTCGGTCTCGCGTCCTGGTACCGTCGTTTCGTGGACAGGTTTGCCCAAGTAACCGCCCCGATGCGACAACTGTTGAAGAAGAACGCTCGGTGGCTGTGGGGCCCTGAACAGGAGGAATCGTTCGAGGAACTAAAACGACGCCTCACTTCCGCTCCTGTCCTAGCCTGTCCCGACTTCTCGGTCCCGTTTGTCCTCCAGACCGACGCGTCGACCATCGGTCTTGGAGCCGCTCTCACGCAGAACCAAGAATCCGGCGAAGTCGTAATCGCTTACGCTAGCCGACTGCTTACGGACCAAGAGATGAATTATACAACGACGGAGTTAGAGTGTCTTGCGTTGGTTTGGGCGACCCGAAAATTCAAGCCGTACCTCGAGGGTTACAAGTTCGTCGCCATAACTGACCACGTCGCGCTGAAATGGCTAATGAGGCTACACGAGCCTAGCGGACGTCTAGCGCGGTGGGTGATGGAACTTCAGCAGTACACCTTCGAGATCAAGTACCGAAAGGGCACCCTGAACCGCGTCGCCGACGCTTTGTCGAGGCAACCCGTGACCAACGAGGGCCAATCGGGCCAGGTCGCGGTGAGTCATCTCACGTCGGAGGTGACAGACGCGCCTCGCGAGCGACGCACGACCAGACGCAGGGAATCGACGAGACCGGGAGACCAACCGAGTGACGCGACGCAATCCGACGCACGCCCCGACGAAGCCAACGACGTCCCTCCGACTGATTGGTACGACCGGTTGTACGCAGCTGTGACCGCCAACCCACGACGCTATCCGCGGTATCAAATCGTGGAGAACCGCCTTTACCGAACCTCCCAACGCCATGGGAGTGGTGGTAAGCTGTCCTGGAGAATGTGCGTTCCTCCAGGGCAAGTAGAGGCGGTACTACGACAGAACCACGATGACGCTACGGCAGGACACCTTGGTGTCAAGAAAACACTTTGCCGTGTAGGGCCCGAATATTTTTGGCCTGGATGGCGTCGGGAGACGAAAGCCTACGTGAGATCCTGTGATGCCTGCCAAAAGTACAAGGTGACGCAGACGAAACCGGCAGGGAAGATGTACTTCCGGGCTCCAAAAGGCCCGTGGTACACGGTGTCTGCCGACCTAGTGGGTCCGCTACCCAGGTCGGGCAAGGGCCACCGCTTCCTGCTGGTGATCCAGGACACGTACAGCAAGTGGGTTGAGTTATGTCCTATCGGGTCAGCAACGGCCAAGAACGTTGTCAGCAAAACTAAGGAGATGCTCCTTCGATACGGAGCACCTGAGTCCATAATCACCGACAACGGGACTCAGTTCGTTTCGAACCTCTTTAGGGACCTGGCGACGGATTGGGACATAACTTTTACGAACACAGCTCCCTACAGTCCACAATCGAACCCGGTAGAACGAGTCAACCGTGTCGTGAAGACCATGATCTCTCAGTTCGTGAAGGAGAATCATAGGTCATGGGACGCCCATATCGCCGAGCTCCAGTTCGCCATAAACACCGCCGTCCACGATTCGACGGGTTACACGCCGGCGATGCTAACGTTAGGCCGCGAACTCAGAGTCCCGAAAGCTGTCCGAGGGAAAACGTTGGAGGCGACACCCGACGTTGACGGACAGCCAACGCTCGCCGAAGTCCACGACAGACGAACGCAAGAATTCGGACGCATCTACGAGAAGGTCCACGCCAACCTCAAGACCGCCTACGAGCAGCAGGCAAGGTACTACAACCTCCGCCGGCGGGAGGTGAGGTACCGCAACGGCGATCGCGTGCTGCGGCGGATTCACACGCTGTCTTCCGCGGCCGACGCCGTGGTCGGGAAGCTCGCCCCCAAGTTCGACGGACCCTGCGAGGTTGAGGAGCGGCGTGGGGCCAACCTGTACACGGTTAGAGACGTGCGCACGGGGGTGTCACACGTGGTTCACGTGAAGGACCTGAAGCCCTACCACCAACGTTGAGGGCCGACCCCTACGGATGATTCAGAAGTTCTTTAGTTTTATCGTTCTTTTATTCGTTTTTCGATTTTACGAGAGGTGTTTTTATACCAGTTGGCTTTTATTTTCGTTCAAGAAGTCCTTTTTATTTTGTTATCAAGAAGATTGTATTTTTTTTCGTTTCCTTTTCCCTCTCGTACACGACCTCTTCCGATTTAACGCCGTTTCTTCAGCTACCCCTTCTACGAGACCTTTGGACCAACCCCCCTACGTTTGAAATTTTTTTTTCTCTTTTTTTTGTGAAGTTGGTAAGGGGTGTGAGGTTTCAAATTTTAAGGGGGGTAAAAAAACGTATTGATAGTCAACAAACACCATAACTTACCCGATTGTTATTCACAACATCCTACTCCTAGGCCTATGTGTTGGCCATAGCTTGGGCTATGGGCCAAAGAACGTAGGCCTACTTTTAATAACAGTGAAGTACACAAACGCACCCACAACGATATATTTATTCATAATAGCACTCCGTTTCACATAATAAAGTTAAAACGACCGATTTTACGACTATTTAACGCCGATTACAACATCACTTAACCTCGAAATGGTGTTTGTTGACCGACGACAGACGACAACTAGACCGGCTCAACAGGCGAATCCCCGATCAGCTGTTGGCTAGTTTCCGAAATCGCCACCGCAGCGCTTGAGCCGCGGCCGAGGAAATCGGGATTTGAGCCGGACAAGAATTATTCGCTGTTCGACCGTCGACTCGTTAACTAGAAGCCTCTTCGCACAACGAAACTAACTTCGCCATACGATATCGATTCAGGTTAGCTACGTTTTCAGACTTTCCTACTTTCTTTTAAATATTCTTTTTCTAACATACGCATACTCGTCTGCCATTTATTTTATCCGTTTACGTTCGATTATAATTTTCTAAATTTTATTAACTTAGTTCTTGCCGACTCGTACAAAACCCGCCAGTCCCTGCCTGCCAGTGACTAGCGGTGGATATTTTTCGGCTCTTTTAAACCAATTGGCTATTAAATTACGTTAATTCAGTTCGTTTCACGATTAAATTATTACTTAAGTTATTCCAGTTAATCCGACGTTTTAATACCCCGAGACTCGTCGTCTGAGTTCTAAACCCCGTCTTTGGCGGGTGAAAGAATCGAGTCTTGGGAGCAGGCTGAGTTGAATAATCAGCCTACGAAAATCAGTATTAAATTTATTTTAAACCACTCACGTTAAATTATCCGTCCAATTATATTAATTAGGCCCCGACGACTCTGTAGGGATTGGGTCTTACATTATATTCGATTTTATATTATTTACCTAGGCCTTTAGCTAATTATTTTAAAGTTCGTTACGAGTAATTGAATCACATTGGCTTCAGATTGAATACTCGTCGGCCCTACAGAGTCATTCTAAAAGTTAGGCAAAATTCTCCAAAACACTTTTACGAAGGCTGGGATGATATAGCTCCAACTGGGCGTCTGCAGGATTTCCTGAGCGCTTCTAGAGCTCTGAGCCTTCGATTAAATTTTAAATAAATTGATCAGTCAAAGCCGTGACAACTTCGTATCGACCCCTGGATTTTTCTCGGCTCCTTCTGAGCACTCCGGGGAAGAAATTTGAGTGTGGCCGGTTCTAGGGTAGGCCTAGCCTGACTTTGGTGAATACTAGTTTATTCCCCCCTAGAATTTTGCGTCACACCGCGTCTTGCTTTTTGACGCCACCGAATGTCAGCGCCGGATCTATGCAACTTTTGGGGCTGCTCAGGGGTCGATCCTTGGACCTGATCTCTGGAACGGGTTTTAAGACAGTCTGCTAAGACTCGAAATGCCAGACGAGACCCGCCTCGTTGGCTATGCAGACGACGTCGCTGATCTGGTTGCAGGCAGAAGATTCAAAGAAGCAGACCTTAAACTTGGTGTAGTGATACACCGTGTCAAGGAGTGGATGCAGGAGCACGGCTTGTCATTGGCGGTCGAAAAACAGAGATCACGGTCTTAACCAGGAAGAGAATTCCCACTGTCCTTCCTTTGCAAGTAGGCTATGCCCAAATGGAGACCAGGCTGTATGCCAAATACCTTGGTGTTATGATTGACAGCAAACATGTCTTTCGGCGAGCAGATTAAGAGAACTGTTGACAAAGCCGCTAAGAGAGTTGTTGCAGGCTAATGCCAAACGTCGGCGGCCCCCGCTCCTGCAAGCGCCGCCTACTGATGTCTTCCGTCCAATCAGTACTCTTTTACGGCGCTGAGGTCTGGGTCCATGTGCTGGAGAGGAGTCTCTTCCGTGACAGGCTCTCCCATGTTCAGCGTCAAGGTGCCTTGCGTGTTGCTTCCGCTTACCGCACGGTCTCCGGGCCTGCAGTCATGGTGATTGCCAATGTCCATGATAATAATAATAATTAATCCCTTCTTCCATCTCGCGAGGGAGCGATAGGCAAATCTACTGCAGGAGACTTGAAGTAGATAGAGAGACTGCTGCCAGAGAAGAACGCGACGGCAGTTTCAAACGCTGGCAGCGCGAATGGGAGGCCCAGTCTAGGGGACGTTGGACCGCCAGACTCAATCTTAGCATCCGACCATGGGTGGAACGGGGGCCTTTTTGCACAGAATGGGGTCGCCAGCCCGGACTGTCTGTAGCCTACACCCAGCATTGCAGACACGGCCGAGCATACCTTCTTCTTTTGCGACAGGTGGCATGTCCGCCGATCCTCCTTGATCCCTGAGATCGGCGTCGATATTACTCCCGACAACATCGTAGGAGCTATGCTCCAGGGGGAGGGAACCTGGAATTATATAAAGCAGCCTTCTTATCCCATACTTCGGGATAAGAAGGTCGTTCTTGATCAGCCTTGGTTTTCTGAGGAAACTAGAAGGGAAGTCCTAGTGGCGTAGTTTAAAAGGCCTAGCCCGAAGTAATGTGCTAAACAGTTCCAGGCTAGTGTCCTAGGAGATGAGGGGTTGTTTTAGCCAGTAGTCCGGGGACATTGAGCCAGTGGGAGTCCAGCACTGCTGAGAGACCATTGAGCATCTCAGTGTGCGTAAATGCATTTTTACCTCCTCCCCATAGCTCCCCGTGTAGCTAAATGTGGCATATGTGGTGTTTTCCTCTTTCGTCTCTTCTAATGTTGTTCTGCTGTGTAGTTTATTCTGAATATTGATTTTTCTCCACGTCTTTCTTGAACTAAAACACAAAGGACTGCTACAGATTCAAGAAAAACTGAGTTTTTAAAATCGGACATCTATAAAATCAATTGTAACGATTGTGATAGCTTCTACATCGGACAGACTGTGAACTTCGTTAACCGCATCGAAAACCACATATCTGCGTGGAGGAACAACAAACCGGAAAGATCAAATGTAGCACAACACATGTCACAAAATTGCCACGCAATAGGAAAAATGGAGGATAGTCTATGTATTTTAAAGAATTGTAAAAAAAGGATACGTAATAAATGCTTGGCAAGAATTGTATATTTATTTAAGGAAAATGTAGAAATAGAAATAAGCTGATTAATTAACAAGTAAGTAACTTATTAAATGTATTGGCCGGTGCTTCCGGTAGCCAATACGAGTAGGGACGCCATATTCAAGATTCTTGTCATTCGCCTATTGGGTCTGATGATGATTGGAGTGTCCAATCGAAATCGATCACCACTTACCATCTTCTATTTATATTTAACGTCTTGTAAGTATAAGCGAAAATATATGTTTTAGTGTTATAAGATGTTTCTTTATTTACTCCGTACGTTTTTTATGTAACGCTTGAAGGTTAATTGAATAGAAACTGTTTCCGTCAGTTTTCTACAATGCAATTACGCTAGTGATCAGGTCACCCTCAATTTGACCACAAAATATAATACTGAGAGAAAACACCTGCATTTTAGATCAACTCAGGCCAATATATCGGTACAGCCGAGGTAGTATAGAACAGAATGTAATCGAAATTGACAAGATCTGATAACAATATCTTGACCATCAGTGCCTTGGCTGTAGAGGTGTAATTGAACCTCCAGAGTAGAGGGCCTTGCCCTAAACAACATTAAGCTGTATAAATAGTTATATTGATATTAAAAATATGTTCCATAAATTAATAAAAATATGATTATTAATATTTTATTTTATTGTATTTTGGAGATTTTCAGTATGATTTATAAATATTTTGAGCCCCTAATATTTTCACATAATTTCTGTTGTACTAAATACATTACACTTGAACTTTGACGCAATACTGCATGTGTTGTTTACGGGCTAGTACTGGGTGTTGCGTTACAATCTCAGGCTTGGGTGCAAGAGGATCGGGTTCAATGCCCCGCATTCATAAAGAATTTATGGGTTTGCCCCTTCAAAAGTGTTTGTGATTCCTTGAAAGGGCCACAGGATAGACAGAATAACTACCGGTATTCATTATCCACATTTATGTTTTCTATATGCAATTGATATAGCCATTCTTTTAACTGACTGACTATTTATTTATTTATTTACATTCCAACGGCAAAAGACCATTACAAAAATGATTAGTACGATAGTTATAATCTTAAATTAATAAATAAAATGCAGTTATACAATTCAATAGCCTAAATAGATAATTAACAGGAAAAATGCAAGATGAATAACAGATAAATACATAAATAAGCATTTTAGGAGTTCAACAAGACAAGAGAACAAGAAACACAACTCAGTTTACATGCACATTGATTAATAAATATTCTAACCTATCTATATAACAAATATAACAACCTATAATAAATTTTGTTGCTGGCACAGGGAAGTCAACCGGACCGTAGCCTTCCGGCGAAAAGTCCCAGTGGTGTCTCCGAAGAAGTCGATACTGGCCCCCAAAGTGTTACCAATACGAAGAAATCTTGCAAGAGGAGCGGGATAATCGTATTGGCTACTGAAGTGCCTCTTGCCAAACAGATCTTGTGAACGGGTTCTAGAAGACAAACGAAGGTCCACTTCGGCAAGTAAAGCGGGGCAGTCAATTTGGCCATTGAGAAGTTTGTGGAGGAAAACAACGTCTGCCACACAGCGTCTCAAGATCTAGCAGGTTTAAAGTGTTTAGGAAGACGGCCACTGGGACTTCACGGTACTGCATGCCTAGACGGGCACCGAGAAATCTGATGTATTTCTTCTGGTTCCCTTCGAGTTTGTTGATGGGCCCTAGGTGAAAGGGTGACAAAACTGGGCTGGCGTACTCCAACAGCTGTCGGATAAGGGAGCAATACAGAGTCTTTAAAGCAATGACATTTGTAAGTCCACGGTAGCCCGGAATAGGAAGCCCAGCAACTGGTTGGCTCTTTTACATAGGTAATTCACATGCTCGTCGAAGGAGAAGTCCGATGAGAGGTCCAAATTCACCAACATTTTTTGGGTCGTTTCTAATGTCCAAATTCACCAACTTTCTACCTTTAGCAGGTACGATATTTCTCCCGGCGGGCGGGGAAGGAATTCCCTCCGAATAGTTTGCCATCGCCTGCTCCGTCTCGTCTCGGCGAGAGTGTACTGTAACCTAACCTAACTTAACTTAACCTAACCTAACCTAACCTAACCTAACCTAACCAAACCTAACCTAACCTAACCTAACCTAACCTAACCTAAAGCTGCCTGAAACAATCACAGCTTAAACAGTACTATTAGGGCTAAGCAGTACACTCTCGCCGAGACGAGACGGAGCAGGCGAGGGCATACTATTCGGAATTCCTTCCCCGCCCACCGGGAGAAATATCGTACCTGCTCCAAGTAGAAAGTTGGTGAATTTGGACATTAGAAACGACCCCAAAAATGTTGGTGAATTTGGACGTAGCCGAGAAAATCACTTCACCATTCACCATTGAGACTGTCTTCAGAGGTTGGTTTATGATGGAATACTCTGCCATGTATGGAGCGCGAATCTTACTGAAAGTCATACTGGAGCACTTTGACACATTCAAGGCCACGTTGTTAGAAACGCACAAATCGTGGATAGCGGTTAGGCTAGCTTGTAGACGGAGAGTGTCTTATACTTCAACAAAAATCTTAACATCGTCTGCGAACAATAGGACTATAGGACATGCATTTATTTTTTTAAGAAATTATAAATTGTTTTTATAAATTGAAGTATAATTTATTTTAATGTAGTCGTGATTATTTTTAGACTACTTGTAATTTATTTATGATTGTTATAAAATCAATTAAAATCAATTCGAGAATGACTGTAAAAGCTAACCTTTTTATACTTAAATGTAAGCAAATATCGTCACTTAATAATCTGACTCCAAAACTCACAAACTAATAAGTATGTCGCAATTTCTATAAAACTAAATAACTTTATCACTACACTTCGAGGACTAAGAAAGTACTATAATTCAATTAAAAGTTCGAAGAACAACTATAACATATTTAATTAATAATACGTCTTCTAACAAAATGGCAGATGAGTTAGATTGGTTAAGAATTTCATTAGTGCCAGAGAAGGAAGGTCCACCCTGTATTGTCTGGTAGGAAATGTAATACAGTACACTCCACCCAGAGTCCATTCGTTTGGGTTTCTAAACCAAACCCTTCTTGGTTTTTGGACCTAAATGAGCTAATACTCTTACTTCGCATCTTGGTATATACAGAGTGAGGTGGATTATGTTATAATAATACAATAAGCACCCGCAGCAGCAAAACTGCAAACTAAGTGAATTTCCATTCTCAAATACACACACTCAACATTTAATTACAGCTCAAATATTTAATTCAAAATGGCAGATTTATTATTTCAGGGTAAATAAAATGTCAAGACCCCCCTCTAATATTTGACCAAGTAAATATACAGAGATATTCTTTTTGGTGGTCGTGCAATCTTAGCAGGAAGTTTCATTTTATGATTTTGAAATATTGGAGTGTCTCCCCAAAATGGGGATTTGGGGGGCAACTCAAATATTTTAAATGTAACCCCCCTACAAGTGACACCTCGTTTTGAAGTGTTTACAAAAACTTAAAGAATGATGAAAACCAGAGGTCGCTATCTCTTTTCTATCTAAAATGGTAGCCCGTCAAATATGTTGTGGAAAATCAATGGTAAAATTGGTTCGTAATGGTAATATTGGCTACCATTTTGGAGAGAGAAGAGATAGCAAACTCTGGTTTTCATCATTCTTTAAGTTTTTTTAAACACTTCAAAATAAGGTGTCACTTGATGGGGGTTTACATTTATAAATGTTTAGTATCCTCCCCTTTTGGGGGGACACTCAACAATTTTAAATACAAACCCCCATTTTGTGACACTTCCTTTTGAAGTGTTTACAAAAACTCCTGTTGGGGGACACTCAAAAATTTCAAAATTATAAAATGAAACTTCCTGCTAAGATTGCACGACCACCAAAAGGATATCTCTGTATATTTACTTGGAAAAATATTAGAGGGGGGGGGGGTCTTGACTTTTTATTCACCCTGTATAAATTACATTAGGTTTGACAAGTTTTGCTGCCACAAGAAAGGAAAGAAGTGGCTTTTTGAAATTTTTTTAATTATATGAAATAAATACACTTGCCAGGTTTGATCAAAACATATTCACAACAATCAAACTACAAAAGTTAACCTTTTTATAAAAATGGCACTAACATTTTTTAATTTATATTGTTTTTCTTCTTTTATAAAATTTCATTAGCTTTGTTTTATCAAATTCACAACAATTAAGTCACTTTTATTTTGGAGACGACAGAAGCATTAATCTAATTATTTGAGAATTCTTTATTAATATGTCCGGAGATGGGACAATTCTCGTTAAAATCTCTATCTTAATTAGAATACTATATTTATGAATTTATTTAAATGAGTTCTTAAATTGGTGTCCTACTATTTGCCACCAGTGTCGTTTGCCACCAGTGTCATTTGCCACCAGTAGGGTCAGTTCCTGGAATTCCCACCGTGGCCGTTCCTATGAGTCATAACCATGTAGATGTACTTATATATTTTTTGGATATTAAATAAATGTTTATAACTCCAGTTACAACTGTGAATAATACAAAAATAACATTTGACACAGTATCCAGCACATCAATGATATTCAATCCCATTAAAATACTTGAAAAGACGCAGTTTCGGTGTTTAGTATTCTGCGAATATACAGGGTGAAGAACTTAAATGTACCACCTTTGTAATCTCAGAAACTATTCGATTTAGAAAAAACATTATATGGGAAATTTCAACTACTATTTTATGACATTTAAAAACATGAATTCTCTTCCTTTAAAGCCTGATATTTTCAATATTTAACTTCAAAATTTCTTATCGGACACCTTGTATTTGATGACGATTTTAGACTAATTTTAAAAATGTTTTCAGTTGAATTTTTTCTATAAAGCTACGTAAAGGAGTTACAGCGTGTAAAATTTAGATTAAAGTAGCTTTTGGTTACATTCAGCATGATATAGCTCCTAAACGAGTAAGTTTGGAGAAAAAGTGCAAAGAATAAATTATAAATGTTATTTAAATTACATCTACATTCCAAAAAGATCATAAAATATATTGACATTATTCCTTTGAGACGTTAGGTTCATGTAACAGTTATGGGATAAACAACATATCTAAAAACTGTGTTTTGTTATCATAAGTTATCTTGAAGTTCTTTGGAAAGAATCCTTCATATGTCGGTATTATGTTGTGTAAAATTCTGCCTGATAACTTCTTAAAAATAAGCAACTAAAAACATGTATGTTGACCAAGTCCGTCTATCGTCTAAATTTATTTGTTGATTGAAGTGATTGAATGTGATTTTATTGAGTACGTAGTTAGTTTACATTTTTATTTAGCCGCTTTAGATATATAGTTTGTATTCAAGATTCATTTAACTGTGATGTCATTCTTGTGCAATATGCATCTACTTATATATAATTCAACTTTGAAAATCTTTGTACAACTAAATCTAGAGTTCTACTGGACCGATTTATTAATTAGTTGGTCATTGGAAAGCTTAATTCATATAGATTTGCAAATAATTATGAACGTTTTTAGCGAATTAATAAATAAATAAATTAGACTAACACTTTGGAAAACTTGATGAGAACAGCACTAACTATGTCGTAACACTACAAAACCTCAGATAGGAATGAGCGTTTCCGTCGTGTATTTCCCTACTCCTAGAGAGAGTGTTGGAATTTTTACCATACAAATGTTGCAAGAGAGGGTGATAGTGTGAATTATAGGTATTCCTTGGTCCATCGGCCGGTGCCTAGAGGGGTGATGACCCACGGACTAGGGTTGGGGCTGATGACTCACCGAGCCAGGTATAAAGTGGTGGCAAATGACACAAATCCTAGAGTGGTGGCAAATGACACTGGTGGCAAATAACACATATTCCTTAAATTAGACAGACATTACCAACAAATAGTTGGGGAGAGGGTATCCAATTTAACAAAATCACTAATTTAAACAGGAAATTCATTCTCATAATAATTGTATGAATCCTAATAAGATAAATGTTAGAAAACTTAATAATGGTATAACATTTTTTTTATAACAAAAATGTTCTTTACTTGAAATATGAATACAAATATAGACGTTAATATGTCGTGTATCCCCCTTAAACCCAATATACAAACCGTAATATATGTTAATAACTCAGCCTTTAAGAGAGAATATTTAAACATCCTTGCATATTAATTTTAAGCTCCTTGTCGTAACATGTGCTGTAAAAACGTCAACAAAGTTCTCGTTTTGACGGATTTGTCTTGATTACCTTTTCCATAGAGGACCCGGACATTGATGTAAGACTTTAATACATCCGAAGTAACATTAACATAATAAATCTAACTCAGACAAAGATGGATTACTAACATCGTACAGACTTGGGGTAGTCGAAAGAGATGTTTAAAAGTCAGGGTTTCCATGAAATATAGGATCACAGTATTAACCTAACTGTCTCAGTCCCCACTTTGAAGTATTTATCCAACCCATTAACTCTTGAAAACAAACAAAAAAGTATAAACATTTGTAATTTAAATTTCCACAACTTCAAAAATTAGCTTATTTTAACGATATTTAAATAAACTACGACTGTAATTATACCATGATAGGAGCTGCATTTCTGCTGAGAAACCTGAATAAAATGTTCACCAGAACCGGAAACGGTGAAACATTTACCTGGAACTCCACCAAGCGGAAATGTCACGGCAAATTAATGTTTGAAATTAACCCATCTGAAGGGTGTTTTGTTATGTATGACTCTGAGAGAGCCTAATTGACATTGACGTTGGTCTCTCTAAAACTCCCCCCCCCCCCCCCGGCTAATCCCTTCATAAGCGAACCATAGGGCTGCTAAAATGTGGAGGTAAAACTGTCCTATATCACGTTAAGAGTTTACTTAAAGATGTTAAATATGTGTATATTATATATGTGTAAATAATAAGTTTTGTGAATAACCAGTTTAAGTTTTGAAAAATTTGTGGTTATCTTGAAAAAATTGTTGTTACCTCGATAAATTTGAATGTTTGATATTTTTTATCGAATGCTTTGTGATAACAGAGGGTAAATCTGTTTCTCGAATTCACGTGTAAGACAGTATGGTATTATGTACACTTAATTAAACTAAAAATTCCATCTGTTAAAGCTGAAATTGTTCTTGCATTCGACAAAACTCATTTTGCTTTTCAAACAAATTGTATTGACAACTCTTTTCAAATCAATTTTATATTATTTTACTTGGTCATTAAACATATATTAATACTAATGGATTAGATTTATGCGGCCTAGTTTATCACTAAGGTTAATAGCAAAATAGACCACATCCTTTTTAATGCATGTTTCTAGTCTGTAGTAAAAAAGATTTGAAATTTCGTGTAGGCCTGTGTGATGATGTTTTCATTTATTCCATTATACTTCATTACTAAAATAACAAAATAAAAAATTCTATTTGATTCTTTAAATGGGTCTTACCATTGACTATACACCTCTACACACCTCTAGTACACCTATACACCTCTAGTAGAGGTATATAGTCAATGGTCTTACGTTTAACATGTATATTTGCATAGAAAATAAGTTACATAAAAATTAGTTTTGCATAGTAAATCAAGTTACATAATTAACTTAATTGATTTTTTACAAATAAACTTAAACAATATTCCACTTACTCATAGTTCGTACTTAAAAGTGGAAATTTCTTGGCAACTAGATTTCTTTCTAATTCCCCAAGGGAAAAGTGGATTATTTACAAAAAAAAACAGTTTAGTTTATCATAAATTGGATTGGTTATACTCTCCCCATATTTTATCTTGTACAATATTCCTAAATCTATCTATATATATAATACGTGAAGCCGTTTTTTGTTAACGCAACTCCTCCCTTATTTATGGACCGATTTAAACGTTTAAGGTGTCAAAAGATTCGTCTTAATATGTAGTTTTGCAATAAGGTTTTAGAATTTTAAAATTCCTACTCTTTAGGGCGTGAGACCCTCTCAAAGGTCGGATTTTCTCCATAAGAAATACACAGAACAAATTTAAAAACAAAAAACAGCTGTTTATAAAAAGAAACTCATTATGTTGACTTGTTAAACATCAATTTTGTTGAGAATCTATCTTGTTTCATTTATTGTGTCACGATTTGTTAAATTTTGATTGAACATTTATCATTTGTGGACTTCTAATTTTAAAATGTGATCGAACTATTTCAGTTTCAAAATAATTCACATATTTCCTAAGACTATAAAGAATCTCTTATCCATTTTATGGTTGCAATAACGGTTCAATTTATTAAATATCACCCTTTTATGTCAAATTGAACAATTTCAATCAATTGTAAATTAATTGCCAAACGAAGATTGATTCAAAAGTAATTTCATTTATTAATATAACCATATAACCCAAGGATCAATCATCAGAGTTGCTTTAAAATTTGCATTTTTATTATGTTGTATAAAATACATTCTTCTTTTGGATAAATTAATAAGAAACTAGCTCCTTCGCAATGCATGCTCTCTTGAATTCGGACAGACATAAAACTGTACGACACATCCATTGAATTTGGATTTGGTATGCGTTGTTTGTTCTTGGTCTTGAAAGTTGCATACTTGCAAAGGACAGTAAACCAATCAGTTTCATAAATATTTTATAGTAATATAAAAATGTATCTTTAATATTGATAAAAAGCTTTTAATTCTAAGAAAAGTAAGATTTAATTACTCTTAGTTATGCTTATTTATTTAAAAAATGGAAACTTCAATTATTAGTATAAAGCCACAGGGTACTTAATACTTTATACATTTTAATTGGGAGCAAACAAACCAATTTGTCAGGTTAGTCAAGTTGTTTTATGTTCGCCTTCAATCTGAAGATCGTTGGTTTAATCCCAAGCAATGTCGTCACCAGACCCAGATGCGGTTTGTCATTGGGCTATTAATTAATGATGCTGTTTAACAAAAAGGTCGAAGTTGGATAGTAATAAGTCCTTAGTTTGGACCGTCCTCTTTCAAAACGTAAAAAAATGATAATAGCATAGATCGTCACATACAAAAAAACACACAGTAGAATTTAAATTGAATTAGTATAAAATCAACTATAGTTACTTTGATAGCTAAATTTAGAACTGAAAAGCTTATCAATGTTATAACTATTTGTGATAATTCAGGTAACGTAATAGCATTTAAGAGACAGGCTTGTTAAATTACTCAATTACTGATTGACAATTAGTACATATACAATTAGTATTTGTTTCTTAGATCAATCAATTACTCCTCCAATAGCTTACGCAACGATCGCGTAAAGATAGGCTAAGACACAAGTAGAACATAATTCATTATTTAATAATAATATTTTATTATCATAATAATTTATTATTTTAAAACTTCTACGAGTGCCTTAAACGCTAATTACGCGAGTTGCGTACACTACTACACCTACGAAGTTTTTTTTTTTTTTAATTACTAACAATCACAACTCATAACATATGGTCTAATTGAGGTTTATAACCTCTCATTGCCACTGATGGTGGTGCAACGACTCATTGTCCCAACCTCATTGAACTCATTGTATAATCAATTAAATTGGCCTTAAATGCTGATAAGTTATTGTAAAACGCATTAAAATTTTACCTTTTTTCTCCCAATCCTTGAACCTTATTGGGCCTAACTAGTACTGTAAAGTAACAAAACAATGCTCTTAAATGAATCTTTTCAATTCTAAGAACTGAAAAAGCTAGTAAAAAAAAAACTGTCGTAGGTAAAATTAATAATGCTTTAAACTAATACATATTAGCTATTGTAACGCCAGTTTAGTAAGAGGTGTTGATGATATGATACATTTACACATCCCTAACTATCCATGCAAAATATATGTTTCTTCTTTTAGACTCCGCAGTGGTATACAGTAATACAATTTGTTATCTCTAAAATCTTTCTGTGTCGGAAAAGAAATGTCTGAAAATGATAAATATCTGAAGTAACAATCACGGAAGCTCTCATCCGTCAAAGTCTCCGAACATCTGATCGATAAACCATTATAATTATATTAGATCAATCGTCTTCAAACCAGTACTGAGATTCTTCACAATTTAAGGTTACTTTCCTTGTTATTTTCTTTAAAATTAAACAGTGTCTACGTTTGTGCTACAACCACCATGTAGAGGATTCTATCTCGATTTCTTATATCAGCGATTCTGTTTTAAACAAAGATTGCATTTCAATCTATCGTTTCCATGGCTTACGGAAAGTGTTTTTGTGGAATGTAAAATACAATAGCTTAATTGTATTACAATTACAATAGCTAAATTCACACGATTTATCAGTAAGGGGACGAAATGAATTATCTTTGAGAAGGCATTCTATAACTGACGAGGATTTAAATTGAAAAAAAGTCCGAATAAAACTCCAAAGGCTTTGAGTACACTTGTTGTTTACGTAGAAATCTGCTACCCCCAATTGATAGGTGTTATTGGATGGTATATTTCCCTAGTATAAATTTGCAGTTGTTTTATACAACTAGGACCCCTCTCACAAACGATAACTGCTATGCAACATCGAGGGATTGTGGAAACAAAAGTTGGAATCGCTAAACTCATTCCGGTCATTAAATATGTATTCTGTGTTTTATTCCAGCTACTGCCCAGTCTTTGTGTACCATAATTACTCTGTGCATCAACGTACAAAAGGAGGACGTAATTGGCCCTTTGGTCTTTGCTTCTGTAGTGTCGGTAAAGGATTTGTTGAAAAGATAGCATTATACAATGATTTTTAAACGATTTCGGGAGCAAAAAGGTTACTGAGATACTTTAAAGCTTTAAAGGCAAGGACTTAACTATGGATTTTATCAGCATTACTGTATTGACCTTATCAATGAATCTCAACAATGCTAAACTTGCTAGGCTAAGGTATTTTTACAAACTTTATTGTAGCCTATATCTTAACGAAAAAGCATACGAATTTGCCCAGAAAACCTGCAGATTAGGGTATTTATAGCGAGTTTGTTAACGTTTTTAAGCCCTTAATGAAACATAAACTCATAAACAAGCAGGTAATCCATTATACAGGGTGAACACCATTGGTATCTTAGAAACATTAGATTTAGAGAAACTATTTAATGGAGAACTTCGCCTGGTTTCATGACATTACATAATATGAATTCCACTTAAAAATAGGAACTCTCAACGCTCTGTAACTTATGACAATTTAAAATGTAGCTAAAGTTTTTAGACTTATTTATTGTTAGCATTTTCTCTTTCCTTGTCTAATAAATTAGGTGATACATGATGCAGAATGGACAAAGCAAGCCACTTTTTCCAATGTGTATCACTAACACTCTGTAACCCCTAAACAAGTAGCTTTAGGGGAAAAAATGCCAGAAATCAATATTTAAAATTATATTATAGTTCTAAAACGATCATAAAATACCAACAGTTACTAAAGAACATTCTAATGCTAGTCAACAAATTGAAAAGGACGGTCGTTAAAAAATTTGAAATACGGTATAATATGTATTTTAAATGTCATAACTAAATGGTTGAGGTTCTCTTTTTAATTTTCTCTAGATCTAATAGATAATTGGTAGCACAGTTTAATTTGTTCACTTTGTAATTAAAATATGGTTTCTGTACGTTTGTTCATCTGAGCGTTTGTCCGAGTGAATACGTGAACCACTGAACCATCAGGGATATTCCACACAAAGGCACATATCCAATAGCCTACTTCATGTCCTAAATATTCCCTCTGACTAAGTTTGTACGAGGTTTTGTGATAAAGTTTTGGGATATAAATTGATCTGACTAAATTTCGGAATACAGAAAACCACAATGTTTACATAGCAACTACATTTACTTGGTTAAAACTTCGGTTGGCGTTAATTTGATATTTTTTACAAAGCTGATTGAATTAAAACAACGGCATTTTATACACCTATGTGATAGAGTTTAATTTAGTTGGTATAATCAATGGTGTGTGTTTAAGTGTTTTACAGTAGACGTCTATATGAACCTGTGTCCTGGTCTTCCGTCTGACTGGGACTCCAATATCAAGAAAATTATGAAACATTACTGTTCACATTAGAAAAATTCGTTGGACAAAAAGTCTAAGTAATAATTTTCATTTTCATATGCAGATAGGGGAAGGAGAGACATAAAAGAAAGATTTCAACCGATTATGATTAACTGTGTAGACAACTTCCCTGACCCCTAACGGTTGATTTCTTAAAAAGTTGCGCCAACTCTTGAGAATCATAATAGATTGTTTCAGATCCAAATTACTATAGAAATCTCAAAGCAAGCTATTATATGACAGATAATTTGTGTATGTAAAACTAGGCACTGGTTTGGATATTCATATCCTAAATAATTATTGTTTGCTTATGGGCTGGAAAAATAAATACAATGTAGTAAATACGTGTGGCTCTCAATATATATTTTTTTTTTCGTTAACGTTATAAAATTCTTCTACAACCATTTATGTAGACTTGTATTTCTAAAGAAGTTACACAAGCTTAAAGATCCTAAACTAAAACAATACTTACCTTTAAAAGTACCCTAAACATATGTCAATCTATATACATTCGTATATTTGAAGTACATAATACACAGAATTAACTTAGTTTTACATTACCGGTATTCTACTAATGCAAACTCATTACAAAAGTAACGAAAAAAATAATTATTTTTCCAAAAATTTTACCCAGCATCATTCTAATGCCTGGAGCTGTATCCGAACAGGACTATGAGAAGGATGAAGACGGAGAGAAGTACGAGAATACAACAAATAGCGACGGCGGCGACCATGGTGGGATACTGTACGTCACTAGCACGACTGACACGGATATACTGGCCGGGTGTACACAGAAGACCAGAACACCCCACAAACTAACAATCGATCTCCGGCGCCACCCTCCTGCCACGGCCCATCACTGGTTGGTTGGGACCAGAAAATTAACAAAATAATTTGATAGAAAAGTTTGCCCTCCAAAAAAGTAAAAATCTAAGTTACGATTAGAAAACATTTTTTTTAATTCTTGAAAGATTTGCTGGTAAAATTAGAATTAAGTAGGAATTTATTTTATTGGGTTGTAGTTTAGTAGAACAATTATTAAGTTTCGTTAGGTAAATATAAAAACGTACTCATCAAAAAACTACAGCGTGTGATTTCCAACAGGATTTTAAATATGCAAACATATATACAACACGTTGCCCGGGCCACCTGTTGTACCCCACCCAACACGCAGCTCATCATATCACTAACTGTCCTGTCACATCTCTCATTGTATCCCTAGTGTTACTCTGTGATATGCAGAGCTGTTTGTTACCAGCGCCACCTGTTGTACCCCACCCAACACGCAGCTTATCATAGCACTAACTGTCCTGTCACATCTCTCATTGTATCCCTAGTGTTACCCTGTGATATGCAGAGCTGTTTATTACCAGCGCCACCTGTTGTACCTCACCCAACACGCAGCTTATCATAGCACTAACTGTCCTGTCACATCTCTCATTGTATCCCTAGTGTTACTCTGTGATATGCAGAGCTATTTGTTACCAGCGCCACCTGTTGTACCCCACCCAACACGCAGCTCATCATATCACTAACTGTCCTGTCACATCTCTCATTGTATCCCTAGTGTTACCCTGTGATATGCAGAGCTGTTTATTACCAGCGCCACCTGTTGTACCTCACCCAACACGCAGCTTATCATAGCACTAACTGTCCTGTCACATCTCTCATTGTATCCCTAGTGTTACCCTGTGATATGCAGAGCTGTTTATTACCAGCGCCACCTGTTGTACCTCACCCAACACGCAGCTTATCATAGCACTAACTGTCCTGTCACATCTCTCATTGTATCCCTAGTGTTAATCTGTGATATGCATAGCTGTTTGTTACCAGCGCCACCTGTTGTACCCGACACAACACGCAGCTTATCATTGCACTAACTGTCCTGTCACATCTCTTATTGTATCCCTAGTGTTACCCTGTGATATGCAGAGCTGTTTGTTGCCACCTGTTGTACCCGACACAACACGCAGCTTATCATAGAACTAACTGTCCTGCCACATCTCTCATTGTATCCCTAGTGTTACCCTGTGATATGCAGAGCTGTTTGTTACCAGCGCCACCTGTTGTACCCCACCCAACACGCAGCTTATCATAGCACTAACTGTACTGTCACATCTCTCATTGTATCCCTAGTGTTACCCTGTGATATGCAGAGCTGTTTGTTACCAGCGCCACCTGTTGTACCCGACACAACACGCAACTTATCATAGCACTAACTGTCCTGTCACATCTCTCATTGTATCCCTAGTGTTACCCTGTGATATGCAGAGCTGTTTGTTACCAGCGCCACATGGTGTACCTCACCCATCACGCAGCTTATCATAGCACTAACTGTCCTGTCTCATCTCTCATTTTATTCCCAGGTTTACCCTGTGATATGCAGAGCTGTTTATTACCAGCGCCACCTGTTGTACCTCACCCAACACGCAGCTTATCATAGCACTAACTGTCCTGTCACAACTCTCGTTGTATCCCTAGTGTTAATCTGTGATATGCAAAGCTGTTTGTTACCAGCACGACCTGTTGTACGTCACCCAACACGCAGCTTATCATAGCACTAACTGTCCTGTCACATCTCTCATTGTATCCCTAGTGTTACTCTGTGATATGCATAGCTGTTTGTTACCAGCGCCACCTGTTGTACGTCACCCAACACGCAGCTTATCATAGCACTAACTGTCATGTCACATCTCTCATTGTATCCCTAGTGTTACTCTGTGATATGCATAGCTGTTTGTTACCAGCGCCACCTGTTGTACGTCACCCAACACGCAGCTTATCATAGCACTAACTGTCATGTCACATCTCTCATTGTATCCCTAGTGTTACTCTGTGATATGCATAGCTGTTTGTTACCAGCGCCACCTGTTGTACGTCACCCAACACGCAGCTTATCATAGCACTAACTGTCATGTCACATCTCTCATTGTATCCCTAGTGTTACTCTGTGATATGCATAGCTGTTTGTTACCAGCGCCACCTGTTGTACGTCACCCAACACGCAGCTTATCATAGCACTAACTGTCATGTCACATCTCTCATTGTATCCCTAGTGTTACTCTGTGATATGCATAGCTGTTTGTTACCAGCGCTACCTGTTGTACCTCACCCAACACGCAGCGTATCATAGCACTAACTGTCCTGTCACATCTCTCATTGTATCCCTAGTGTTAATCTGTGATATGCATAGCTGTTTGTTACCAGTGCCACCTGTTGTACCCCACCCAACACGAAGCGTATCATAGCACTAACTGTCCTGTCACATCTCTCATTGTATCCCTAGTGTTAATCTGTGATATGCATAGCTGTTTGTTACCAGCGCCACCTGTTGTACCTCACCCAACACGCAGCTTATCATAGCACTAACTTTACTGTTACATCTCTCATTGTATCCCTAGTGTTAATCTGTGATATGCATAGCTGTTTGTTACCAGCGCCACCTGTTGTACCTCACCCAACACGCAGCTTATCATAGCACTAACTGTACTGTCACAACTCTCATTGTATCCCTAGTGTTAATCTGTGATATGCATAGATGTTTATTACCAGCGCCACCTGTTGTACCTCACCCAACACGCAGCTTATCATAGCACTAACTGTACTGTCACAACTCTCGTTGTATCCCTAGTGTTAATCTGTGATATGCATAGCTGTTTGTTACCAGGGCCACCTGTTGTACCTCACCCAACACGCAGCTTATCATAGCACTAACTGTACTGTCACAACTCTCATTGTATCCCTAGTGTTAATCTGTGATATGCATAGCTGTTTATTACCAGCGCCACCTGTTGTACCTCACCCAACACGCAGCTTATCATAGCACTAACTGTACTGTCACAACTCTCGTTGTATCCCTAGTGTTAATCTGTGATATGCATAGCTGTTTGTTACCAGGGCCACCTGTTGTACCTCACCCTACACGCAGCTTATCATAGCACTAACTGTACTGTCACAACTCTCATTGTATCCCTAGTGTTAATCTGTGATATGCATAGCTGTTTATTACCAGCGCCACCTGTTGTACCTCACCCAACACGCAGCTTATCATAGCACTAACTGTACTGTCACAACTCTCGTTGTATCCCTAGTGTTAATCTGTGATATGCATAGCTGTTTGTCACCAGCGCCACCTGTTGTACCTCACCCAACACACAGCTTATCATAGCACTAACTTTCCTGACACATCTCTCATCTTATTTTGAGTGTTACACTGTGATATGCAGAGCTGTTTGTTACCAGCGCCACCTGTTGTACCCCACCCAACACGCAGCTTATCACAGCACTTACTGTCCTGTCACATCTCTCATTGTATCCCTAGTGTTACTCTGTGATATGCAGAGCTGTTTGTTACCAGCGCCACCTGTTGTACTCCACCCAACACGCAGCTTATCACAGCACTAACTGTCCTGTCACATCTCTCATTGTATCCCTAGTGTTACTCTGTGATATGCAGAGCTGTTTGTTACCAGCGCCACCTGTTGTACTCCACCCAACACGCAGCTTATCACAGCACTAACTGTCCTGTCACAACTCTCGTTGTATCCCTAGTGTTAATCTGTGATATGCATAGCTGTTTGTCACCAGCGCCACCTGTTGTACCTCACCCAACACACAGCTTATCATAGCACTAACTTTCCTGACACATCTCTCATCTTATTTTGAGTGTTACACTGTGATATGCAGAGCTGTTTGTTACCAGCGCCACCTGTTGTACCCCACCCAACACGCAGCTTATCACAGCACTTACTGTCCTGTCACATCTCTCATTGTATCCCTAGTGTTACTCTGTGATATGCAGAGCTGTTTGTTACCAGCGCCACCTGTTGTACTCCACCCAACACGCAGCTTATCACAGCACTAACTGTCCTGTCACATCTCTCATTGTATCCCTAGTGTTACTCTGTGATATGCAGAGCTGTATGTTACCAGCGCCACCTGTTGTACCCCACCCAAGACGCAGCTTATCACAGCACTAACTGTCCTGTCACATGTCTCATTGTATCCCTAGTGTTACTCTGTGATATGCAGAGCTGTTTGTTACCAGCGCCACCTGTTGTACCCCACCCAACACGCAGCTTATCACAGCACTAACTGTCCTGTCACATCTCTCATTGTATCCCTAGTGTTACTCTGTGATATGCAGAGCTGTATGTTACCAGCGCCACATGTTGTACCCCACCCAACACGCAGCTTATCATAGCACTAACTGTATTGTCACATCTCTCATTGTATCCCTAGTGTTACTCTGTGATATGCAGAGCGGTTTGTTACCAGCGCCACCTGTTGTACGTCACCCAACACGCAGCTTATTATAGCACTAACTGTATTGTCACATCTCTCATTGTATCCCTAGTGTTACTCTGTGATATGCAGAGCGGTTTGTTACCAGCGCCACCTGTTGTACGTCACCCAACACGCAGCTTATCACAGCACTAACTGTATTGTCACATCTCTCATTGTATCCCTAGTGTTACTCTGTGATATGCAGAGCTGTATGTTACCAGCGCCACATGTTGTACCCCACCCAACACGCAGCTTATCATAGCACTAACTGTATTGTCACATCTCTCATTGTATCCCTAGTGTTACTCTGTGATATGCAGAGCTGTATGTTACCAGCGCCACATGTTGTACCCCACCCAACACGCAGCTTATCATAGCACTAACTGTCCTGTCACATCTCTCATTGTATCCCTAGTGTTATTCTGTGATATGCAGAGCTGTTCGTTACCAGGGCCGTATGGTGTACCTCACCCATCACGCAGCTTATTATAGCATTAACTGTCTACATCTCTCATTTCTTTCCTCGGTTTATATTTATACACGGATTTTCACTATTTGGCTAACATGTTTCACCCATACAGCACAAAGTCTACCTAAAGGTTTTGTGACCACAATTCATCATATTTTGTTATCCTTGATTTTATATTGCTCAAATTTTAGGGGATAGACTTTTAAATGCTCTGCAGCAGCAGCTATTCATTACATTATTTATATTACCAATATACATTTGTATTTTTTGTAGGCTATGTCTTTCAAACCAAATTAAATACCTAGCTGTTCATAAAAACTTTCGTACATTTTTTTGCGATTGGATTATATTCACACTGGGTAAAGGATTGTCAGTTTATCCAGTGTGTTTACTGTTCGTGTAATGTGTGTGAAAACTCTGAGTCAAATTATTGAAGAGAATGACTCGACAAGCAGAAGCTCTATGGAAGGAGGAATAGCGCTCAATAACAATGAATAAAATACAAGTCACTGAAGCTTTCCCTTCCACGGAAACTGTCTCTATCAGTAGGAGAAAGAATTATCCTTAGTATTTCTCCATTCCTAGTTATATTTTAAACATCTATGGCATAATGTCTCATTTTAATCATTGGCAATGGTCACCGTTATATTACTACGATTAGGAAGGGTTTTCTCATATACACTCAGGAGCGTATGTTTACTAGCAAAACTAACAAATGTTCTAAAATATGTAAAGCGTATGAGTTTACCTGTAATGTCAATTTGTTATTCTGCTCCATTATATTTTACCGGATACTTCAACTAAGTTATTAGTTTGTGTGTTTTAGGTACAAAAATAGTAAATCGTCGTTAATGAACTTGTTAAACTACTGTTAAAAATAATTCTCTACGCGTAAGGTTAGCATCGATCATAGAAATTAGACGCTAGATGGTACTATAAAAAAATACTTTTTGCTTTGTTTTAACTGATATATCAATTTTATTTTGTGTTTATTTAATATAATTTTATAATTAAATTTAGTGAATACGATTAGTTTTCGTCACAATGTAGTTTTGAAATTTTATTTTGCTACCATTGTACTCCGCTTTCAAAATCTACACAATTCGTATGTCCAGCAGTTTTGTTATAACAATTTAAAAACAAATTCAACAATGTAGGTTTACTAATACATTAACGTTATTACCAAGCGTAGTTATAACACATAACATTAAATTTGATCCACATTGAAACAAAACCTCCAAGAATTGAATTCGAGAATACAGTAAATCGTTAATTGTTTGGTCTAGTTGAGGTTATTCAGAGCCGAAGTGAAAAACCACGTCCATTATACTCAATAAAATATTAAACACCTCAACATTCACCATTACTGGCTATTTCAGCTTTTGGGCTGTAGTTTTATCCAGAACTCTATTTAAAAATAAACAAAATTTAATGAACTAGGTTGCCTTGGGAGTTCTTGTTGTTTACACAAAATAAAATCTATGTAATCTTGCATTAAGCTCAAATCCCTATCATCATACGACCAGAGTTAGATTAAAATACTTAGAGAGTTTCATAGGTTAAGATGTTCTAAATAAAATTGTAAGAAAATGGGCGTACGTTTTTTTTATTGTCAGTTATATCAAATGATGTATCAAGAAAGAAATTCAAAAGTCAGTGAAAGCCTGGCTCTTAAACAATCCACTTGATAGCATGCAGGAAAGTTTTTATAGTAACATTATTATTAGTTTTTGGTAATCAACCATGATTTTATCATATATCTGTGAAACTATTGACGTGATTTATATTATATTTTTTATAGAATGTTAAAATCAATATTGTCCATTGTCTACTTAGCATGGTTTTATTCTGATTGTCTTAATTTAGTTTTGACATGTGTCTTGGAATCATTTTTATATTGATATGTACTTTTACAACTAGGAACTATTTCGGAAAAATTATAGAGCCATATTCACAGGATCGTGAGGTATTGGTTTTCACTCACCCACTCGAAGATACTTAAAGTTTTAAGCAATGGAAAACTACCACAAACCACGCAATCTTGCATTGCTGTTTCCTTCATAACAGTCTCACAACCTAAACTATTTATTTTTAGATTATAAATTCTAAATCTACCGTAATTAATGCATGTTATAATTTTGGTAAAACACTACAAACAGTGCACACTACAATTTTATCCATGTACTCATAACATATTTCTACAAGCATTTTGTATTACTGTATGTTCCGATGTAAAAATCGTATTTATTTTACTTTGTCTTAAATAAACATTTTGTCAACATGAAACTCAAAGTCATCCTTTGAACCTATCAACTAATGCAAGTTTTAGAAAAGTCTACACAGTGAAACGTTGAAACACTACGTTTGCTGAAAGTAAGGCAGGGTGCACACTGGAGAAACCCGTTTCAGGAAACTGATTTCATCAAATTGGTTTCAAGGAAACCATTTCTGTAACAAATGCACACATGAAACGGGATTCCATCAGTTTCGTGATATTAATTCGGATGACGATGATGTGACTATATTGGTGGAGGCTAAAGAAAACGAAAAGAAGGAAGTATTGGGTTGACCCGTTGATTAGGGATGGTCAACACAGTACTTATATTGTAGCTCGTTAATTATGCAGTGATCCTGTCAAATGTTTTGATTTTTTTGAATGCCAAAGCCTCTTTTTGAACATTTGGTGGAATTACTTAGCCCACTAATACCAAAGAAGGACACCAACCGGAGGTTAGCTCTGAGTGCTGAGGAAAAATAACAATACACTGAGGTATGTCAATAAAACCAATGGAAACGTGAAACTGAAGCCTATACGAAATTTGTTTTTTGGATTTCATTTAAACCAGTTGCAATAAACAAATGAAATTACAGTTTCATGCAACGCAGTGTGCACTGTGTTCGCTGAGTGTGCACTGTGTTCGCTGAGTGTGCACTGCCCTGTGTTAAACTAATGTTTCATGAAATCGGTTTCCTGAAACGGATTTCTCCAGTGTGCACCCTGCCTAAGCCTCTAAAAAAATATAAAGGCATCATCTTGAATTTAAAAATATAATTATTAAACTCTTTATCTAAAATTTAGAAACAATGAATTCGTATTAATTATAGCGGACATTTTCCATCAAGAATAGTATAAAACAAATGTTGTTTCCCTTAATCGTGATGGAGTGTGATCGCAATAACACCTTAAATAACATAAACCATCACCAAAAAAGTTATTTTGTAATATTTCGAATAGTTTTTTTAGCTTTAATTTTTTCTACAAAACATTCCTATTGTAGCATCATTACATCCAACTTACACTATTTATGTTACTAAACCATCCTGCACTTTACCTAATCGGTCTGAAAGTAACGTACGGACCAAATGACCTAGGTTCTCTCCTCTTGAAGAATTAAATGTCCCACATTTTCTCGAGAGTCAAACAAATAGTTAGACTAATGAGCAACGTTCACTGTCGCCACAGACTCTCTAGCCTCTAGTCCTCTGGTCCTCTAGCCTCGGTCGAGGGTCCTTGAATTAGCGACAAATAACCTCCACGTCCTCAGGTCGTCCCGATCATCAACTTTTGTCGTCTGCTACTGACAATGCATTTATCACTCCTGTCATGGCAAGGCGGAAAGTCGTTTAATGAGAGTTCTGTAACGTGTACACTTTGTAGCCCTCTTTGGTTTTCATTTTTATGTCGTTGGATTTGCAGGACGTTCTGTCTTATTAATATGGAACAATCTGAGTTTTGTTTATTTATTGGATAAGACAATTTGTACCTCGTTATGGAAGTTTACAATTTTGATTACATTAAAGTCGTTGGATTAGCAGTGTATTCCCCAAAGCCTCCAACGGAGTAACGAAATGACGTGCATTATATCCTTGTTTCAGTGCTCAAGATTGACATTAAATACAATTAGTTTGCCAGGAAAACGTAATTTTCAAAACGTTGCTTTTAATCTTCCTGGATATACTTCTACAGTGAATTATTGTAGAGTCGTGGTTTTCTGGTGACGACCGTGTAAAACTCAAGAAATGTATCGTATCAAGTCACCTGTGCTGGTCAAGAGGCCCTGAGGATGGCACGCGACATCGAGACCGAAACGTCGGAGAGTGATTCTAGTGATTCGTTGACATTTACACGGTCTACTAGAAGACCACCGATTTTCTCTTTAACCTTGTAGTAATCTTATTTATAATTATAAATTCTCATTGAAAGAATATCGTTTCAATCTCACGTGATGGCAAAATAAGCAACAATTGCTTTGGTTGTTCTTTGGTATTATCATTAGCCAAAGGAATTCATAACGTAAAGATAAGTGCATGCTGTAAAGTATATCTGAAAATACTGTAAAGAGATAATTGCAGTACAGTACTATTATTTTAGTCATCGACAATTTCTTATTGCTTTGAATCACAACCGAGTAAGTTGTTAGTATTATTTTTTTTTTCAAGAGTTTCAAATTTAGTAAAATGTCAGTATGTATTTTCCCAAATATTTAGGGTTTCGTATTTTACTTTTCTTGTAATTGTAGCCGTAAGGCCTTTACCGTATCTCAAAGTCCTTTAGATGAGTGCCAATAAAACTGCTAAAATCAGCCTTTTTGTAGTACTTCATATAAACTAACCTTAGAATTAATATTGTCTGAAGAGTTGTCAATGAAATAGTTATGATAGACATGGACTGGAAAGTAATCGTATCGAGCAAACGTGTAGGATCCAATAAATTCCCATTATTGAACTCCGGGATCGATTTCTGTTCATATTCCTATACCTTTGAAAGACCAAACAAATATTTGTTTTAAAGTCATTGAAAAGTTTCCTTTGATTGAAAGTTGTATTTAGCACAGCCAAACTCCACATGTGGAACAAGAAATGAAATGTATTCGAAACTATTGATTTAACATCCTACTGTTGTTATTAGTGTTGTATTGGGCATTTTTCTTTGCCCCATATAAATAGTGGGTTGACTAAATTTAAATAGCTAGAAGAATACTGTCGGCAACAGTGAAGGATACAGTAATATAGACTACTATGTTCATATTATGAGTATGAAAATAAATTGGGAACTGTTATTTAGTAAAATAAGGAAAAACATAATATCCAGGGTGATTTTCACATATTCCGAATTAAAAATATTATAAGACACTGTTAACTGTAAACAAGTTCACATTTTGATATCCTCGCATTTTTATTTATTGTCAATCCCCTGATATGCATTGTCTCATAGTTATCTGTGTGTTTTTGCTTTGACTTATGGTTTTAGTGCCATTGGAAATTTGTTTTGAATAATTTTTAACTTTGCGTTCTGTTTGAGCATTTGAAAAAATCATATTACGTTTTACGATCGGAAATTTAAGAATCAGGGATACCATCATATGAACTGGTTTTGTTGTTAAAATGTGTCTTACAATAGTTGTTTATTTGGGTTGCGTAAACAACTCTTTATTTTACCTTGGTGATAGTGCATTTAATTTTCACCATGGATAAATATTTCCCCAAATGTCACTAAACGGTAGAATTCAACAAAGTGATTTATTGAAGATTTAAGATTCATGAACTTAATTAATTTCTTGATATAAAAAACCTTAAACATTTTATTTGTTTATCTTATAACACTTATAAAAATTATCTACGCACACACACTGACTTTATATGAATTACCTAAAAATTGAATGTGGGGAGACAAAAAAGAAACCAAAATACTTGCGGTGCTTAGCAAATATGCTCACTTTGGGTGGGGGGTGAGTAGAATGTTGGACATAAGAATCATTGCGATGCTTTGATCATGATGATTAATTTGAATGCACTATCAAACGAATAAAAATACAATGTAAGCTAGAAACCTGTTTTCACCACAGTACCATATTTTCATATCCATTTTGAAAACTGTATTCGAAGTCCACATTTGGAAACTTACACCCCATAGCCAAAAATAGCCTTGTAAAATTTCAGTGTTACTTCGTTGAACAAAATGTTTGAATACTGATACTCTTATGTTAGTGCATGTTCATTACTTTATCCTATCGTTGTTTTCTACCGTTACAACCAAATTTCAAACAAGACTTCAACGTAAAAAACAGGCTTCAGATTTTACGAATACTCAACGGGCAGTATTTTAAATTGTAAAAAAAATTGGACATACAGTAGTGCAATTGAAAAGGAAAGTCGCCCATGCAAGTAGATTCAGAAAGCAGTTTTTAAACTCTTTAGTACTTCATTAAACCAATTGCCACACTTAAGTTAAAACGGTATTTACGAAAATCTTAAATACGAGAGGAAAAGTTGTGTTCTACAAGTTTTTGGTCTACTTATGATTATGCAAGCACATAATATTTTTATGAATGTTTTGTATATATTGTAAAAAAACGAAACATTCAAATCGCTATAGATAAATCTGGACGAGAACTAAAATAAAACATTTTGATTAGACAATTATAACTTTTGTTCGTTGAAACTGATTATTTTGTTAGATTTACAATAAACCTAGGGTGTTGTCGCATATATAAAGTAAACTTTTATATTTTTCATCGAAATTATAATTTTAATTTCTTTTATTTCCAAACTTTTTGACTGTTCCAAATTAAGGAAAACTGTAAAATGTTAGGTGTAATAATTCTTCAGGACTATCTAGCTAACCACTGATTATTACCAACTAATGTATTTCATAGTATTGAATCGACTGTTTAAAAGCGATAACTGTATTTTCAGACAAGTCCAATATAGAAGGAAATTTGTTCACTGTCATTTGTCATGGCAGTGTTAAAACTTAGTACTTTTCAAAACTACATTATAATATGCTAAAGTGATAAAATAATTACTGTAGATTGTAAATAAATACTTGTTAAAAAATTTTTTTGCATGTGAGGAATTCCTGAACTATTTCATTGATGTGTTACAGTAGCAATCGTCATACACTCTAGCGGATAGCGTTGAAACTATCCCAAAGCTGAACACTGGCAGGGAATTGTAGCAGCCCTTGCATTGTATGCTGTAGGGCCCAAATTCACAATTGTGTTGTTTTTTTTGTTGTTGTTTTTTTTTGTGTATGACGCTTCTATGATTTGTGATACAGTATTGGCCAATAGGAAATCAAAAGACATGCTTAAATATACTGTGGTTACCACGTCATTTGCCTAAAGCAACCAAAGTTTAGATTATTTCGGGCGCTAGAAATATTTTTCAACTTACCATCTAATAACTAAAACACGTCTGTTTTACATTTTGAAATTACTAGTTATTAAGTAATATCTGCGCCAATATAGGATATTAAAATAATGATTTACTTTACGGGTTTTAAAATAGTTTCTAGTTGTCATTATTTTTTGAGCGGAGCGAGCGAAGCGAGCGAAGCTCTTATACGTCGACTTTTATGCATTTCGTAATACGCAAACTCCTCCTAGACGGCTGAATCGATCGTTTTCAAATTTTGGATGGTGATAAAGACCATATCGGTGAGTGCCAACATCTATATGGCGTTAAAAATAACTCTCAGGAATCCGCCCCACTGGGTCTCAAAGTTTCAATGTAATCCTTATGGAAGCAGTATTTGACACATAAACAAAAACATATGATCAGCTGTTGACTTTAGAATACAGTAGATAAAGAAATAGCTGATAGCATTATTCCACAGATATTAGAACAATAACTGTATGAATCATAAATATAATCAAATGACGACACTAGCTTGAGGTCCGTGACGTAGGAAATGCTAAAGGAAGTACGGGAAGCAAGGAAGTAAGGGTGAGCAGTCTGGAGTGTGGAAACTGTTTATGACGATTAGATTTAGGTTTCTGCATTCCTAAAATTCTATAGGAAGGGAGGAAAACGGGTCCGCGACGTAGGCAGTGGTGAAGGAAGTACTAAAGGTGAGCAGTCTGGAGTGTGGAAACTGTTTATGACGATTAGATATAGGTATCTGCATTCCAAAAATTATAAGGGAAGGGAGGTAAACGAGTCCGCGACGTAGGAAGTGATGAAGGTAGTAGTCAAGGCGAGCTGTTCGGAGTGTAGGAACTGCTTATGACCATTATATTAAGGCATTTCCAATCCTATGATGCTATGGGAAGGGAGGGAAACAGGCCCGTGACGTAGGAAGTGGTGAAGGAAGTAGTTAAGGCGAGCGGTCCGGAATGTGGGAACTGTTTATGACGATTAGATTAAGATATCTGCAATCATAAAATGCTATGGGAAGGGAGGAAAACGGGTCCACGACGTAGGAAGTGATGAAGGAGGTAGTCAAGGCGAGCTGTCCGGAGTGTGGGAACTGTTTATGACGATTAGATTTAGGTATCTGCATTCCTAAAATTCTATGGGAAGGGAGGAAAACGGGTCCGCGATGTAAGCAGTGGTGAAGGAAGTACGAAAGGTGAGCAGTCTGGAGTGTGGGAACTGTTTATGACGATTAGGTTAAGGCATCTGCAATCATAAAAAGCAATGGGAAGGGAGGTAAACAGGTCCGTGACGTAGGAAGTGGTGAAGGAAGTAGTAAATGCGAGCAGTTCGGAGTGTAGGAACTGCTTATGACCATTATATTAAGGTATTTCCAATCCTATGATGCTATGGGATGGGAGGGAAACAGGTCCGTGACGTAGGAAGTGGTGAAGGAAGTAGTAAAGGCGAGAGGTCCGGAGTGTGGGAACTGTTTATGACGATTAGATTAAGGTATCTGCAATCATAAAATGCTATGGGAAGGGAGGAAAACGGGTCCGCGACGTAGGAAATGATGAAGGAAGTAGTCAAGGCGAGCTGTCCGGAGTGTAGGAACTGTTTATGACGATTAGATTAAGGTATCTGCAATCAAAATATGCTATGGAAAGGGAGGGAAACAGGTCCGTGGCGTAGGAAGTGGCGATGGAAGTAGTAAAGGCGAGCAGTCCGGAGTGTGGGAACTGTTTATGACGATTAGATTAAGGTATCTGCAATCATAAAATGCTATGGGAAGGGAGGAAAACGGGTCCGCGACGTAGGAAGTGATGAAGGAAGTAGTCAAGGCGAGCTGTCCGGAGTGTGGGAACTGTTTATGACGATTAGATTAAGGTATCTGCAATCATAAAATGCTATGGGAAGGGAGGAAAACGGGTCCGTGACGTAGGAAGTGATGAAGGAAGTAGTCAAGGCGAGCTGTCCGGAGTGTGGGAACTGTTTACGACGATTAGATTAAGGTATCTGCAATCATAAAATGCTATGGAAAGGGAGGGAAACAGCCCCGTGGCGTAGGAAGTGATGAAGGAAGTAGTCAAGGCGAGCTGTCCGGAGTGTAGGAACTGTTTATGACGATTAGATTAAGGTATCTGCAATCAAAATATGCTATGGAAAGGGAGGGAAACAGGTCCGTGGCGTAGGAAGTGGCGATGGAAGTAGTAAAGGCGAGCAGTCCGGAGTGTGGGAACTGTTTATGACGATTAGATTAAGGTATCTGCAATCATAAAATGCTATGGGAAGGGAGGAAAACGGGTCCGCGACGTAGGAAGTGATGAAGGAAGTAGTCAAGGCGAGCTGTCCGGAGTGTGGGAACTGTTTATGACGATTAGATTAAGGTATCTGCAATCATAAAATGCTATGGGAAGGGAGGAAAACGGGTCCGTGACGTAGGAAGTGATGAAGGAAGTAGTCAAGGCGAGCTGTCCGGAGTGTGGGAACTGTTTATGACGATTAGATTAAGGTATCTGCAATCATAAAATGCTATGGAAAGGGATGCAAACAGCCCCGTGGCGTAGGAAGTGGCGAAGGAAGTAGTAAATGCGAGCAGTCCGGAGTGTGGGAACTGTTTATGACGATTAGATTAAGGTATCTGCAATCATAAAATGCTATGGAAAGGGAGGGAAACAGGTCCGTGGCGTAGGAAGTGGCGAAGGAAGTAGTAAAGGCGAGCAGTCCGGAGTGTGGGAACTGTTTATGACGATTAGATTAAGGTATTTGCAATCCTATGATGCTATGGGAAGGGAGGGAAATAGGTCCGCGACGTAGGAAGTGGTGAAGGAAGTAGTAAAGGCGAGCAGTACGGAGTGTGGGAACTGTTTATGACGATTAAATTAAGGTATCTGCAATCATAAAATGCTATGGGAAGGGAGAGAAAAGGCCCGAGACGTATGAAGCGGTGAAGGCAGTAGTCAAGGTGAGCTGTCCGGAGTGTGGGATCTGTTTATGACGATTAGATTAAGGTATCTACAATCTAAAAATTCTATGGAAAGAGAGGGAAAAAGGTCCGCGACTTAAGAAGAGGTGAAGGAAGTAGTAAGGTGAGCAGTGTGGAGTGTGGGAATTGGAAACCGTTTGTAGCAGTTAGATTAATGTATCTGCAATGCTGAAATGCTATGAGAAGAGGATGGAAGCGTCCCCCCGACATATAAAATGGCGAAAGAAGTAGTAAAGGCTAGCAGTGTGGAGTGTGGGAACTGTCTTTGGCAATTACATTAATGTATCTGCAATCCTAAAATGCTATGGGAAGAGAGGGAAATAGGTCCACGACGTAGGGGGTGGTGAAGGAAGTAGTAAAGGTGAGCGTGTTGGGTGTGAGAATGGATTGATGTATCTGCAATGCTAAAACGCTATGGGAAGAGACTGTAGACTGTAGGTTAAAATGATTACGAAGCACGAATCGATACATATTTCGATACATGCTGTCGTTTACAATAGTAATTTACAACTGAGTTGACAACAGCTGATTTTTACTCCATAGAGGATAAAAACTATTTTTACTTCCTAAAGAGTAAAAATGTTACTTTAGAACCGCAACGCATGCATTAAAAACGACTGGTATTACTGCAGTATGGACAAAACAATATAATATAAACCCTTGATGGCTCCGCTCAATTTTGTGGATGCCTCTGCGAACGCCACCTAGTTACCTCTGTAAGTCGAATCGAAATAACACACACAACCCCAGAATCCTTCTGTTAAATTCCTATACAGTCAAAAGTAATGAACCGTTGAATGAATGTTTAAGTTTACTTTTTTATATGAAACACACTAATAAGAGTTTATACAATTAATAACTGAAAACCTATTGTAGGTTGGCTTGTATCTGCATTAATTTATAAACATAAACATTTTTATAAAAACTAACCCGGTTTCACGCTAGTGGCTGTTTCTCCAATATTTGTACTCCATGAAACTATAGAGCAAGGTACATAATATCGATGTTTCAAATTTAATTACAAATAATGAATGCAGAAATATTGATATCATCAAATGAAAGAGTTAATTGCAAGATGGATACACGTATCTGTATATGCCCGTTAGATGAAGCTATAAATTAATTTTTATTAATATGAATAGGGCGTGTTATAAGGAAGATGTATCTAAAATTATATCATATCCATTGGGTAGAACTTTACCTGATAAATTATTTATACAAAATTCCCACTTTATTATTTAGTATCATAGATTAGAGGAGTAGACTCTTGTAACAATTTTGAAATGGACTCTTGTCTATGATACTATACAGGTTGATGAAGTATGTGAATTTCAATAGCAACATATTTTATGGTTGTATTTTTTGTCGTGCCAATAACTATATGTTGTATCCAATATTAAATTTAGCTTTCAATTATAACTTAACATTTCATTTTTTCATTGTATGTAAATCTTAAAAAGTATACAATTATACGAGTATATTGATTAAAATTTTGTTTATTTTCTACTAAAGTAGTTATTTTACATGTTGACTTCGCAAACCTGTCTGATTTATACTTAAAATATTGATAGGGTTTATTACCTAGAAATATAATATTTTAACCTACCAAATCCACTTATCATCATGGATCTAAGCTAAAACATTTCGACGATACTAACGAATAAAACCATTTTGAATGAGTGCATTTTAACTAGTTTTTCTATCGTAATATATACCTGGGTATACTAGCATTATTCTAGAATAATCTTAACTCTGTATGCACACAGAAAAAGGGTCGTCATACGCAATATTAATTAGTAATAATTAATTGTTCAGGCATTAACCGGCTAACCCCAGATGCCACGTATATATTTGCAAATAAACTTAAGCAATTATACATTTTGTATAATGTAACCGTCTGAATAAATGCTTATATATTTCAAATTTTGAATTATTATTAAGGATTGGGATGATAATCCGATGGTCTGAAAACTATTCTCTATAACAAGCTGCTTGGCAAACGGCGCAAATTATTTCATAATTCGATCCTTTAAAATAACGAGCGAGTCAAGGGTAATTTATATTGAAGGGATGATCGGGCGTTAAATCACCCTTCATAGCCTCAGTGACTAGGGGGGGGGGAGGCTTCTAGTGGAGGGGGGTGTTGTGGTAACTGTATAAACTAAGGTTACTACAACGTATGACCTTCTTATTTAATTGGCATTAAACTGGTCGATTAATAATATTCAAACAAAAACTGAAAGAGCTTCTGGTATTTTATAAATTTAACCATTGACTATTCTAGATTTAAAGCATTTTAACCATGTAATATTTATCTAATATCATTGACTATACACAGAATAGACTTTCCAAGTAATGGACAAATGTGAAGCCAAAAAAACCTGGTGCAATCTGTTAGACGGTCTACCAATTAATTATAATACTAGTTAACCGCCCGTGCTCCGCCACGGGAATATTGTCAGCAATAAAAGACATTATAATTAGCAAATACAGTTTATCTTTGTATTTTATTTAAGGGCTGCATAATTCTTTTACATGAAGGAGAACGGATAGTTGGGCCTGTACAAACTATTTATGGAAATCAAACTGATATATTAGTTTAACCAAATGAATGTTTTAAATTAATTCGAATTACATTTGAAAAATAAATAGTGTATGAACTGCGCAATGCTGATAACCTAATAAGCTACTTATGATATGGAGATAATTTGTTCATGTATATTCCTACATTCGTTGTTTTCTTGTTCATTACATTCGTTGTGTGGAATAAAGATAGTCACTTATATGGCATACACTAGTACCCTCTGGTGAGATGGTCCCGAACTTCACCTATATTAACACATTCATCCTATTTTCTTGGCTTCAAATTTTATAACATTACATGGGAAGTCTATTCTGTGTATAGTCAATGCTATAACACAAAGAAATTAAAATTTAGATAAATATTACATGGTTAAAATGCTTAAATCTAATATTAGTTATGGAAAAAATTAATTAAAATTAAAATCTAAAATGTTTATGGTTGTACACTATGAACATCGATTATTGCTTTAGTGATAGAATTTGTCATTAATAGCAATAATTGGAATTATTTTCAAAAGCAAAGCAGCTTAAAGTACTTTTACATTACTCTGTACCGAAAGTAACTATTTGCGATAACAGCTGATATCAAAGATAGTATTTTTTCCCAAGCTCTAATTTAGAACGAGGGAAAAACGATCAGCTGATTTTCCTTCTACCTAAATTTACTTTCTCTCGCTCTCCATTAGTTATCCATTTACTTACTACGCGCGCTAGTGTTTTATTGAGGTTTATTTAAATGCTTAAAATCAGCTGTTTTCATTGTTGCACGATCTTAATATATTTATAGCAAGAGGCAATAGTATGATTTGCTGTGTTTTTAGCATAATGCATGTTTGAAATTGCTAAAAATATATCTAACATTCCTGATGATTTGATGAAAAGAGCTTCGGGAGATAGATAAACCCCTTCCACCAGAGAAATCGCGGGGAAGATATGAAGTGAAATAATACAGTAAGTTCACGAACTGGCACAAAATACAAAGTGTTTAACCAAATAAAGTAAGAGACGAAGTATGTATTAATATATTTATCTAAAAAATATATAATCATGAAACCAAGCCTACGTTTTGAAGTAGATTTTTTTATGATAAAGAGTGGTATAAAACTAACTGTTTTAATATTACCATATTACTGACATCTGTTATTCTGTACGTGTGCATTTTTGTGTCGTGATGAAAAGTGTCGTTCATAACTCGTGCAGAAAGTTTTATCCAGCACTTCCTTCATTAGTCTCGCCTTCGGCTTCGCATCGTAGGCCTACGTAAAATTTGGTAATCCTGTGTGAGGCAATGGAACTCGAGCACAAGCCGGAAAATGCCACTTTCGGTCCTAGTAACGAAATATACCATTACCGATCACTTAAATAGTATATTTCATAGCAAGAGTAGAAAGTGAGTCATTTCATATTTGAGACCATACGTTTTAAGCACGAGATATATTAAGCACTTCAAATATAGTCGAGAATATGTGTACACCCACTTTTATTCGTTGTTTGAACGTTATTTTTGCTACACTACAAAGAGTAGTTATTTTCTTAACTAAAACAAACATTGGATATTTCCTTATTACAGTTAGGAACATTAAAATCGCATAGCATTGTTTAGGTTGTGACTTCAATTTAAATGTTAATTTTAGGCTTTATTGGTTGTACAGTTTTGGTTGTTGCTAATTGAAATAGTTTACGAAACAATAACAAATCTTTGTTTACGTCGGCAAAATACAAACAGATTACTTTTGCCATAGTTAACAATATAATGATGAATTTTTGGAGGTTATAAACATGTAACGAAAACAGGCCATTTCACAGTAGTGTAGCGATAACATAACACATTTTGTAATAACAAGCATAACACATTTTGTAGCTTCATGGTCAAATGTTTTAAATCAAATTTATTTTTAGAAACGGCAATATCGTAATCATGCAAAGTTTTTTTTTTTTTATTAGGCCATGACTATTGACTTTTGGATACTGAAGCTATATGGACTAGTTGAGGCATACTTTTTATTAAAATGAGCCTAGTTGAGTGTGTCACTCGCAGAATGCGCCACAGTGTAAAATTAAATATCGTGTGTATCTTTTTATACTGAAAGAGTTGATGTGACAAAAATTACGATTGTTTACAATAACTCGTCGTATCATTTTTAAATACTTCAGATTTGGTGAATTTGACAGAAATCAGTAATTTATATTAGCGCAACATGTCAGTGGCCCAATTCAACTGCCATACGTCCATTTTAATTTTTTTAACGACGCAACGCATCCCCACATGGAGATTAAATGTCTAGTTGCATTTTAAAAACTGCACCGTAAAAGGTTTCTAGGTTATCTAAAAAATTTATTATTGTCTACATGAAGTAGCAACGCTTCTGTAACTAAGTTGACTTTTGGTTATGCAACATTTCTAGGTACACAATCCACAATTTACAGAGTGTACCGTAAATTAACAGTCAAACTCCGGGAAATGGTTCAATAGATGGATACAAACGTGTACAAATAAAGAGAAAATCTGGAATGATTTTTTTCCCCCGGAATAGCTTTGTTAAACAGATATCCGCATTTTGCATTTTTTACATAAACATTTTTATATTTTTCTTTCCAACCAATTTTTAAGAAACTTGGTGTGTATGTTAAGATATTAGAGACTTATGATAGAAAAAAAAAACATTATCTAGTTCCATATTTAAAAATAGCAAATTTAAATTTTACAATAATTAAAATTATCGAAAAATTGCTGATAAAAAAATAGAATTTTTCTTAGTAATAAAAGGCAAAATGAGGTGTATTTTTAACATAGAACAGCAACGCTTGGGTAATGTAGTTGCCACTATGGGTATGACAAGGTGAGACCCGTTATCTGCAAGACTCTCAGAGTTCCTGTCAACTCCTTATCTATCTTCCTCCAAATTCGTGTATATTGTACGTCTCGACTCTTGAGGGTGCAGCATTTGCGAGCATGTTAGCTTATACATTGCTTGCTTGTGTATTTATAAAATTACAAACTAAAAAAGGTATTATCCTAAATTGCACAATCTTTAAGATAGTTTCTTAAAGATTAACGTCATTTTAACTAGAATACTTTAAGGTACTTACCATTTATTTATGGGTACAACATGTCTATTTAGTATTATTAGAAATTTACGAGTACAGTATGGAGCTGGAAATGGTATTAAAATACATAATTGACTAAAAGATTACATTTTCTTCAAATATGTTTTGGGATAACTCCTTACCCATTTCATGCCAAATAACAACGTTAAAATTAACTTTTAAAACAGGGATAGTAAATTATTTAAAAAATGTGGTCACGTAAGTTGTGCTCGTCTAAAAAATCACAATCCAAAGCCAATTCTTTAAATCCTTTAAATTATTACTTTCATGCCAATTAAGGCTGCTCCTGTACTAAATGTTGCTTAACACTTGTGGTGTATTAGCACTTATTTGGAATCAGCCAGTAGACTTGATTTTGCTAATTAATAATCCACCAATATATTGGTAGCCAATAAGTAAGTATAAGGTTCAGTAATAAATATGTCTTACTCACCTGAGGTAACTCGAAGTGTGATGGAGAGGAAACAGAACAGAAGCGACAGAGCCACACCTCTAGTTGGGGAGTGTCCGAGTGCTGGGGCCATACTGTGTCCTGGAACAGACAGAACATTGTAATGTAACAGAACAGAAGCGACAGAGCCACACCTCTAGTTGGGGAGTGTCCGAGTGCTGGGGCCATACTGTGTCCTGGAACAGACAGAACATTGTAATGTATCAGAACAGAAGCGACATAGCCACACCTCTAGTTGGGGAGTGTCCGAGTGCTGGGGCCATACTGTGTCCTGGAAAAGAGAGGACATTGTAATGTAACAGAACAGAAGTGACAGAGCCACACCTCTAGTTGGGGAGTGTCCGAGTGCTGGGGCCATACTGTGTCCTGGAACAGACAGAACATTGTAATGTAACAGAACAGAAGTGACAGAGCCACACCTCTAGTTGGGGAGTGTCCGAGTGCTGGGGCCATACTGTGTCCTGGAAAAGAGAGGACATTGTAATGTAACAGAACAGAAGTGACAGAGCCACACCTCTAGTTGGGTAGTGTCCGAGTGCTGGGGCCATACTGTGTCCTGGAAAAGAGAGGACATTGTAATGTAACAGAACAGAAGTGACAGAGCCACACCTCTAGTTGGGGAGTGTCCGAGTGCTGGTGCCATACTGTGTCCTGGAAAAGAGAGGACATTGTAATGTAACAGAACAGAAGTGACAGAGCCACACCTCTAGTTGGGGAGTGTCCGAGTGCTGGTGCCATACTGTGTCCTGGAACAGACAGAACATTGTAATGTAACAGAACAGAAGTGACAGAGCCACACCTCTAGTTGGGGAGTGTCCGAGTGCTGGTGCCATACTGTGGCCTGGAACAGACAGAACATTGTAATGTAACAGAACAGAAGTGACAGAGCCACACCTCTAGTTGGGGAGTGTCCGAGTGCTGGTGCCATACTGTGTCCTGGAACAGACAGAACATTGTACTGTAACAGAACAGAAGTGACAGAGCCACACCTCTAGTTGGGGAGTGTCCGAGTGCTGGTGCCATACTGTGTCCTGGAACAGACAGGACATTGTAATGTAACAGAACAGAAGTGACAGAGCCACACCTCTAGTTGGGGAGTGTCCGAGTGCTGGTGCCATACTGTGTCCTGGAAAAGAGAGGACATTGTAATGTAATAGAACAGAAGTGACAGAGCCACACCTCTAGTTGGGTAGTGTCCGAGTGCTGGGGCCATACTGTGTCCTGGAAAAGAGAGGACATTGTAATGTAACAGAACAGAAGTGACAGAGCCACACCTCTAGTTGGGGAGTGTCCGAGTGCTGGTGCCATACTGTGTCCTGGAACAGACAGAACATTGTAATGTAACAGAACAGAAGTGACAGAGCCACACCTCTAGTTGGGGAGTGTCCGAGTGCTGGTGCCATACTGTGGCCTGGAACAGACAGAACATTGTAATGTAACAGAACAGAAGTGACAGAGCCACACCTCTAGTTGGGGAGTGTCCGAGTGCTGGTGCCATACTGTGTCCTGGAACAGACAGAACATTGTAATGTAACAGAACAGAAGTGACAGAGCCACACCTCTAGTTGGGGAGTGTCCGAGTGCTGGGGCCATACTGTGTCCTGGAACAGACAGAACATTGTAATGTAACAGAACAGAAGTGACAGAGCCACACCTCTAGTTGGGGAGTGTCCGAGTGCTGGGGCCATACTGTGTCCTGGAACAGACAGGACATTGTAATGTAACAGAACAGAAGTGACAGAGCCACACCTCTAGTTGGGGAGTGTCCGAGTGCTGGTGCCATACTGTGGCCTGGAACAGACAGGACATTGTAATGTAACAGAACAGAATCGACAGAGCCACACCTCTAGTTGGGGAGTGTCCGAGTGCTGGGGCCATACTGTGGCCTGGAACAGACAGGACATTGTAATGTAACAGAACAGAATCGACAGAGCCACACCTCTAGTTGGGGAGTGTCCGAGTGCTGGTGCCATACTGTGGCCTGGAACAGACAGGACATTGTAATGTAACAGAACAGAATCGACAGAGCCACACCTCTAGTTGGGGAGTGTCCGAGTGCTGGGGCCATACTGTGGCCTGGAACAGACAGGACATTGTAATGTAACAGAACAGAAGTGACAGAGCCACACCTCTAGTTGGGGAGTGTCCGAGTGCTGGGGCCATACTGTGTCCTGGAACAGACAGAACATTGTAATGTAACAGAACAGAAGTGACAGAGCCACACCTCTAGTTGGGGAGTGTCCGAGTGCTGGTGCCATACTGTGTCCTGGAACAGACAGAACATTGTAATGCAATAGAACAGAAGTGACCACACCTCTAGTTGGGGAGTGTCCGAGTGCTGGTGCCATACTGTGTCCTGGAACAGACAGAACATTGTAATGTAACAGAACAGAAGTGACAGAGCCACACCTCTAGTTGGGGAGTGTCCGAGTGCTGGTGCCATACTGTGTCCTGGAACATACAGAACATTGTAATGTAACAGAACAGAAGTGACAGAGCCACACCTCTAGTTGGGGAGTGTCCGAGTGCTGGTGCCATACTGTGTCCTGGAACAGACAGAACATTGTAATGTAACAGAACAGAAGTGACAGAGCCACACCTCTAGTTGGGGAGTGTCCGAGTGCTGGTGCCATACTGTGTCCTGGAACAGACAGAACATTGTAATGTAACAGAACAGAAGTGACAGAGCCACACCTCTAGTTGGGGAGTGTCCGAGTGCTGGTGCCATACTGTGTCCTGGAACAGACAGAACATTGTAATGTAACAGAACAGAAGTGACAGAGCCACACCTCTAGTTGGGGAGTGTCCGAGTGCTGGTGCCATACTGTGTCCTGGAACATACAGAACATTGTAATGTAACAGAACAGAAGTGACAGAGCCACACCTCTAGTTGGGGAGTGTCCGAGTGCTGGTGCCATACTGTGTCCTGGAACAGACAGAACATTGTAATGTAACAGAACAGAAGCGACAGAGCCACACCTCTAGTTGGGGAGTGTCCGAGTGCTGGTGCCATACTGTGTCCTGGAAAAGAGAGGACATTGTAATGTAACAGAACAGAAGCGACATAGCCACACCTCTAGTTGGGGAGTGTCCGAGTGCTGGGGCCATACTGTGTCCTGGAAAAGAGAGGACATTGTAATGTAACAGAACAGAAGCGACAGAGCCACTCCTCTAGTTGGGGAGTGTCCGAGTGCTGGTGCCATACTGTGTCCTGGAAAAGAGAGGACATTGTAATGTAACAGAACAGAAGTGACAGAGCCACACCTCTGATTGGGTAGTGTCCGAGTGCTGGTGCCATACTGTGTCCTGGAACAGACAGAACATTGTAATGTAACAGAACAGAAGTGACAGAGCCACACCTCTGATTGGGTAGTGTCCGAGTGCTGGGGCCATACTGTGTCCTGGAACATACAGAACATTGTAATGTAACAGAACAGAAGCGACAGAGCCACACCTCTAGTTGGGGAGTGTCCGAGTGCTGGGGCCATACTGTGTCCTGGAACAGACAGAACATTGTAATGCAATAGAACAGAAGTGACAGAGCCACACCTCTGATTGGGTAGTGTCCGAGTGCTGGTGCCATACTGTGTCCTGGAACAGACAGAACATTGTAATGTAACAGAACAGAAGCGACAGAGCCACACCTCTGATTGGGTAGTGTCCGAGTGCTGGTGCCATACTGTGTCCTGGAACAAACAGAACATTGTAATGTAACAGAACAGAAGCGACAGAGCCACACCTCTAGTTGGGGAGTGTCCGAGTGCTGGGGCCATACTGTGTCCTGGAACAGACAGAACATTGTAATGCAATAGAACAGAAGTGACAGAGCCACACCTCTGATTGGGTAGTGTCCGAGTGCTGGTGCCATACTGTGTCCTGGAACAGACAGAACATTGTAATGTAACAGAACAGAAGTGACAGAGCCACACCTCTGATTGGGTAGTGTCCGAGTGCTGGGGCCATACTGTGTCCTGGAACAGACAGAACATTGTAATGTAACAGAACAGAAGCGACAGAGCCACACCTCTAGTTGGGGAGTGTCCGAGTGCTGGGGCCATACTGTGTCCTGGAACAGACAGAACATTGTAATGCAATAGAACAGAAGTGACAGAGCCACACCTCTGATTGGGTAGTGTCCGAGTGCTGGGGCCATACTGTGTCCTGGAACAGACAGAACATTGTAATGTAATAGAACAGAAGCGACAGAGCCACACCTCTAGTTGGGGAGTGTCCGAGTGCTGGGGCCATACTGTGTCCTGGAACAGACAGAACATTGTACTGTAACAGAACAGAAGTGACAGAGCCATACCTCTAGTTGGGGAGTGTCCGAGTGCTGGGGCCATACTGTGTCCTGGAACAGACAGAACATTGTACTGTAACAGAACAGAAGCGACAGAGCCACACCTCTAGTTGGGGAGTGTCCGAGTGCTGGGGCCATACTGTGTCCTGGAACAGACAGAACAACGTAATGTAACAGAACAGAAGCGACAGAGCCACACCTCTAGTTGGGTAGTGTCCGAGTGCTGGGGCCATACTGTGTCCTGGAACAGACAGAACATTGTAATGTAACAGAACAGAAGCGACAGAGCCACACCTCTGATTGGGTAGTGTCCGAGTGCTGGGGCCATTCTGTGTCCTGGACTAGTGTCATTAAGAAAAATCAGGTTTTCCGTAATTTTAGGGGTTTTTATGGAAAAGTTCCCGTTGAAAATAAACGCCAGAAAAATTTAGTTGTTATTCCCCCCAGAGAAATAAAAATACTCCTTTAGATACAACGGAGTATTATCTAAAGGAGTATTTTTATTTTTCTGGGGGAATAACAACTCAATTTTTCTGGGGTTTATTTTCAACGGGAACTTTTCCATAAAACCCCCTAACATTACGGATAACCTGATTTTTCTTAATGTTCAACAATTATGATAAAAGTTGGTCAGTTGTGCGTTTAACCTTGAACAAAATGGCACAGCCTCGGTGCATGTTAATTCAAATGCCATCGCACTTTTGTGACCATAGTTACTCCCTTCACTTACTCATTGCCATTGGTTTCAAAATTTTGCCAATAAAAGAAGTAGACTGTTCAATTTTATTTCAAGCTAATGGGAGAAAGTATTTCAGTTGACTTGTAACGTTTATTTTATTTTAACATCCTAGGACACTAAGATATAGCTCGGAATCTTTTTCACAACAGTCCAGGCTAGGCTTATATAGTGGGTTGATGCATTATCACTTAGATACCGTTGTAATGAACATACAATTTTTATTGAACAGGAGAAAAAGTTTGAGAGATGGTTAAGTGGTAAGGTGAAAACAGTTCTGTACGAATCTCATTCACAACCTTCTTAATCTTTTTCCAAATTACTTCAAATTTAAAGGGGCCTTCTCTTCCATAATATTCTTTATAAGGTCAACTTCCCATGTGAAAATCTCAAAGGCTATGCATTCTACTCAAAGTGCCGGAAAACTGCTCAGAAATGTATGAAAAATTAAACATAAAAATTGCCATAACCCAACCAGATCTTGATGATTGTGAAGGGAAATTGAACACATAAATGTTGCCTGAGTGAAATGAGCTTAATGATTAGAAAAGATGTTTTTACAAGAACATGATATATTTCCCAATTTTCCAGAAAAATATTTCTATTATTACAGACGAGTTTAACAAATCCGGCGATATTCAAGGCAATACTTCGTTGCAATACGATGCCCGAACGTGAATCCCAATGTGCCGAAATCTACAGTATTTCATTTTCTTACTTAGAATTAATATAAATTAGTCCATTAAAAGACCTCTAAATGACTATTAATTTATTTTGAACTAGCACATTTTTTACACACATTAAAACTAGCCCATTTGACAGATACTTTCGATTTAAATTTTACAGCTTGCTAGACACACTTGGAACGATATACAGGAATTTGCTGAAATCAAAGTTAGAAGAGCAAGAACTTTCATCAGGGCATTCCAGTCTCTTACAGCAACAAAAACAAGTTCTCACTTTGCCTAAGTCCTTTTGGCAGAACTTCCAGCAGTCTTTATGTTTGCCAGCGATGCCCGCAAGTGGATTTTATGAATTAGACATTAGTGGTAGTTTTAAATCTTATAATAATTTTAGCCACAATCAAATTTTTAAGGCAATGTGTTACCTTTATGGTAAATCTCATATACTCTAAAAAGCACGTGTACGGACGCACTTTTATTTTCAGTGTAGCACAGTAGTGTAGTGTAGTGTAGTCCAGTAGTGTAGTGGGGTCTTGCTACAGCCCTTAAAAGTGGGCCCATGTTATCGCCATACCTTGTTTTATCTAAATAACTTATCCAAGAAATTTAATGTTTAATTTAATCCAAGTGAAGCTCGGTCTCCTGGTACTAACATATAAACTATGTAATTAATGTACCATAAAATGTATTAAAAGTTGTAGTCATGTTCCTCCTTAATACCAGTAATGATTTGCATGAATGTATTCACATAATTTAAGTACCGAAATATAATTTAGGTAAGTAATTAAATCTTTTTTGACATAGCTTAGAGTGTTTTTAATTTTTTGTATAATATATTGTTATTTCCATAAAACAAAAGTGCCTCTTTTAGTAGTAATCTCTTCAGTAATCTTAAACATTGGACATAGTATTCCGGCATTTTGTATATAAGAGTGTTAAATCACTGAAGTCGTTTTCAAATCATGTTCATTGAAAATCCTACATTTTATTAATGATAACCTTATTTTATAAAAAAAGATAGTGATGCCTTTTGCTAATAATATCACAAAAATGGGATTTTCAAACTTGTTACGTCACATAAATATCTTAGTATAAGAGTTGCGTGGAGCTATCTCATTTTAACGTTGTCTTTTCAAAGCTAATATTTGCTAGTTATCCACCATTTTGGATTTAAGAGCGCCCTAGCGGTGGAGACTAGAAGCACTTTTATCGATTGTTGTCTGGGATAGACGAGTGGCGATCCTAGCGGCGGGGCTCGCAACTTTATCTTCGTCACTTTATCACCTTGAATGTTGTTTAACCAGTAAAGTCTTCTCTCAAGATAACAAACTGGCATTCAGTGTCAGTTTTGCAGTGTTGCAATTAAATTCACTAAAATTAAAATTGATTTTAACTGTCGTAAACTTTTATGATGGTGACAGTTGTTCATAATTGTTAAGGGGGTGGAAGGTCAGCAACTATATGAACTATCTTTTAAGGTCGTGTTGCCGGTAAAATTGGGTTTCGTTTGTATTGAAATAAAATACATTTACTTTACATATCGCAAGGCAAGTTTGAAAACTATTGGAAATGGTCTTCATAACAAAAGTTAAAACAAAATATAGTCTAAAACAAATTAAAGCTTAAATTCTTGTAATCTCAATTACGAAAATTCATACATAATCATTATACAATGAAAGAAACATTAATAAAATGCACACTGATGACTAATTTTGTTCCATACTTTGAAAAATTATTAATTCTTTGTGTAACTTCATAAACAGCAGGGGTCAAGAAAATATATTGCGAATAACTCATTTTTTTATTTTAGATTTTTACTATAAATCAAGAAAAGAATTTCCTCTTATAAACGTTTTTCCACCCTAAAAGCGCTCGCGGAAATCTTAAGTAGAGCTGCTGGAAATGCGTATGACTGAAACTCATTGCAAACTTCAGTATATTACAAAAGATATTTGTGAGAAATGCGCTGTTTTCGAACATATCTTAAATCTAGTTTAAGGATTTAAAAAATTTTTGGAAATTATTGTACGGCCCAAATTATTACAAATTCTATTTTTAATGGAGAAAACATTGTGTACTAAATAAAAAGATTATACGCAAAGTAATATTTTTTTGTTTTTTTTACTTGGGTAGAGTTGGATTATTTATGTTGGTTTTTTAATAACGACTACAGAACTACTTCTTAATATAACAATATTGTACTATCCCGGTGCATAAAGATTGACTAGATAAGCTAAGTACTTGGTGATCAGTAAAAGAAAACTGTTTATAAGGGTAAGAAAATGAAAACTGTCTATACTACGTATTGATTTTCAATCGTAAGTTTTATTTTTTAGTTGGTTTAATTTTTTTCAAGATATTGCTAGTTATTACTGTTTGTAGTTTCTTGTTTTGATAAGCTAAAAAATGTAATAATCAGGCGTTTGGATCAAATCATTATATATTACCATTGACTATTGGTATTACCACAGATTAAGGATAGTATACTCTCTTTGATATTACTACTTAGAATTGTAGATATTAACAGTTGTATTGTATGAAAACATATAACACTAGTGTTTTTTTTCTCTTGAAAAAGATAGACACATAGGAAAATCACAACAAATTTTGAAATTTTAAAATATTTTGTCCTTTTAGTTTTCCTAACCGTCTTTTGAGGTCTTAAAATTGTTTCAATAAAGCCAACTGGTATTAATGTTAGCCTGTTGTAACAATTGCTTTACAATATTAAGTTTATTATAGGACATTAAATGTGAAATAAACCCTAAATATGGTTTGTATTCTAATCTTATCTTAGTTGAACAATAATAATTACAAGGACAGAGGTTTTAAAATACAAGGTTTAATGGTACATAAGTTAAATGGTTAAAATAGGGTTACAAAAATTGTTCAGGGGTGGGGATTCGTGCTGGCCGAATCAAAAGATTTCAAATTTAAATTTTCAATTAGTAAGTTATGGTAAGTTATGAATTAAATAATCTTTTAGAAACAAGTTAAATAGGACGGATTTTTGATTTTAATCAAGAGAGGTAAATTGGGTCCAAATGGATGCTTGAAGAGTCTAGTCTGAGTCAATCAATAACTTAATAAAAATGGAATGTTCTCACCAATCTTCTGTAATAATAATTTTCTTCTTAGTTTAAAGGCTTAAATTCTTCTTTCTTCAGTAAAATTTGGAAATTTTGACACTACTTTCTTTTATAATATGACAATTATTTTCACAATTAAGAGTTTAAACTTTTATGTTCTTCTTGGATGCTTTTAAACTGCCCTGTTAATCTCATTGTTGTACCTCATTTTCAGTTATGGGGTTCACATAAATAAGAACATGGTTGAAATTTACTTGTAATCTTGACCCCAGATGCACTGTATTTTAATTTGGAGGGATTGTTTTGAATAATAATTTTTGAATAAGCCAATGAATAAATTTTGATTATAAAATATATATATGTTGAGACAATATGGTTTTAATAATATTAACAATGGACATGGATAAATGTTGAAAATATAACAAGATTTAGTTTGAAATTAAAATAAGGACTATAATTATAAACATTGAATTTTGAGTCATTACAAATGTAATATTAAAGTGTAGATTTTGAGGCTTAGGCCTATTGTATACTGATATTTCTCCAATTGTTTTGTAGATGCATTCAATGAGTTTTGGATCACAATTCCTTGAGCACCAAACTAGACTTTAAAGCACTTATCTGATTTCTGTCCCTTAATTAGCCGTAATATATCTTCCCCTTCCGCCTCCCCCACTCTCCACTCTCTGGGGCTCTAAGGACAGCTTAAGCTCATCGATTTCGAATTTTTCAATAGTATGAAAGAAATACATTTTTATTTCACCCAATTTTAGGATTCTAATTAAAAGTGCCTCAATTTATTAATACAAAAAAATAATTTTAATTTGGAATAAACATTCATGGAAGTTTATTTTAATAATGGATAACGAGTATTGGATTGGGGGCACCTTTACCAGAAAATTATGGAAAACCCATAACGGTGTTAGCTGGCATAAAAATAACACTAGTCATCTTTTTCACTCGATGGTGCAAAGTTTACTACAATACTGTAATTTTGTTAGTTTTTAATTAGATTTACTTGCATATTTGCTTTTATTTAAAAATATAGAGTAGTATAACCAAAATAACAAGACCCTAATAACAAGTCGCCCTCGATAAAAAGTGTCATTTGCAAACAGTCAATCTTTAATTTGTTTCTACCATTGTTACATATTATTGGAAACCCCTTTTAGAAACCGTATTTTATAATAACCATGAGATACTTGCTATCAATAATCTTACGTAATATATTACTAAACTAATCTGGTCAGTATATGTTTTGCACATACTGTATTTGAATTTTCAACATTCCAAATACCTTAATGGGCTAAAAAGAAATGTTTCAATGTAACAAAAAATATTCATTTTAAATAACTTTTTACATTTTTTTAAATTTTGAAACCTATAACTAACCTTTTGGAATTCATCGAACGCAATATTAAGTATTACAGCTCGCTATCACGAGTCCGAACTCGATAAATTGCCAAAACAAAATTATAACACATCATTAAAATACCTTGGCAACTCTTTCATGACTTGATACAAATGAAAATCTAATGGGACGAAATCAGAAACGTTATAAGAATGAGTCATACCTCAGGGTGTTTTGTCCAGTACGTCTTTGTTACTGGGTGCGTTGTTTTCAACAACTCGCTCTTTAATTCTGCGACGGGTTTGAACCCACCAGATGGAGTGTTTTGGGCAACACAGTATGTTACAGTTTTGTAAATAGTGTAATATGTGTGTAGATGGCTGTTGGCTTAATTATAAAAATGTTAACTCAGAGCCATATATTAGGCTATTGGTGAATAATGGGCCCAAAAGAAAAGCGTTTAGATAGCATTAATTCCATAGTTTGCATGGTTTTCTAACAGGAAATAGCTATAAATATACTGGTGTTTAGAGTAAAAACAAATTCTACTTTCTGTATATTTGATTTGTTCCCATCTACCTTCACAAGAAAGATATTGCACGCTGTGTATATAAACAATAAAGTCTTTTTCATAAAATATACAGAGTGGAATTAAGAAAATAGAAATTAAACAGAGTGTCCCATAAGTAAACATTCAAACTTGGGGAAATGTTTCAATATTCAACCATTATCACGCTTGCTTAAATAAAAAATTGATTTTTTTAAAATATTTCAAATACAAAAAAATGTCGATATTATTCATTAAATTAGCAAAAAAAACATAAAACCTTAAAAGGCCGCCATTTATAAATTTTGAGTTGGGCCAGGTTAATTGTTGTTTTCTAACATTGTTCTTTTCTACCTTAACATTAATGCCAAGTACCATAAAGATTGGTTGGAACAATAGAATGATAAAAGTGTTTATGTGAAAAATACAAAAAAGCCAATATCTCAACCTTAAACAAGCGATTTTAGAAAAAGTTTCATTAATGATTTTCTCTTAACTGTGACCCATGAAACTATCTTCCAGAGTTTGGCCGTTTACTTACAGGACACCCTGTATGTAACACAATTGATAGGAAACAAATTAGTGCTAAAGATACAACTTGATAAAATCTCGTACTAGAGAAATTGTACTAGATTATTTACAAAAACATAAATTAACTCGTACCTCTAGATATAACATGTATGTTGCATTTTTATGCCACATATTTATGAGCTAATAAATAACTGTAGTGTAACGTAAAAGATTTCAACAGGTAAAGTACAAAGTAAGCTAATGCTTAATGTACTGAATGTCTTGAATAAACTTGAAAAATTTATGGAACAAAACCTCATTGTACTAGTGTAACAATATCAAACCATATTTTGGGCAATTTAAAATCGGATTTAAAACGGAATTTGTGGAAGTTGACGATGACTTTTTCTCTTAAATAAGTTTGAATAAAATAATCAAACGACGACTGAAAATTTAAAGATGTGTTTATTATTTAATGTTTGTAAACAGTAACAGTAATTATTTAATGGTTGTAAGCAGTTAGTAACAGTGATGGCTTCAATCTTTCTATACATTCCTTTCACCTTTACGTTATTTAATAAAATACAGAATACAATTCTGAAAAACTAAGCGATTCATTATATACATCCGCATCAAGCAAATCTCACATTCTTTTTATGATCTTCTAAATGAACCCTAAACATTTTAAAACCCGTCACACTTACAAAAACGACAGTGGAATGTCAAGCGAAAGATAAAAGTTGAAAATGTCTTCCTCCGCAAAACGCGGTGACAAAAAGTCTGTGACGGTTTTTTCTACATAAATCGCCCGGAACACGTCACGATGTATGTTAGACTAAATCATTTCAGATGCAGCGGTGATTAAGGAAAATAATGAGCTCTGGGGGTGATGATTATTTTTATTTACGAGTTTAGCTAAAAGTAAACAAAATGACAATCCATAACGTTCCACCCCTACATTGACCTACTACAACACTGTAAGCGAAATCCGAGCAGAGTATTATGAATGAAACTTAAATATGTTAAAATAATTGTTGTTAATTTTAATAGTTTCGAAAGGTTAAATTTAATCACAACAGTTAAACGTAATATAGACTCATTTAGGTAAACACGGTAAACAACTGCATTTGACATTTAATTATGCATATGTAGATAACCAATATCCACAGGAAAATCGTAAATTACTAATCATTTTATTGTTATCTTATTTAGTTTTAACTATCAAAATTCTCTGGCTGGATTCATCGAGTAATTTTGGCCAACTTGGATGATAATTTCTCGTGGTGTTTTAAACTTATTTAAAAAAAAAAATACAGTATAAAAGTGCTTTTGATACTTTTTTCTCGGATTTTCTCCGAGGAGATTTTTTCAAACCGAGTTGAAAACCAATCAAAGGAACCCAATCTTTGTTCGTTTCTCAGCCGAAGCAATAGCTATTGGGTTGTCGGAAGCGTGTAAATGTAGTCTTCTACACAACGACTGGACGTGACTGAACCATTGGCTCGCCCTCTGCAATCCGGAGGTTCTGGATGTTAGGTTGATGCTTTACTTAGTTATTACTTCATTTAAATTGCACCACTGGGTGTTTGCAAGGGTTTCTGAGGAATTAGAAAATAAGTTTGCTTTGAAACTTTTTTAAAATTGTATTTTAATGTTGCATATCAAAAAAAGCTTGCCTCATGACGAATTTGAAATTTTAATCAGAATAGATAAATATATTACATTTTTAAGAAAAATACAGGGTATTTTAAATGGTAAAAAATTGTGCACATAATAAACCGCCATTTTGAAAATTAGAAAAATATTTAAATTTTGATTGCACCAAAATGTGTGTATTAATAACCTTGACATAAGGCTATGACACATGCTTGTATTTGACAATTGTAAGATTCGAACAATTAAGATTAGCCTCTGAATTTGTTACAATCTGCATTCAAGAAATATATAAAATACTAGCTGTTGTACCCGTGCTTTGCAACGGGAAGAGAACACATAATAGAAACATTTTAATCTTTACATCTGTTGCGTATAATAGTTACACATCCACCAAGGCTTTTAGAAACAAAATTCAACTTTCATGGCCTTAATAGAAACGTTTAAGTTATAGCTTTTAAATCTGGTAAGTAGTGGATACCACCATTTGGGTTTTGAATAATTTTAAATCTTGTGTAGGCTGATATGAGAAAAACTGACCAAATCTTTGAATAAAACTTTCTTATACATGATTTACCTTAATCTCCCTTAGTTACATACTTTTTTCTTTATTTTTGACATTTTAAATTTCAACTTTGAAGTTGCAAAAATACTAATTATTAAATTTAAATGAACATGTTTTTAATTTCACTCTTCTTCGTATTAAATCACCAATCCTTCCATCTTCAGTTTCTTCACTCACAATAAATCATTAGCAAAACTAAGTCAGCTGTTATAAACTTTAGAAATATTGTTGTGCCTTATCAATAGTCTTTTGAAATATTAAAGAAACTATTTATATACTATAACAAAATTTAAACAAAAAATTAAGCATTAAAGACAGAAGACAAAAGTAATAAGATTATCAAAGCATCAAGGACTAAAAAATGTAATAGCAAATATAGTATGTTTCATTGCATCTCTGATTCTACTCTACAAAAATATCAACAAACAACTTAATATACAAACCAGTTCTTTTAATCAGTTCCATCGTTATTTATCAAATAAAGTAAATGGGAACTGAAAGCTATGTTAACATAAAATAAGTGTATTTTGTATTACCATTTGATAATTAAATATACTTACACATATACAAACGATTTTAGAACACAAAAATCAACGACGAACAATTTGGTTATTGATGATATTCTTTAGTTTAATTTAAGCATAGGTTTAGCAAAACACAATAACTAAATTTACCTAAATATACTGGTACATATAAAAAAAAATGTTATGTGCAAGTTATGTTAAGTTAATCTAACACATGTTAAGCAGCTCAAATTTATTTAAAGTAGCCTCCAAATTCATACAAAACATCTATACATTTTAATTGTCTTACTGTTTCCATGACAATATCAATAAAATAATTTTCATAACACTTTAAAATCGAAAGCAGAGCCATTTTTTTTATTTCTATAATCATTGACATAGTTTTTGAATAAATGATCTTTGAAAATTTGTTTATTAAATAAACCAACCACATAATTGTCCGAAATATTATATTTAATTTCGTCAGATCAGCTGTCTTAAATTGTAAAATATGCAATTTGACAGTTCTTGTTTATTTTGAAATGTCAAAGCAAATGTAAACATTGTGAGTTTACATTGCAGCCATGGTGACCAATCAATATTTACTTTTAAAATCCTCACCTCAGAACTTTTAAAGCCAAAGGGGCAAAGCCTACGGTCAGTATTGAAGTGTGAATAGTCCTATAATGGTCCTTGGTATGGTAACTATATTTTTGTAAAATTTAAGCCAGGTTGTTTCAGTAGTTGTCGCACCTATTAGTAATACACATACAGACAGACACCATTAGATTGTTATATAATAGTATAGATTTTACCCTATTCCTTAGTCCTTCGGAATAAGGTTATCGAATTTTCCTTAGTCGGTTTATTTGTAATTTCATCATTATAGGACAAAAGATTTGTCTGAAATAAATAATAGACACCTCAAGTGATTCAACCTATACTGTATATTAAACCGCACACTTAATTATGTATAACTATTTTTTTCTTTTTATAAACCATGTCTACCAACATTTGCATCAGTAATTAATTAAAAACCAAATTTTAAAATCTTAAATTAATGCTTTTCCTTATAATAATCATCCAATTATTACTCATGTATAATAAAGTAGTCGATTAAAATACTATACAGACAACAACAATCTAACGTTGAAAATACCAAACCTGTATACGTAATTTGAAGTACAATCACAGTTACCAGACAATTTATTTTGTGAATTGTAAGAGAGGGATTTATTTTTGTATCAACCTATTTTGAGTAATTCTTTTTAAATCGTAATAAGTATAGTATAAAAAACAAATATGGTAATCCCAAGCTTATTGGTTTCCACGTATTTCACGTCAAAGAATTCCGACGATCAATACTCATCGAGGAACATCCCTAAACAAATGATACAGTGTTGATATTCAAGTATCGGCTCCCTAATTACCAAAGCACTCATCTGTCTTATACTCTTAGAAAAAATAATCCGCAATAAAGTTAGACTGGCAGTCGGGGCTTGGGCCTCTTCCCGCCCAATTTATATTCTATGAGAGGGATTAAGTAGGAGCCTCTCTCCAAAAGCTCTTTCCGCCTTTGCATCAGCTTGCTTTCGTTTGACGCGTCAAATTAGAAGATGCGTGTCAAAGTCGTATTATTTCTGTATCCATGAAGCCTTTCAGGGTTAATTACGCTGTTTATTTTTTATGACTGTCAATACAAAGTGCTTGAAACGTCTTCCTAGTTTTAATCACCAGTGAAATATTATAGTCTGTATGACGGAACCTGTTCTGACCCTCCTTTGACTTGGAGACTAGCAATGGCTTAGTTTAGGGTCCGCGCCAGTAAGACGAAAGGTCAGGAGACAGGTTCCATCATACAGATTATAAGTGAACTGCAATGGTTTGGTTTCCCTTTATTGTATTAATAAATCTTCAAGTTTTTGTTCGAGTGTACACGAGACTTTTCTCTGCATTCGGCAAGGTTATTCGATGTACAAACCTAAGTACAAACACAACGCTGACGCAGAAAGTTCCATTTATCTGCAGAGCAATAGAAAGCACGTTGAAGTTAGCTATGTCGGGACAAAACCAAAACCTGTTTATCAAGCCGTTGTATGGACTCTAACTTATATTTGTTTGTCTTTTTGTTCATAAATATAATATATATATATATATTCAAAAATGTCTAGTCAAAGATATCTTGCATTTTTTGTACAGGGAAACTAGATTCTAGCCAGAAAAATTAAAAAGAAGTTTTTCATTCACGTTACTGCAAGCTAAGCCTATTTGGTTGTGGAATTATCACTTAGATAAAATACATTGGCCATTGGCAGGATTTTAACTCCAGACCTCATGGACTGAAGTCTTGCGCTCTACAACTAGACCAACTTGCTGCCACATGCCATACATTAGAATTCATATATTCAAATATTATTGACACTTAAACGGTTTAAGGCATTGAACTACTAAAGTACTATATTCTCAGTAAGTGGTCTCGTAGTGTAAACTGATAACAAAAGTGTAATTCATTATGAAAAAAGAATGATTAAATTACTTTTCAAAATATTGATTAGAATTGTATAAACATCAAAGTATAAATACTTTTTGTATTGAATTGATTATTTTGTATTGAATTAAAATACTGTGCATTAGCGTTTGAAATTTGTTATATTGGTCCTCCGCTCTTAAACATTAAATATTATCCCTAATAACATGTAACCATTGCTAATCATGACATATAAAACTTAAGAATTAATTTGTAAAGCAAATCTCACTTGTACGATTTGTACTGAATCTTGTTTTTTCAAAGGTTTTGACAGATTCTGGCCAGCCATGTAATTTATATTTAATAACACTATTTAATTTGCTTTGTAAGCACTTTTTGTAGCGGAATAGTGAAATTTATTCCGTAAGAAATAAAAATCATAATACAAATTATTTTGATTTTTTGCTTGACTAGAATTTACCTACCTCTATGAAGCTTAGTCGAACACTTGTAATTGGTTGGCAGAACAATAACACCGTACACATCTTAGTTTACCATTGGTTATTAATATTGGGTTTATATGAACCTAGTAGCCTAGTTCACAAATTATACAGGGTGGTAAAAAAGTCCCAGGACAGTTAAATATTTTTAAAAATAATGCAGATAGAGCTGCAATACTTGGTAAAAAGTTACAGGGCATAAAACTCTATTTTAACACATATTCATTGATCCAATAACTCTTCAGGGGGACGGCCCACAAGGAGTCGGAAGAAAATCTTAAATGGAAGCATAGGTCAATATGCACATCAAATTAAAGGTCTTTTTTAGTAGAATACAATGCTGCAAACCGCACTTCAAAAGGTTGATCCTGCGCAAAATGGCAGATGTTCAAAGATTTCTTGAATCCGCCATTTTGAATCTTTGAACGACTGCCATTTTAACTCAGCCATTCTTTTTAGCTTGAATTTACGGCATCGTAATCTACTAGTGAAGACCTTTAATTTGATGTGCATATCGACCTATGCTTACGTTAACAATTTTCTTCCGATTCTTAGGGCTGTGCCTCCTGAGGAGTAAGCATATAACAGCAATGAAAAATAAATGATTTTTTGAACAACTGTGATTTTGCGCAGGATCAACCTTTTGAAGTGCGGTTTGCGGCATTGTATTCTACTCAAAAAGACCTTTAATTTGATGTGCATATTGACCTATGCTTCTATTTAAGATTTTCTTCCGACTCCTTGTGGGCCGTCTCCCTGAAGAGTTATTGGATCACTGAATATGTGTTAACTGCCTTGTAACTTTGTACCAAGTATTGTAGTTCTATCTGCATTATTTTATAAAATATTTAACTGTCCTGGGACTTTTTTACCACCCTGTATAAGCAATTGTCTGGAATATGTGATGCAGGAGGCAAAATGTCGAATAAATATAGTTAAAATATAATTCTTACTTTGACGTACTGCATGTACAAGTTTATTTGTATAAAGGATTCATATTTTTTATGATGGCTACTGTTTGTCAAGTGTACTGTACCAACCCGAATCTCCATCTATAAAAATAGTAAATATTACAAATAACATACCATTGATAAGAATCGAATATTAACCGTAGATTCGCGTCCAATTTACTCATCGAAACATTCTCTATGACCAAAAACCATAGACCAAAAATAGTTTATAATGCTTCAATCAGAGTTAGCAAGAATATTTGAACCGTGAAGACATTGACTGCAATCATCATTCTGATCTACATAATTAAATACCCTCGGGAAAATGTTTGAACTAACGAAAAACTGGTTGGAGCCCTGTAATAACACTGGATATCCATGTATACCGCTGGCATACAGTGTGGAGAGAGTCTAAAACACAAAACGTTCCTGTGCATTGATTCTACAATTGTTGATTCGTACAAACATTACATAAATTAATCAAATTAAAATTATCAAATTAATTTCAAACACGCGTTATTATTTCCGGTTTTTATTCAATAAATTTCTAAAGACTGGAAAAAGTCAACATGCTTGCAAAGTAAATTAAATAGTAGTATTCAATATGAACTCAAAGGCTTGCCTTGTCATAAACCTATATTTCTAACCAATTAATCATCCTCCAAATCAATTGTTATTCAAAACTGTATACTTCAATGGCGTTGTTGCAAGTGGTATACGGAAACAAAACGCCATCATGACTAAATTGTAAAATAGGTACTCTTTACTGAAAACCTCATTAAACAGTGTGGAAAATATGAACATATCTTACTGATCTAAAACATCTTATTTCAATATCTGTAAACAACCCCCATAATATTATAATCGTGTACACTATGTGAAACCTATCCGAAAAACTGTTCCGAGGTCGGGATGAACCATTAAATTTCAAAGTAGCAGCGAAGTGATATTGATCTGCAGAGTGGGAAATGGTGCAGATAAGTTTCGTCGACGGCGCCTGGCTTGTCAAAACCTCAACATCTCAACATCAAATTCTTTAAAATTAGACTTGAGTATCACGTGTTTGTTTACACAATGGAAATGTTTTATTGTAGCAGAGTGTGTTAGATTGTCGACTGAGCCCCGTAGTTGAGGTTATGAGCGACAGTGCTGCTGTGGCGGTGAACCACTGAACTACCGGCCGCACCCCACCATGGGGGTGTTGTAGTATAAATGTATTGACACAGCTTCTCAACCAGCCACAGTACGCGATAAATCTATAGTACACCAAGAGGAGAATGTGGTACGGTGTTTAATTCGAATGTTTTGTACAAACTGGTTAGGGATTGGAAAAGTCATTAGGTTCAGTGATGCAATAAAGACTACTTCAAATAGTTACAATATTAATTTCAACAAAATGTATACAAATAAGTAGTATTTAGTTAAAACAAATGTTTACCGGAACAACAATAATTAAACCTCATAGAAAAATGTTAATCGAATCATCGTCTGTGATACTTGCTCATTCTTATTGTGTAAGTTGTAAAATATATTGTTCAGAGTAATTTTCTTTCAGGTAGTTTTCATTTTTATATCATTCTATCAATTATATAAAGTGTACTATTAAAGTAAACCTATTTCTTTTCAAGAGCTTTTTAAGCATTTAAGAGTGCATATTGCATATTGAGTTTTAGAAATTTTCCAATAGTAAAGTTGAGTGATAATTAAAAATTTAAGAAATCTTTGAACAACTACCATTTTTACTCAGTTATCCATTTGAGTTCGAATTTAAGGCATTATGTTCTATGAATTAAGGACTTGCACATCAACCGATACTTGCGCTTAAAATGTTCTAATAACTCCTAACAGGCCGTCCCCCTGGGGAGGTAATATACAGCTAAATAATGTGTTAAAATTATTTTCATATCCAGCAAACTTGTTCCAAGTATTTTCCTCGATCTTCATTATTTTAACAAATTACTTATTCGTCTCGGGACTTTTTTCCAGCCTGTATAAATTATTCTACAATGAATTTGTGAAATTTTACCAGTTTTTACGAACATAATTAATTAAAATATAGTAATTTAATTAAAATCAGACTGATGTTATTTTTGGTTTGTTGAATACTCATCACTAAATTAAAATTATAGACAAATTACTGAAAAATGTGGTACTGTATATTTTGGGGTTTTATCAATCCCCAGCCTCTGGTAACAACATATTAGGTAAATAAACTATGATTTATAATGTTCGGTCATAAATTAACATATTTTTGAATTATTTTAAAATTAAGTTGGTAGGACATTTTAAAACAATTAATTAAAATTAAATTAAAAGTAATTATAAATAGTTTAAACATGTGGTTATTTATAAACAAACATTATAATAAATCATAGTTTATTTACATAATATAATGTTGTTACCAGAGGCTGAGGTCGGCTTTGATAAAAACCCGAAATATACCACATATTTTAGTAATCGTGTATACTAGCGAATTTCCCTATAGGAAAGTACTTATTACCGTGGTGGTAAGACCTAGGCCCGGGACCGATTTAATTTTTCATTTTGAGGTCCCCAGAGAAGATAACTCAAAAAATTGCAAATTTAAAATGTATAGTTATTCTTATGGAGAATATTGTAAAATGTTTTAGTTTGCTTGTTTATGGATGTATTTTGATCAAACTTGGCAAATTTATTGATTTTATACTAAGCTATAATTATTTTACTTAAAAACACACTTTATTACTTTCCTTGTAGCAGCAAATCTAGGTACTCTTAATGGCAGATGGAAATTTGCTTAGACGGCAGGTTTGCTGTGGGGGGGGGGGGGTATTTTAATTTAGTGATGAGTAATTGACAAACGAAGAATAAAATTGATAATTCCATAACGAAAAAACATACCGGGATGAATTAAATCATACTGATATCACAATTAAGTAATTTTGAATCGACAAATAAATATCTAACATCCTGTTGTATTTTTGTATCGTTTGTTATAAAATGTATTTGTTATGTTTTAAAGATTACAGTTTATTAGTAGAGGATATATTTTATCTGGGCCAGAGTCGGTAAATTTTAATAACAAATTAGGAGAGAAATGTAACTCTTACCAAAAGTTACCAAAAGTCTTTAAAGAGTTACCAAATTATCAGCCCCAAGTGTTTGATTTTTGCTTAGATAAGAAACCACTTAATTTAAGTTGAATACATACATAAGCAACGCCGACGTATTAGCGACTGACGCCAGTAACGCATGTTTTGATTGTGTTTAAGATTAATAAGGGCTTACGTGATGATAATTGAACGATAACGCCCACTCTTGGTTTCAACAATCCTATAACATTTGTCAACACCTACTGGAGCACCGACAAGGCGGTCACTAACATTCAAAACTACCCCCTCAATTTACAACAAAGCTATGTCGTAAATTTGTTGTCTACTTAGACTATTTTGCTATCCTTACTTTTTACAAAGTATACACAATTTACAAAATTAAATAACGCAATTTTTTTCTACAGTTACCTGAAAAAGCGGACTTCCTTGCATTGATTATAGTACAGAACGTTGCTAATTGCTGCATTTACTTACTTTGGCCACACAATTTTTCTTTTCCTACAGTCACCCGACAAAGTTGGCTTCCTTGTACTGTGTGAGTATGAGTACAGAAAGCTGCTAATTGCTGCATATTTATACTTTGCCGTACGGTTTATACGTTGTCGTACGGTTTATACTTTGCCGCACATCAGGATTCCAACGAAACAACACAAAACAGCGTGGTTCTATTATGCACGTAATCCGTGTACGCTTGGAAATAGGTTGGCAACACTTAAAGATAATAATACTATGAGCAGCTGATTGACTATTATAACTATGATTTTACCTGTCATTTCGTGTTTATAGTTTCGGTATTTCTGAACATTCTGGAATTTTCTTTTAAACGTTTTTAAAACATTCCTACGATCTTAATAAACAAGAAAATACCTTTAAAGCATTCTTTTTAGGTGCGGAAACCACTTCAAATTACAAAAACATACGGAACTATATTTTCAAAACGAGGAGCACATTTCTTGCCGAGGAAAAATAGCGGAGTGATACGGACCGCGGGTACTACTTTCTCTAGGGCACCATTTGTGTTGCCAGCTGAAAATAAAAACGTGTTGTATAGTGTTTGAAAGACTAATTATGTATATGCTTTATAGTGACTGTAGGAAAAATATAATGTGTAACACGAGTGAAAAAGGCCTTTGCTGCACTCGAGATCATTCCACACTCGCCTGCGGCTCGTGCGTAAACATTGCTCTCGTGTGCAGCAAAGTGCCCCTTTCACCACTAGTTACACAAATAACTATTTCACGCACAGTTTTTTCTTTTGCCGCACAGTTTTATTTTTCTGCACACCAGTAGGTTATTCAAACCAAACAACACAACACAGCATGCTTTTATAATGCACGTAATCCATCTACGTTTGTAAAGATACTATAACTACGACCAACTGTTGTAGTGTTTTTAATTTTGTTCAACGCTTGGATTCAACCTAACCTAAAACGTGTTGTTTAGTGTTTGAAAGACTTTTATATGCTTTATAATAACTGTAGGAAAACATGATGTGTAAATAGAGTGCAAATTGCCTTTGCTGCACTCAAGAAACCTTCCACACTAATAGTTACATAAATAATTATTGTAGTTTAACACACTTCCTCTCAATATCTTTTATCAAATATTTCATGGGTTTTAAACCCTCCTGTTTTGAAGTTAAGTACTTTATAATAATACTAAATATTTAAAGAAATAAAAATTCCTGAATATAATACTTCATTAGTATTATATTCAGGAATTTTAAAATGTTAACTTTTGAAATTTTTAAGTGATACAAATATTCTTATGTGCCTGCTATTACACTTATTACTTTTTTAATTCCACCAAATGAAAACTCTTTTGATATTTAGGCCTACGTTTAAAACTGGTTCTATCGATTCAACTAAGAATACCATATAGGGTCATTTTAGACAGTTCCATTCTACATATTAATCTCATTTGTTACATTTGTTACTACTGTATAATATTGTATAATTTATGGGATTTTAGAGAATTTCCCTATGGGGAAGTAGCTATTGCCGAAGGTGGCACGGTAAGACCTAGGCCTGGGGCGGATTTACTTTTTCATTTTGATGTCCCCAGAATCCAAAAACCAAATTCGTTCAAAATTGTATATATGTATGTATTATTGTATAATGGTTATACATATGTGTCCTTGAACGCGATAACTTGAGTAATTTTTGTCCGGTTTCGATAAAATTTGGTTTGAAGGTGTAAGGCGGGATAAACTTGAATGAGTTCGCCAACCAGCATGATCGGACCATGGGAACGGGGTATAACGGGGGGTTATGGGGGGAAATGGGGTTTTCTAATTTTTACCCCCAAAAACCAAAATTTCACAATTTCTCTCCAGACCTTAGAGCTTAAAAAATAAATAATTTAGTATATCATTGTGTTTTTCTAGGGTTATTGGTTACGGAGAAAATTCAAGAGATTGTTCATTTAAAATTCTAATGTTATTCTTAAGGAGAATATTGTAAAATGTTGTAGTTTGCTTGTTGATGGATATATGTTGCCCAAACTTGGCAAATTTATATTTTATACTAAGCTATTAATATTTTACAAAAAAACTCACTTTATTAGTTTCACTGTAGCAGCAAACTTAGGTACTTGTAAAAATAAATGTCAATTTAATAGATTTAATTGAAAAAAAAAATTCAGGCGAATGGCAATTCGCTTATTCGGCAGGTTTGTGGTAGGGGTATTTTCTTTTGTTTGACTACTATACATATGAGGATTTTAAATGTTTCGATTGTCCAGTTCTGGCTGTACTCTACTTTCTCACCTGAGGACGGGATCAAATTTCAGATCCCGAAAACCTTTTTTGATGGAAAACTGTCCGCATATTTTTTTTTTTTAATAACGTAATTCTTTTAGTCTCTCTTTAAGCATAGTGTTACATTAATGCATCAGGCACATTTATTTACACTTTAACGTACAATACAGACAAAATGGTAAATGATTATAGGTTTACACATACAATATCAATATTACTGTCTATTTTTGTTTCTCATCGACTCAACATAATTATTTCTATGTAGGGGGGAGGTCATATACATCGATGATATTAGCACGCCTACTGTGGATTTACTGTGTTAAATAAATAAGCAATAAACATATTTTGTTATGGAAATCGTCTATTGTCGGAATTAGACGTTTAACAATAGTTATTTGTGTAACTAGGGGGCGAAGTAGCACTTTGCTGCACACGAGAAGTAGACATTTTCTCGAGTGCAGCAAAGGCAGTTTGCACTCGTGTTATACCTACAGTTACTATAAATCATATACATAATTAGTCTTTCAAACACTGTATAACACGTTTTTAGGATAGGTTATATCCAAACATTGAACGGAATGGTAAACATTTCACCAGCCAGGTGTGCACCAAGGTGAAAACTGTGCGCCAAGGTAAAAACTGTGCTCCAATGTAAAGCTTTCTGTACTATAATCTGTGTAAGGAAGCCCGCTTTGTCGGGTGACTGTAGAAAAAAAAACATTTATGTTGAAAAACTTAATTTAATTTTTGATTATGTTTTTATATTCATCTTAAAGTCAAACGTGAGAGAAAAGTTGTATTTTATCCAAGATCCAATGTTGTTAAGAAACTGCATTTAATGTAACAATGATATGTAGTTATTATTTTAGCACCATTTCATACAGAGGAGACCCCTTTTGTGTTTCTAAGCTGGAATTAAGTCCGATTTAGGATTAAAATTACTTGATAGTTTGTAATTTAACCTACTAATACAGATTATAATCAATACTGTAACATCAAAAAACTTGTAGAGAACTTTGAGTTTTCTCCAACAATAACACTTGAAACTATTGGAACACAGCTACAGCGAGGAAGACCTGGACTAAGGCTATCTTCTCACATCTTCTATGTGGCCCTGGGGGTCGTTTCTGTACCCTTGTCTCTGTATTTCACCCCTATCTGCTCTTTCGTCACCTCATTATATCACGTTTACCTTGACGCTTTTCTCCCTTATCGAATCCATTCATCTTTGAATAACGTTTTATTTTTCTATTGTAAATGTGCTATGAGAAGCTGTGTTTTTTATTGCATTTCCTGCCGGAAAAGTATATATTGCAGGTATTCTATACATTGCCTGAAGTTTTTAGGCAAATTATGAAATTGAGTAACACAAATAGGATTTTATACTTTTTCACTAGGAATATAATACTTAGGCATTCTATAGCATGCTCACAGATTTCGCAGATAAAGTATAAACTAAAATAGTTTCATTACAATTTGGAAACATTTTGTGTATGGTTAAATTAGGTTAGTTAAGGTTATTATTTTATATTAGATTGGATAGTAACAAAAATGAATTAAACATCTAAAATGTCCTTTGGAATGATACAATATTTTTTGAATAATTAGGTTTCCTAACCTTCCTGGTATTTTTGTGGATTGTTAGCGAGAAAACAGTTAAATACCAAATTATTTTTATTTTTACCAAAATCTTTTTTAGGAATAGTTGGAATTAGTTTGGGTTAGTTAATGCAAATAATATAAAAAGTTCTACAACAGCATATTTTATCCTTTACCTGTATTACCAAGGAAACTTTAATAGAATGACTAAGCAAAATACATAATAAGCTTTATTTCATACTTTGCCTGAATCGTTATAGGCATTGATTAGAATTCCCTATTATTTAACATGCCGGCAACCTCAGTCCGTACTCTTGTACGGTGCGGAGGTGTGGGCAGACGCACTAAATAAAGGAGGCATACAGGATGCGGCTCGCCCGAGTGCAGCGTCAGGCAGCACTGAGGGTAGCATCTGCCTACCGAACAGTGTCCGAGCCCGCCGTCCTGGTGATTGCTGGAGTCATCCCCGTCAAACTTTTGGCGGCGGAGAGAAAGGCAATTTACCGGCGCCGTAGGGAGGACGAGGCACGAACAGAGGAACGCACCCGCACCTACCAGCTGTGGCAGGAGGGCTGGGAACAGGAGACACGGGGACTCTGGACCAGGCGACTGATACAGCTAGTCCAACCTTGGGTTGATCGGTGGTACGGAGAGGTGGACTTCTACCTCACCCAATTTCTGACGGGACACGGCTTTTTCCGGTCGTACCTGTTCAGGATGGGCAAAGCCGTGTCACCCGACTGCATATACTGCCATTCTTGATGACGTGGAACATACATTTTTCCACTGCCAGCACTGGGAAAGGCCCCGCCTGGAGGCTCAACAATTAATAGGACTGCTGTCGGTGGACACGGTCATACCGATTATGACGGAGGGTGAGGACAATTGGACCTGTGTGTCACATTATATCCAGGGTATTCTCCGCGCCAAGAAGATCGACCTTGACCGGGATGCGGTTGTAGGTCATTAAGAATCGAAATGCCAGAAACGGTGCGAGCCCTGAGGGCTTAGGTCACATGTTGGCCTGACTTGAAGTAATGTGACAAACAATTCCAGGTCTGTGTCCAACAGAGTAGAGGGGGTTTTTTAGTGAGTAGTCTGACAATATTCAGGAGTCTCACACTACAGGCTGGCTACCTGTGTGCGTAAAAGCATTTTCCCTCCTCTCCCTAAAAAAAAAAAAAACATGCCGGCAACCAATGTTGTGTATACTTAAATTTTCTCGAGGTTCAATAAAAACCTTATAAGACCTTGCAGTGCTAATAATAATTGACAAGTATTGTTACAACTCATCAGTGAATTGTATTTCATTGAAATTTATTGTGAACAAACCATAAATTGATATTTCTCCTTTTCAACATCCTAAATTCCTTTAGCACCCGTACAACATACAGAATAAGAAAAGATTTAATTACACGTTTATGGTATTTTCGAAATTCGTCCCACAAATTGAGCCATACAATCTTTCTATAAGTAGAACCAGCTGTAAGTTGTAAGTAAAGTTCAGATACAGCAACACAAATCAAACTACGGATAATGTATTTGCAGAAGTGTCGAAACGTGTCAAATTATGTTCCCAAATACTTATTTGACTACTTTTACCCTAAAACACACTTACATCACCGTTTTATTGGTTTACTACAATGACTAAAGTACTTTTACCAACGTGGTTATGTGAATAGAAAAATTAAATTAAACAGTTAAAAGTTTGCCTATTGGGAATGATGATTTGAGTGTCCAATCGAAATCGGTCACCTCTTACAATCTTTTAAGTATTTACCGTCTTGCGAGTTAAGTATAAGTGTGAACATTTGTTTTAAGTGTTATTAGACATATTTTGTGTTACTTACCGTAAACATTATACGTATTTAATCATTTTTCACATTTTACCAGATTTCTGTTTGGAATCTTAATGTAAAATAACTTATTATGCATCCTGCCTAGATACATTTTCCAGGCTTTGGTTCAATTCTGATACCACATCCAATATCTAGACACAGTATATATAACACTGACAGGTCAAACAGACTCGGAGAGAAGGTTTACCCTGCCTAATGCTATTGTCATGGTTTTGGTTTACTTTCTTACATATCATTCTTAAGTTTCACGTCAACAATGTGAAATTCAATCCCGATGTTTACTCATTCCTCAATCTCGCACACACTTTAAACTTTCGAAACGTATAAATTCTCATTTTATTTTAGGCAATTACATCATTGGTATTTTTGTTTATCGTTATCGAACAACTGTTAAAAGCCAAATTATTTGTTATTTTTACCAACATCTATTTTTGTAAATAGTTTTTATTGCAAGATTTGTGTTAACTTTTGTATTGACCATAGGCTCTATTGCTTTTTTCCCTACGAATAGGGGAAAATGTTTAGCATCCTCTAGCGGATGTGATACGACAACTCTTTATGTTACCGCACCTACCCTAACCTAAACTTAGGTGCAAAATGTACAATTTCATCGTGCGTATTATAATGACACACATACTATAAACAAGCACTCTATGTAATTGAATATTAACAGCTCTTTTGACATTTTCCTCTCCTCACTTAAAATGTCTTATCACGTAGCGCCGTAAATCAGTTTATTTTATTATTCATTTTTTACCTTTTCCATTCATATTCATTTGTGATTTCTTTAAGGGATGGATCCAATCCCATGTTTTACCATTATTTAGCGTCAACCTTTTCTTCGACAGCACCATTAATAGTTTTTTAGCTTGACGAAAAATGGCATCTAAGTCCAGAATCTACTTTAATGTTAAGAAAACTACCACAAACTGTGAATTTACTCTTAAACAAAGTTAGATACCTTAGAAGAACTGTCTCCCAATTTAAGATTTCGTCCGATTTTCACAACGTTGAGGAAGTTACAAAGGCAAACGATTGCGAGCAGGTGAGTTTTCAACTGTTACTGTTACACTTAAGCTACTAATGAGCTGCGTTCTTTATAATTAACTAAGAATCTTGTCCGTGCTTAAAGAGAATTCCGTAACAATATTCCTCATCATTTTTCTGTTTCTTAAAACTTTGAAAATGTGCTAACATCGATGAAGAAGATGTCTTTAAGATTTAAGTCCATGGGATCAACTATTTTGAATATCTGAAATTGAATGTTCTCCTAATTCGTGTCCAAACTAATTTTTGTTGTTGTAAGAATATTGTTAGTGAAGAGCAGTGTAAATGGCAATATAATAATACCCCTGTCGCAGTAATCCTGCAGACTAAGCGAAATTCCACTTGTCTAATTACATTTTTACTAAAATATTTCCATAAATAGGACACATTTATTCCCAATTTAAATAGCATTAGATTGAACGATTGCTTAGGTTTGCTACTACGGGGAAGGTAAAAAGTGTTTTTGACCAAACGGCAATAGCATAGTATGAAATAAATAAATTTGCCAAATTTTATCAACATATATCCATAAACAAGTTAACTACAACAGTTTTCATTTTCTCCGTAAGGATAACATGGGACATTTTAATTTAAATCTTTTGAATTTTCTCTGTAACCATTATGCATACAACAATGCTTCAATATACTAAATTATTTCTTTTTTTAAGCTCTACAAAATGGTCGAGAAAGATATTCCAAAATTTTATGTTTTTCGGGTCAAAAATGGGAAAACCCCATTTTTACCCCTTAAAACCACCCAACTAATCAGATAATATGAATATGGCCAACAACCCCCGTTCCCATGGTCCGATCATGCTGGTTCACGAACTCGTTTGAATAAATGTAGAGTAATAAAAGTAAAAAGTGTTTTTTGACCAAACGTCAATAGTATAGTATGAAATAAATAAATTTGCCAAATTGTATCAACATATATCCATAAACAAGTAAACTACAACAGTTTTCATTTTCTCCATAAGAATAACATGGGAATTTTTAATTTACACTTTTTTGAATTTTCTCTGTAACCATTAGGCATACAACAATGATACTAAATTGTTCCTTTTTTTAAGCTCAACAAAATGGTTGGGAAAGATATTCCAAAATTTTATGTTTTTATGGTCAAAAATGGGAAAACCCCAGTAAATTGGTCCCGGGTCCAGGTCTTACCATGAGACCTACGGTAATAGCTTATTCCCTATATGGGAAATTCGCTAAAAAAACATTATTTCTATTTCTTCTACTTGGGGGTGTTCTATGACTTTCTTAGGTTTCCATAGATTGCAAATTGCTCAAGAAATGCAATACAGTGTAATACAGTTTTCTTATTAGTATATCAAATTGTCCAGGCTTTCTGGCTTTTTTCAATTGTAAAATTTATGCCAACCCAAATTCATATAATAAGCCCCGCGTCAACATCACCAGGGTGTCAGGAAAGATATCGGCCAAGCTACTTTAAATAGCCGTGACTCAACAAATATCTTTTAATAAAAACACCAATTACCTTCTACCTCTACCTGATAAAATATGGATAAACAGTAAGTACGATTGAGATTTGCCTACATAACCCATGGCAAGAGAGAGTAACTGTTTTACGGTATATATAGAGACCCACATTATTCTCTTGGGTATTATTGCCCCGTTGCGAAGCACCGGCAAAAACTAGGTAATGTACATATATCTCCAAAGTGCCTTTCAAGATAATTTATCATTTAATCATAACACCTCTTTAAAAACTGAATAATATCCAACTTTTAATAACCACGCGAATGAAAGACAACTATCGCAGCTGTAGTATTCATCAATTTCTATCGATTGCCACGACTAACCGTCCCCTAAAGTGAACATCATTATGTTCGGTCTGTTTAAAAAATAATAAGTTCGTTAGAATTAAGGGCTTTTAAGTAATATATCACTTGACTGTCATGTAGCTATAGTCAACATCAAACCGTTCACAGATCAATACCTACCAACTCAGAAGTCGCCTTCAGGAGTACGTTGGATAGGTCGTGGCATGAAGATTATTTGCTATGAAACAAAACATTTGTGAAATTCTATCAGGGCTCTGCCCTAATGGCCTCCACAGTTCCTATGTTATCGTTATGGAGAAAATAAATGTTTACATTTGGACACATGAATACTTAAAAATTTACACTAACATTTAAAACAGCTGATCCATATATAAATCCCAAAGTACCCATGCACTTTTGATAAAACTACAAGTCACATCCCCATAAGCCATATACTTAAAATGTTTGTCATGACGAAAAACCTTGCACAAAACTCTATTATTTCATAAATTGCCCTTTAAGGTCGTAATTCCTTTCTTAAGGGAACTGTCCATATACCTAATGTTTCCATATACCTAATATACCTAAAAATACCCCAGCTGTACGTATTCTTTTAATTTACTACCTTATTAAAATCAGGTGTGATTAATTGTTTGTATTACTGTATTATGTTTTGTTTATTTCAGCTTCTTAACCAATCAATAATTTTATTAATGTTTATGAAGCCAAGCGGGGTGAAGCCCGTGGGTAACAGCTAGTTATATTAAAATTGAAACTAATGGAAACATGACGTGCTAAACCTACAGTACGGTCCACGAGAGCCTGAAGTTAAGGGATGAGCCTGTTTACCACGTGACTACGAAGGAGCCAATGAGGGCAGTGCGGTGTTGCCAAATTTAATAATACCAGCTGATATGAAAATATTGTTTAGTATATTTTATTTAGTGACAAAAAGTAGTCAACGGGTGATGTTGCAACGTCACGCTAGTCCAGTCTTGCTATTGGCTGTCACCAACTGCAGACTTTCGTGGTTCATGCTTTCAGAATTTATAAGATTAGTTGAAAAAATAAATATTTACTCTATTTTTGTGGTTTAAAATTGGTTTTTAACTGCATGACACTTTTGATTAAATGAATTTAAATGTCAAGATACAGTAGTTATACTATTTGTGGGTAATTAAAAATGTGTGGTTTAAAAATCTTTGTTTTACTGAAAATAAGTAACAGGATATTATTTAATGAGGGGAAGATATCATAGTCAAAGGAACAATTCTTTTGTTATCGAGTTCCATCAATCGTAAGCGATAGCAACTTCATTCTCCTGTATTATTATTTAAGATAGCCTATGTACTAATTTAAGAATAACTAGTGTCCCTGTTGCTCGAATTCGAGCCGCGATCACAGAATACTATGATGACGTTTCCGTGACCGCGGGAGACGACGACAATGTCTACAAACCACGGGATATGCTCAGGATTTTGCCGTGATCACGGTTGGCGATGAAAATGTTTCCATGACCGCAGGAGACAACGATAATTTTCCCGTGACCGCTGGAGGCCATGATACAAACCGATACAAGGAGATATTCAGGATTTCGCTACAATCGGAGGAAACGAAATATGGGTGACAATATGTAATGATTATGATAATGTGATATGAGAGCAAACTGAAGCTGTGGACCTCGAATTAATTAGTTATAGTTTACAGCAAAACATTCAGGAAACAACTTTAAATAAGCCAGGAAAGCCCTTGAAAGATCCTAGGATTCCACTTTTAGAAAATAGTATACATCCTGAAGATTAATAAAACGACAATGCTTTACCGGCTTTAACAAAAAATGGCAGACTGCGTAAACTGCGAACTCAATTAGGCCTTCCACCATCCCCACCTTCAAATCCAAAATACCCGAAAACGCCAAATAAAAAATATCAACAAAAAGTCTTGCTTCTCCTGTGTCTAGATTGCGCACGATTCCGTGTGCCAGGTTAGCTGGTAAATAATTATCCTGACTGATGAAACAGCTAATAGTCAGTAACAAAGCTATCAGATTATCTCACAACAGTCTACACTCATCCTTCACTGATATTTGGGTTTAGATTTGCACCTAGGTGGCGTCCCCATCTCAACAAATTGATAGTTGATGAGATCAACAATAAAAATAATAGATGTTTTTTATATTTTACCTAAATAAAGGTTGACGTTAAAGGAAAGGTTAAATAGAAACCACACCAGGGCATATACCGCTCGCTTACAAAACGTAATTACCTAAGGTTTAGATAGATACACACATATAAGCAAATATACATTGAATACGTCTGTGAAGAAATCAACTACAAACTTTAACTGTGTTAAATTAGCCTAATGTCACCAACAATTACAGATAGTTTATTTCTTTTCAATCATTTTAGTAACAAAGCAATTAAAACCAAAAATGTTTTGAACATCCCCAAACGTTTTGTTTCGACGTTCTACGTCCAAGTTACATTTGAACCCCTATCTGTCAGGGCTGTAAACCAACCATCCTTCGGCTTAGCTGGGCAACGTATGTCGTTTGCTGCTTAACTGTCTGAAAATTAACGGGACTTTGTTTACATTCGAGCAGTCTCGGCTTGTAACGGATTATTGCTGAGAGTCTCCGAGTCTCCCCCACATGCTATCTGCGTTAAACGAAGTCTACTTGGCTAGCGGGATTGGGTTACATTACAGGGGTAATTTAAGAAGCATTATCATTTCATATGTGTACTTATTGTTGTATTTATGCCTTAACCAAAGTATTTATGAAAGAAACAGAAAAAGTAGGCCTAAAAACAAACGATTCAAAAACTAAGTACATGCACTTTTCAAGATACCTGGATAATACTGAAGAACCAATAGAAATTGATGGCCATACATTTGAAAAAGTCAACAGTTTTAAATACCTAGGAGTAATTATATCCAACCAAAATACTGATGAACTAGAAATCCAAAGCCGAATAAATTCAGCAAATAAATGTTTTCATGCTTGCAATAAATTACTTTCATCAAAATCTTTGTCCCGGAAAACAAAAATCAGGCTGTACAAAACAATAATTTGCCCAGTTCTCCTATATGGATCAGAAACCTGGAAATTAAATAAAAGAGATGAAAAGAAACTAATAGTATTCGAAAATAAAATTTTAAGGAAGATTTTTGGACCAATATTCGAGCTAGGAGAATGGAGAATAAGACACAATAGGGAATTAAGGCAACTGTATAATAGCACAGATGTAATTGGAGAAATCAAGTGCCGAAGAATCAGATGGGCTGGTCATATATTAAGAAGAGATGAAGATTGTAGACTGGGAAGAGTTTTAAAGGGAAACACTACAGGAAGACGACCCCGGGGAAGACCTAAGCAGAGGTGGTGGAAGCAAGTGCAAGAAGATTTGGAGAGAATTGGGGCAACGGAGGATGATGCGAAAGACCGGTTAACTTGGCGAAGATTTGTTGGTGCGGCCAAATATCACCTCCGATATAAATGGCCCTGGGAGTAAGTAAGTAAGTAAGTAAGTACTTATTGTTGAGGATAAAAGTTGTGAAATTCATTCGTATAGATTGTTTTGATTTCCTTTCTAAGGGTTAGTATCATTTTATGCTTTCTTATCGATGAATATAAGTGGCAGGTGGCCAAAGAAGGGAGTAACGATACCTAATTATTTATTTTCCTTAAATTATGAACTGCTATCGATATTTTGGCCTAAAAACTCTAGTATTGAGGAAATGTGTCGAAGAACCTAACTAAAAACATCTACCTCCCCAATCAGTAAACCTCTGCAGCTGCAGTAACTTAGCAAACGATAAAACCAGTCCTTCTCATAAGGTTAACACATTAGATGAACTAATCTTCGCAGAGCAACGTTTTCACCAACCATACACTGATACAACAGAATCTGGAGGTTTTTTACTAAAATAATACAGGGTTTCCATAAAATAATGGTGCGGTTTTAACATCCTGTAAAACTGTTATAAAACAAATTAAATGACTTCTGTTTGTATCCCTGTATCTAGTAGCTCAAACAGTTTTTTTCACATTTGTTAAAACAGCTGTTTTGATTGTTGTACTATTCAAAACACTTCTTAATCAATAAGTTGAGTTTTTTCGACCAACATGTTTTCAGATCAGGAAAAAGCTAAGTGTGTATTGTTATTAAGTGAGTTAAAGTCAGTGACTTTAGTGCAACGGACATTTCGAAGAACATTCAATAAAGCTCCGCCTCATAAAAACAACATTAATCGTTGGAGTAAGCAATTCATAAACACTGGGTCAGTTAAAAAGCAAAGTAGACCTGGTAGACCACCAGTATCTAACCAGACAGTTGAAGACATCAGACTATCTTGTGTTAGAAGTCCAAAGAAATCCCTCCCTCGCCGTAGTCTTGAATTAGGAATACCTGTAAGTACTCTTCACAAAGTTTTACACAAAAGACTCCATCTTCATGCCTACAAAATTCAACTTCTTCAAAAAATAAAAACAACAGATTTGATTAAAAGAGCAGGATTCGCTACATTTATGTTGAACCAAATGGCAGAAAATGAATCATTTTTGAATGAAGTAGTTTTTTTCAGATGAAGCCACATTTCACATCAGTGGTTGTGTTAATAGGCACAACGTAAGAATTTGGGGAGCTCAGCATCCTCATGAAACTTTTGAAAAGGAAAGAGACTCACCAAAAATAAACGTTTGGTGCGGCCTGTCCAGAGAAGAAGTAATTGGGCCATTTTTCTTCGCTGAAATAACTATCAATGGAAATGTTTACTTGGACATGTTAGAAAACTATTGTTCGAGATGCTTTAGATGTTAAGTTCCCGAACAGGTGGATTGGAAGAGGCGGTCCTATAGCATGGCCCCCCAGGAGCCCGGACCTGACTCCATGCGATTTTTTTCTTTGGGGTCATGTAAAGAACATAGTATATGCTCAAAAAATTTGCAATTTGGACCACCTAAGGGAAAGAATCATTCATGCAGTTTCAACGGTGACAAAAGAAATGTTGCAAAATGTGTGGGCTGAAGTAGATTATCGTTTGGACGTCTGCAGGGCTAGGAATGGTGGCCATGTCGAGCTTTATTAGATATGTATAAAATCTTTTTAATGTAAGGAATCCAATAAAATAAATAGTTTTTTTGTACCTCTTCTCGTTATCTTTTTATTTCATAATTAAACCGCACCATTATTTTATGGAAACCCTGTATATATTAAACATACAAGTTATCGTGACGAACTGATTATTGCTAGTTTTTGCGTGACTTTTGAGATAATAGCCTTTTAGAGTTTTTACAGCCACTAGTAGCGAAACCCAGCATTACCCAGGTCAAAATACAATGCATAATAATAGCTATAAAGACTCATTTGAAATTAAAATTGCATCGAAGTGTCTTGTATCGCTCAGTTCATATTAGCATCGTTAATTTGACTTCCCCTTTAAACATCACCTACCTGCATTTTAATCTTTAAAATGTACAAGCCTTTCAAATTTACATTCTGTATTCATTTTCCGGATAGAAATGCTTAAATGTTCATAATATCTTTATCCATATACAGGGTTAGGCAAAGGTCTGGAACCCCCCAGTTAACTTTTTAACGCGTCGCGGTAGGAAAACCAAACTCGGCACATATTTACAACGTAAGAAATTGTACTTTTTTAAAGCTGCAACTTTTTCCCAGATTTTCAAATGTAAACACACATCATATGACCCCTCATTTTAAAGGGTTTATTAAGAGAAAATGAATGGTGCAAACCAGAGGTCAATATCGCACACCTAATCAAAATCGCAGCCATTTTAATTTAAGATGAGCAAGCAAGATAAAGTATGGACACTCCCAGCTAACTTTATAACGTGTGGCAGTGGGAAACCCAAACTCGGCACATGTTTACAACTAATGAAAATTCACTTTTTCATTTAAGTAAGAACTTGTACCCGGTCCCCAAAATGGGGTACTTTGGAGGCAGCTCCAAATTTTTAAATGTAAACACCTATCATGTGACCCCTCATTTTAAAGGGTTTCTCAAGACAAATTAAATGGCGCAAACTAGAGGTCAATATCTCACCCCTAATCAAAATGGCAGTCATTTAAAAATATCCCCCATTAACTTTTTAACAGATTATAGCAGGAAAACTAAACTCAGCATACCTTTATAAAAAAGAGAATTCACCTTTTGGTCAGTATTAAAATATTAAACTTTTAAAGTTAACTGAGGGTGTCCAGGATCTTGCTTGTTCGTCTTAAATAATTTAAATGGCTACCATTTTGATTAGGGGTGCGATATTGACCTCTGGTTTGTGCCATTCAATTTCTCTTGATAAACCCTTTAAAATGAAGGGTCGCATGATAGGTGTTTAAGTTTGAAAATTTGGGGCTGTCCCAAAATACCCCATTTTGGGGGGCTGGGGCAAAGTTGTAACTTTGATGAAAAAGTGCAATTTCTTATGTTATAAATATGTGCCGAGTTTGGTTTTCCTACTGCAACGCATTAAAAAGTTATCTGGGGGGTTCCAGACTTTTACCTAACCCTGTATAAATCCCAAAGTAGCCATGAACTTTTGATAAAACTAAAAGTCACGCCCCCATAAACCATATACTTAAAATATTCGTCATGACGTGAAACCTTGCGCAAAACTATTCATTATTTCATAAATTGCCCTCAAAGGTCGTAATTCCTTCCTAAAGGGAACTTTCCATATACCTAATGTTAAAAATACCTCAGCTGTACTTATTTGGTTGGTATTCTTTTAATTTATTACCTTATTAAAATCAGGTGAGATTATTTGTTTGTAGGTATGTATTACTGTATGCTGTTTTGTTCCTTTCATCTTAACTTAACTAATCAATAGTTTTATTAATACTTATGAAGTCAAACGGGGTGAAACCCGTGGGTAACAGCATAGATGAAACAGCTAGTTTGCATAATAACACAACGCTTGAAGGTAAGTTTAGTTTTCTATGGCCAAAATCTGGAAAACTTTGAAATGTTATTGAACGATTTTGAACATTTTCACACACACGGATGTTCAGCCAAATCTCGAACAACCACAACCTTTCTTTAATGAAACAACTCATTTCACTATTGTTATTTGGAACACTAATGTTTTTAAAGTAGCCTAAATGAAACCTCAATAAACAACATATACCATCAGCTTGTTCATAGAGTTATATTACATCTAATAATAATAGTATATTTCATCACTAGGGGCTAAAGTGACTCTTTTTGACCCGAGGCCAAGTTCTACCATCGAAGCGAAGCCGAGGTCGGAAAATGAGCGAGGGTTAAAAAGTCACTTTTTGCTATTATCCGTGTGGTGAACTATATTTTTCGTCATATTGCATCATTAATTAGCAAAAACAAAGCTAGAAAACGAAATAATCTTTATGTAAAGATAACCTCTCAAAACGACTCCCAGCTTGTTTTCAATTCTGCTAATGCAAAGAAGCAGCTGTTTAGTGAGTGATTCAATCATTTCCTCTATTACGATTGTGTTTACAGTACATTATACCATCAATATGTCGAGGGATCTACAATGATGGGCTAACTCCTTACCTAATAAATAAAAAGATAAATAATTAATTTTGATCGATACGATTACCACAATTGAAATTCATTTACTCCCTAGAGACTAAAAAAATGCTACTTTAGACCCGCAACGCATGCATTAAAAACGGCTGTTTATGCTGCAGTATGACGGAAACGTCTTAATAAACATTGAAACACAAAACAACTACACACTTGCCCTTGATTAAAGAAACATACGTTTAACATTGATTTTAGGAATAAATCCTAAATTAATGTGTTTAACTTCGCTTTACAGTGCTGGATTCTCTTATTTGGTTTAATTTAAGGGACCAATGTAGCAAAACAATTCTATTTTATTATTCGACATTAAAATTTAAAAAGGCTTAAGTCAAGTCCAAGTTAGTTGAAATAGGAGTAAACATAATACCGAAATCAGGGAACTCAAACTGAACTACGCATCAAACATCAAAAATACATACGATTTAACGATAATGTTAAGTCTTCCTGAATTATTCAAACCCAATGATAAAAGAAAAGATACGTAGCCTCTATGTAAAAACCCTCAGTTAATATTGTACATTGATTTAAATTTAAAAATTAGACATTAATTAACAAAGTTGGTTTATCTAAAGTTTGTAAAAATGCACATAGATTATCTCCTTGCAAAAAAAAACAACATCTATATCTTAGGGCCAAACAAATTATTAAAATAATTCAATTTATTAAATCGTGTAAAAATTGTTGTGATAACTCACTTTCCATGAAAATCGATCGATAAAATAATGATAATGATAATGAATAATGATGAGTAATGAGCTTAATAGAAAACTCCTTCGGTTGATACCGCATGGGTTGTAGAATCTTACTTATTTCCAAAGTCAAGTACCCCATTTCAGTATTTTAATGTGCAAACCAGCTGTGTGGATTTGTGAAATAAATGCACTAGTCAGTTTGTCAACGTAAATTTAAGCATGGTAAGTATCTTCATGGTTACCATGAAATCCAATCAATGTTTAGTTTGAAAAACCTCACCTCATATCTTTGAAAACCCGTGGGGCAGAGCCCAAGGTAATTATCGAAGTAGAAATAGTCTTTGGAGTGAATCCCAGTAGCAGTCTACTACTACAACCATGAGTGAGTAAAGAGTAAGTGGTCATGGAGAAAACGCGGTACATGAATACTGTGGGGGTGAGAAAGAGAGAGGGGGGAGAGAGGGAGAGAGAAAGAGAGAGAGACGCGTCAGCCGTTGCTAGGTGATCATCACGGTCGTTATAGCTACCAATCCTCCCCCCTCAAAAATTGAGTAGGAAAAATAAAAAAATCTTTGTTTTTTTATCAAAGCCCAGAATTTTGCTACAATAATATAAAATATTTTTGTTTTGCTCTTAAAAAGAAAAGGTAAACATGTCAAAAATGAAACATCAAATACTAGTGTAGTATTGTATGGTGTTATTGCTTTACTCAATGCTACGTTCGTAATGGAGTGATTATTTTTAGGTAGCTATATGATAATTAATATACATTGCGTCGCGAAAAACATAGGTTAGATGAAGATAATCTGTTGCAATTGAGATTGGGTCGGCAGCAATCAATACGGTAGATCTCGCCACAGCTGACAGAGTCTACACTGGCTCACTGTCTAGCACTCATCTTCAGCTGGACTCATTCCTTCAACAATCATCCCCTAACTCATGACAGTATTAACTAAACTGGCTCACTGTCTAGCACTCATCTTCAGCTGGACTCATTCCTTCAACAATTATTCCCCCCTAACTCATGACAGTATTAACTACACTGACTCACTGTCTACCGCTCATCTTCAGCTGGACCCATTCCTTCAACAATTATTCCCCCTAACTCATGACAGTATTAACTACACTGGCTCACTGTCTAGCACTCATCTTCAGCTGGACCCATTCCTTCAACAATCATCCCCTAACTCATGACAGTATTAACTAAACTGGCTCACTGTCTAGCGCTCATCTTCAGCTGGACCCATTCCTTCAACAATCATTCCCCCTAACCCATGACAGTATTAACTAAACTGGCTCACTGTCTACCGCTCATCTTCAGCTGGACCCATTCCTTCAACAATTATTCCCCCCTAACTCATGACAGTATTAACTACACTGACTCACTGTCTACCACTCATCTTCAGCTGGACCCATTCCTTCAACAATTATTCCCCCCTAACTCATGACAGTATTAACTACACTGACTCACTGTCTACCGCTCATCTTCAGCTGGACCCATTCCTTCAACAATTATTCCCCCCTAACTCATGACAGTATTAACTACACTGACTCATTGTCTACCGCTCATCTTCAGCTGGACCCATTCCTTCAACAATCATTCCCCCTAACTCATGATAGTATTAACTACACTGACTCACTGTCTACCGCTCATCTTCAGCTGGACCCATTCCTTCAACAATTATTCCCCCTAACTCATGACAGTATTAACTACACTGGATCACTGTCTACCGCTCATCTTCAGCTGGACCCATTCCTTCAGCAATTATTCCCCCTAACTCATGACAGTATTAACTACACTGGATCACTGTCTACCGCTCATCTTCAGCTGGACCCATTCCTTCAACAATTATTCCCCCTAACTCATGACAGTATTAACTACACTGACTCACTGTCTACCGTTCATCTTCAGCTGGACCCATTCCTTCAACAATTATTCCCCCTAACTCATGACAGTATTAACTACACTGACTCACTGTCTACCGCTCATCTTCAGCTGGACCCATTCATTCAACAATCATTCCCCCTAACTCATGACAGTATTAACTACACTGGCTCACTGTCCAGCGCTCATCTTCAGCTGGACCCATTCATTCAGGAATCTTAGTAGTAGTATCTGATGATTTAATGAGCAATTTTAATGAGGGTGGGTAATTATCACGGACATTAGAATGTATGGATAATAAACATAGAAAAATTACGTCACTAGCTTACTAGCGTGTTTACTTTTTTTAAATTCTTTCTACAGGTTACAAGTTATTTTTCCAAATGAATGTTATTTTAACTAAACAGCTGTTTCAAAACAAACAAATTGTTATCGATTTTACTTTTCTTTGTTTACTTATATTTAGCAATTAATGCAGTTAAATTTATAAAGTACTAGCTGTACCCGCGGGCTTTGCCCCGTTTAACTTCTTAATTTTCAAGATAAGCTCGTTCGCATGGTTCAATCACGTCCTGGTTGAAGTTCGTTCGCTACGCTCACTCACTTTTAGGTTGGAGCTCGTTCGCTGTGCTCACTTGCCTTCAGGTTAGCTCGTTCGCTACGCTAACTCACCTCCAGGTTGAAGTTCGTTCGCTACGCTCACTCACCTTTTGGTTGCAAATTAGCTGTCATAAGTTAAAAAAATAATAGTGCTGCACCCTGTTGGTAATCCTTGTAACTTTAATGCTATCGCACATCATAGAACAGAACCAACTTGTTTAATTGAAACAGCTGTTAAGATTCATTAATTCCATTTAAATATGAGTACTCATAAGGTTAACATGTCAAACTCCAGAGCCACTGGGGCGGAGCCCGAGAGTCTGATTTGAATAAAAACAACTTAGTTTTCCTATTTAATGCCTAAAGAATCAGTGTACCAAATTTCAGCCTCCTAGGTAAATGGGAAGTGGGAGAATTAGTGATGAGTGAGTGAGTGAGTCAGTCAGTCAGTCAGTCAGTCAGTGAGGGCTTTGCCTTTTATACAGGGTGATTTGTACTCAGTGTGACAAAATTTTTTCGGTGTAAGTACAAAGTAAATGAAGTGTGATGATGCATATCAAATGTTCCAAGTCTAAAAATTAGCTTCCCAAAAAATTATTTTATGTTTTTAAAAAATAACCATGTTTTTAAACTTAATACAGCGATTTCTCAATTACCTGTATATGGATTTGAGTAGATAATGTCATTTTCGTGTTCTACATTAAATTTTGAACAAGAATAATATAAAATGACGGAGGATCAGTTGTAAAAACTCCATTGTAAATAGATTCAAAAATAAAAATTAAGATGTTTGATAAAAATTTTAAAAACAATTGTCTAGTACATTTTTCACACCCTGTATACAAGAAAGTGTCGGAATATGTTAAAAACTGCGCCATTTTATAAGCTTTCCAACCATATGCTACACTATTGAGGTTTAGATATTTTTTTGTTTGTTTTAGTGGTTTGAATACCAGAAAACAGGGAACTTTTTTACTGTTTTTACTGTTCAAGCTGAAACAAAAATACAACTTTTGCTTAATACCTGCTGACTTTCTATGTTTTAAATGTTAAAGACGCCATGCTTTGTAGTCTTCAAACCATTAAAGCGTACATAAGCAGACATAAACCTCAATAGTGTAGCATATGGTTGGAAAGCTTATAAAATGGCGCAGTTTTTAACATATTCCGACACTTTCTTGTATACAGGGTGTGAAAAATGTAATAGACAATTGTTTTTAAAATTTTTATCAAACATCTTAATTTTTATTTTTGAATCTATTTACAATGGAGTTTTTACAACTGATCCTCCGTCATTTTATATTATTCTTGTTCAAAATTTAATGTAGAACACGAAAATGACATTATCTACTCAAATCCATACACAGGTAATTGAGAAATCGCTGTATTAAGTTTAAAAGCATGGTTATTTTTGAAAAACATAAAATATTTTTTTGGGACGCTAATTTTGAGACTTGGAACATTTGATATGCATCATCACACTTCATTTACTTTGTACTTACATCAAAAAAATTTTGTCACACTGAGTACAAATCACCCTGTATATAGCCTATAGATAATAGGTATGGACGATTTATTTAATGTCAAAAATATGTCGGTATACCAAATTTTTGTTGGTAAAGCAAATGCCAACTGGTGTGGAAGGTCTCCATAAACTGTCCAATAAGCTTCAGGGTGTCAGTATAAACCGAATTCAAAGAACCGAAAAACTTTATTGGTGGGTTTGAGAACAGAGTACAGAGAAAATGTACGGGCCATTTCAAGATAATGGCGGTTGAGATACGAAAGAACAGAGAGCTAAGAGGGATGTTCAAACACTCAGACATAGGCATGGGTGCTTTCCAGAAGTAAAAGGCTCGGATGGGCAGGCTATGCGTGGAGGAGAAAAGATGCATCACCTTTCAAAAATGTATTCTAAAGAGTTTACTACCACAAGTAAGGCGACCATTTGGAGGACCAAGCAATGAAAGAATTTTCCGGACTGGGATCAACATTAGAAGAGGCAAGGGATAGAAGAGAATGGGAGTCCAAAATCCTCTTAAGGTTTCAGTGGCCACTGAGGTAAAATAAGGTACTCTTAAGTGATAGTATGCAATAGAAGGTGATGTTTAGCTACTGTACTTAAACCAGTGTGTGTGAATCGACTGCCAATCCCCCTTCAAGGCATTTCAAATCAACACAATCGCTGTTTTATTATAAAAGTAGCAGAGTACCCGTCCTTCGTACGGGGTTGGCATATAAGGATAAAATTCTTATTGCAGTTATACTCAAGCTTTGTGTATGCAATGGGGGAAACACAGTTTGATAAAATTTGCTTCTTTAAATTTACAGTTTACATAAACATAGACATAATGTTCTACCACTTCACCTAAACAATAAAGAAAAATAAATTATAAAATTCGCTAAATATCACAAATTATTCATGAAATTAAAAACATAAACATAACTGTACACAATCCTACTTTGACATTCCTCATTGTGTATCACAGTTTTTTTGCTGCAAATTAGCTGTTGGCAAAAAACCAAAAAAATTATAGTGCTGCACCCTTTTGGTGAATCTTATAACTTTTTAATCCTTTTGTATATAATAGAACCAACTTTCTTAGTTGAAACAGCTGACTAATTCTTTGATTCCCTTTAAATAAGAATACTCGTAAGATTAACATGGGGAACTACAGAGCCACTGGGGCGGAGCCCGAAAGGATTTTTGAGATACGAATATGCCTATATGTTAATCGGGAATGTGAGCTATCATCATGCCAAGTTTCAGCCCATTCCGTCCAGTAATTAATGCGTGATTGAACTTCAAACAAACACAAACTTTCACATCTTACTAATATTATAAATCTGAAAGTTTGTGAGTTTGTGTGTATGTTTGTGTGTGTGTTTGTGTGTGTGTTTGTTGCTCAATCACGCATAAACTACTGGACGGATTGGGCTGAAATTTGGCATGATGATAGCTCACATTCCCGATTAGCATTAAAGCATATTCTTATCTCAAAAACCCTTTCGGGCTCCGCCCCAGTGGCTCTGTAGTTCCCCATGTTAATCTTATGATTTTTCATATATAAAAGGAATTAATGAATCTTAACAGCTGTTTCAATTAAACAAGTTTTGTTCTGTTCTATGATGTTCAATAGCATAAAAGTTACAAGGATTACCAACAGGGTGCAGCACTATTATTTTTTTTTTAATTTATGACAACAGCTAATTTCCAACCAAAAGGTGAGTGAGCGTAGCGAACGAACTTCAACCTGGAGGCGAGTTAGCGTAGCGAACGAGCTAACCCGAAGGCAAGTGAGCGCAGCGAACGAGCTCCAACCTAAAGGTGAGTGAGCGTAGCGAACGAACTTCAACCAGGACGTGAATTAGCCATGCGAATACTTATGAAGTTAAACGGGGCGAAGCCCGCGGGTACAGCTAGTTTATAATATTAGTAAGATTAAGATTATCGGATTTAAAAAGCATATCGTATAGGCCTATAATCGAATGAAAGAAACATGTGATCACGTGATGTTTATTTACAAAATATTTAAATGGTATTCATTATTAAAACTGCCAGGATTTGTCTTTATGCGTGTAAACTAGCTGTTCTGAATTATTCCATTTTAATTGACTACTTGATTCCCGTACGTAGGACGATCCAACAGCTAGTTGTATAGTATTACATTACTTGTGGATGGATTACTTAGACGTAGATGTTTTATAAATAAAGCAAGACCGAATATGTCTCGCCTTTGTAATCTATATCTAATCTACGACTATCAGCCTAGGGAAGTTGGTTAGTCGCCCCAGATTAAAAACCACATTATTTTTAGGTAAAACAAACCTTTTTTTAAGAAAGTGGACTTTTTCAACATTGGAACAAGTGTTATTGGTAGTTTAAATTGATTTTGCCAGATCAAAGTTGGGATGTTGAGCATAGCCTCAACAATGGGCCAACTTTACATTGCGGTTACTGCCTAGTAGAGATGTAGTAGGCAGTATGTGATAGTTTTGCGTCATGATTGGCTAGTCCAAACGTATTAGGAATGTTTTGTAGTTCATCTCCCATGACAGTAGTTCATTTTATTTTTCTTACTCAGTATTAATTGTTACAATTTACCACCACGAACTATGAAATCTAGATACGAAATAAAATCATAACATTATTTAATTTACTTAATTATTTCAGTTTTGTTTTTAAAGATACATTCGTGACTGAATGTGGTTTAATGGAAGGCTGAAACCACTTTAATGAGATTATTATCACACATACATTTTATCATCACTATATATACTTTATACAATAAGGTTTTTCTCTGTTACATCCCTTTTCGCGTGTGTCACTTTTGTTCCGCGGTTGAAGTCTAATTTCTTTACATCACTTTTGTTCCGGGGGTTAGCTGGTAGACTTCGGGCACGGCCAAAACATCGCTTGTTCCACGAGAGAGGAGGCTACACTCTTCCTCCCCCAAATTATCTCTTTTATTCTCCTCAAAATTCTTTCTTTCATAGGTTAGGTTAGGTTTTATTATTTAAGTAATTGATATTTTTGCTAAGTAGAAAATGATAATTTAACGATTTTTAAAGTCCATATGAAAGAAAGAATTAGGAGGAGCGTGAAAGAGAGGATTTGGGGGAGGGAGACTAATGCGGAACAAGAGAGACGTCCGCGGAACAAGAGAGACGACCGCGGAACAAGAGAGACGTCCGCGGAACAAAATCAATGTTTTGACTGGTCCCGAAATCTACCTGCTAACCCCCGGAACAAAAGTGATGTGAAGAAATTAGCCTTCAACAGCGGAACAAAAGTGATACAGCCCCCTTTTCTAGCCATTTTTCTCAACCGATTTATACGATTGATGTGGGGAATTTAAGCTTTTGACCTGTTTAAGAACTTAATTGTAAAAATATTTGACTATTCCCCTGGCTGTCCAATATCATTTATTTAACATCATCTGTCAGTAAAGTAGTGTATATTCATCCTAAAGTGAGCTACTGAGTTACTAGTTGTTAAGTATTACAAGTCACTACGAGATACTAGTTTTTATGTATTAGTCACAATATAATAATGTAAAATGTATCAATACAACAATTATTCTCACCATATCGGCAGTGTCCAAGCGTGGTGGCGGGACTAAACTGGGGCACTTCTCACTTCACCTGTCAACAAAATCGTTTTTGTTAAAAATAAAACAAGAAAACAATATCTACCACAATAACAAGATCCGTCGTAGGAAATGTTGGCACTATTAGCATACATTGAGAATGTTGTTAACAAGTAGGCCTAGGCCTGTTCTTATTACAAAACAGTAGGTGAATTTTATGTAAATTTTACGTAAGCTAGTTGCACTCCAACGAGTGCACTAACATACCTAACGGAAAAATAGCCTTGTACTGTATTTTGGAGACCTAGATCTGCAGCGAAGTTACCGATAATTTGGTGCCAAAACCGTTAACTAAAAGGATGGAAAGTCATTCAGCCAAACATAAAATAAAATTATTATCATTTAGTACTAGAGCTCACCCCGTGGTCGAAAAGGTATGTACTGTGCAAACCTCTCTATTTTCACCCCATGCTGTAAATAAAACATGTGATTGGAATTTATTACATCTGTTTTGATTTTCTGTTAATATTTTGTTGTTATTTCGTCACCAACATGGGAACCTATAAGGCCCTATTAATTTATACAGGGATTCTGCACATCTACAGGCAAATATGTTTCTAACAGTATGCATAGATTTTCCCTGCGATGCACAGGAGCTGAGAAAAGGGTTTTCAAAAAACATGCTTGTCTATTAATATAGACCCATGTTAAATTTCCATAAGAAAAGTTGAATTTCCATTTTTGACTCAATTAACATAAATATTCTCAAAATACAAATAAAACCTGCACATGTAGGACCGAAAACCTTTCTTTTGGTCCAACCCGCGTGTAAATCAGCCTAGTAGTATGGTCGGGGTGGCTGTCGTAAGCTTAACAATTTGGCCCCATGGTAGGTAACCATAAGAAAGTTAAATTTCCATTTTTGACCCAATTAACATAAATATTTTCAAAATAAAAATCAAACCTGCACATATAGGACCAATACCCGCGTGTAATTCGGTCCAGAAGTATGGTCAGGCTAGCTGTCATAAGTTTCGCAAAAGTGTTTTTTTTTTTTTTTTTTCAATATATAAGACTTGCGGAATACCCGTGCTTCGCTACGAAAACTTTCAAATTGGGTGATATTTTAATAAATTATTAGTGTTTAAGTGCCAGATTATTATAAAATAAATCACATAACATAAACATAAATTATTTTAAGTTTATATTTCATTTTACAATAATGATTAAAACTGCAGTTAAAAGTTTGTTCGTTATTTATACTATTTTTGAAAGCTTTCAGAATTTCACCTTCTTTTTTCATTTTACGTTCCTCACCAGTTTTTTTTTCTTTGTTTTTCTCTGCACCTGCCACGCCGTTTACGCCTTGATGTATTATGTTGAGATTCCGGGATCGGCTGACATTGGAGAATCGGGCTCTTTTTATGGCTCTAAAACTTCGAAGTGCCCGCTAGACAGGGATTGTGTAAGTCTGAGTCTTTTCACGGGATTACGTTCGTCACGAAACTTGACATATAATTCGCCATTCCGATAAACCTCTAAAACAAATGTGAATATTGGTGACGCCGCAACCAGCTCACATAACTTACCAAAGGTAAACGGCTTATTCATTTCATAGAAGTATTCCCTGGAATTAATGTTAAGAATTAATAACCCTCGAACTAAGAAGGTTAAGGTTAAGAATAATTAAGAATTCCCGTTACTGTTGTGGGATGAGAATGAGAAGTAGTCCCAGTTCCTCACAACCTGTTCAACAATTGCTTGAACATGAACAAACACGCACCATCACCTCTGATGTGAATGATATTGTGTGGAACGAAGTCGCTATTAACATTTAAAACCTCAGTGTCCATACTATGAAACGGTTTAAACAATTATATTTAGCCTCCTGATCGCATTTAAATACTATATATTGGTGTAAATACGTGCATTTATGCGATCCTGTTTGTAGCTGAGTTGCTACCAGTTTCAACATAGGAGTCATCTTCAGGCCGATTAAAGAGTCTAGTCATAACTCCCGCCCGATCACGTCTTGTTCCTTTTCAGTACTTTTTCCCCTAAATGTTCCTATTTATGTCCGTGTACGCGTTCGTGTTTTGTTCATTTATTTATTATCAATTGACGACCTTCAAATGAAGCGAGAAGACATCTTTAACAGCCTAAAGGTGACTCATATGTGAGTTGAAACCGGTAACAACTCAGCTACAAACAGGGTCGCATGAATGCAGGTATTTACACAAATTTATGAGGTTTAAACAACTACAAAAATATAAACAGAACTATATCATAAGTTCTAAAATGCAATAAAAAAACTAAGTTTAATTCTACTTTCTTCAACACTAATCACACATATTAAAAGTTGATAAAACTAAAATACCACAATAAATTATGTTAATTTCGATGACACAACTATGATGTTTACATGGTCCGAAATAACCTTAGTAAATTTAATTTTAGTCTAACAGCTGATGATTAAATAAATTGCAGACAATTACTGTCATTTCAAGTAGTTCTGATCCAAGGTGGTTTCTGATCTGCGATAATGTAAACAAAATGTAAACAAAACCCGGAAACAAATTATTCTTCCTATATGAACTCCATGCTAACTTTGACTTTCTGTGGGGCGGGGCTCATAAGGAATTTTGTAAAATCGCTTCTAATTGTCTGCCTACGCTATGAGAAGAACATGTATGCAAAATCTCATGCTTGTGCTATGGTTTGGCCTGTGTGTTCATCGGAATTTCGCATTTATACAGGGTGTTTGGTAGTCAGTGACAAATATTTTAAGGCATTATTAAGCACGCAAATTGCGATAAAAATACGCAATTTGAATAGTTATATCTCACTCCTACTTCCAGCAACAGCCATTTTTTGATTTTTCTAAATTTCTCGACACTGCCTAATAAAATCTCATATTTCTCAACTTTAAACCTACATAATGATATTTTCAGTTGCATTTTAGAATCGTCATTAAACCTTATATGAGAACACGCATAATATGGTACAGCTTAACCCATTCAAATGTTTGTAAATTCGACTTAAATAACAAATTATGAAAAATCAATAAAAAGGGCGCTACAACTCGCTTAAAAATTTTTTTATAAAGTTGTGTTAAAGACTGTCAAATAGTATAAAAAAATCTCCACATTTCAAGCTTTAAAATTATATGCAATATGCGTCATGTTATGTCAGCCTAAGGGGAAAATATTCCATTAAACATAAAATTAATCATTTTTTCATTAACTGTACTCATTAATTACATGAACGCATTAAGTGAAAGTTGTGTGCAAAAGGTATCTGTAATTAAGAATAAAAATTTCAAATACAAGGTATATTATTTATTGGAAACATACAAAAATCATTGATAAGCTGCACCTTAAGAATCTTAAATACAGGTTATGTCCGATGCATGTTCTTGATGCACAGCACATACTGCTCACGTAAATTATTTTTCAAACAATTTATTTAATGGGGCATATATTTATTCGACAAATTTAATTGACAAACCTATCTAGGTTTTTGCAACACACCCTAACTGTAGTCTTGGATCACTTAGATTATGGTCAAACTTAAATATAAGGTATACAATTTTAAAATAGCACTCCTCTTCATTTCACTAATGAGCTAAGAAATTTAGTCATCTGGATTTTTTGGACGAGGCAGACCCTTTGCATGGGCAGCCAGATTCCCTGATCTTATTCTTTGTTTGGGCATGTGTACACTACAGCTATGTATATAGTGAACAGGACTTGAGAAAGTTGTATAATTAACAGTAGTTGTACAAAATTGAGAGGAACCCTTTCCTATAAGATTACAGTTGCAGCAATAAAGAAAAGCTAAAGAACACGCAAAGTCAGGTACTGTAGTTTAAACCACATTTTTAAAATTCTTAAGGTGCAGCTTCCCATGATTCTGTTTGTTTTCAATTAAATTAAATAATATTACCTTGTATTTCAAATTTTATTCTGTAAAATAACTTAGATTTCAAGCATAGTGTTAATTATTTATTATTTTAATTACTTCTGACTTGTGCATTTGTAAAATACTCTATACTAACCTGGTATTCAATAATTCAAAGCCCTTTTATGCCTTATGTAATATGGTATTCAATATGTACTCAGATAAGATTACTTGGGGTATACCTATATAATTATACAGATACCTTTTGCACACAACTTTCACTAAATGCGTTCTTGTAATTAATGAGTGCAGAATGAAAAAATGATTAATTTTATGTTTAACGTAATATTTCTCCCCTTAGGCTGACATTACATGACACATATTGCATATCATTTTAAAGCTTAAAACGTGGAGATGTTTTTTTATACTATTTGACAGTTTTTAACACTACTTAATAAAAGGTTTTCTTAAGCGAGTTGTAGCACCCTTTTTATCGATTTTTCATGATTTGTTATTTAAGTCAAATTTACAAACTTTCAAATGGGTTTATGTGTACCATATTATACTTGATCTGATAGAAAGATTAATGAAGATTCTAAAAATGCAATTGAAAATATCATTATGTCGGCTAAAAGTTGAGAAATGTGAGATTTTATTAGGCAATGTCAAGAAATTTGGAAAATCTAAAAATGGCTGTAGCCGGAAGTAGGAGTGAGATATAACTATTCAAATTGCGTATTTTTATCACAATTTGCGTGCATAATATTCACTTAAAATATTTGACACTGACTACCCTGTACCACTGAACACCCTGAATATAGAGATTAAGAAACAGAGTTTAATCCGTCGCTTCGTTTGAAAGAAATCAACCGTTCTTTTAAACATGTGTAAGTTAAGTAGTAGAATGTTAGTAGATTGGTAAAAAATATCTTTTTATTAGCCTTATTTCAACCAAATGGTTTTGAAAATGGTTTACGTTTCTTGGGAGATAGTTGAGGTTATCGATTAACGAACGTTAAGTTTACTTTTAGTGAATATTTGAAAATTTGTAAATATATAATTTACTAAAGTATACAATTTATGAACTTTTTGGCCGTTGACTCCAAGACAATATTCTTTGTAATTTATTAGAGACTAGAATCAGAAGATTTTAAATTTAACCTCATCAATTTAGTATCAGAATATAATAGTTTATAAAAAACTATATCAAGTTTTTAAATGGCATGCAAACTTTAGTAGGATAAAAAAACTATTTTGGTAAATTATTTTAGGCGTTAATTGAGGTACAGTACCACAATCCATTTATTAATATCACTTATTCACAAGGCTACGTCAAAATTATGAATACAACGCTCACTGCTTAGACATACTGCAGGGTCTTAGTTTAAATAGGTTAGCTTCCCCTAAAACCCGTTTTTGTTGGACTCTTCCAGAATTACAAATCTCCCTGAATAATACAGCCGACCCCTTCCGCTCCCTCCCCCCCCCCCCCCCTCAGACGTAGTCATACTGCTAACATGTCAAACTCACTTGAATGTCTCTTCATAAGTAATTTAATACGGAATCTATTGAATCGACAATGAGCTGAACACAGTTTCACTCTAGACACATCGTAAGTCAAATTTTAGTGGATAGTAGTGTTAAAGTTTTTTTTAGTTTGTAATAAAAGTTTATATGCAATGCAGTTAAATTACGCTGAATTTGCAGACTCTATTACAGTGACTAAATAACAAAATTAGTTCAGTACCCAACAACCCTCAAATTGCCAAATATCGTTTTACATTTGCAAATCTATTTAGCTGACAATAGCCACTTCCCGTGCTTAAAACGGATGTAATCCTTATATTTAATTATGTAAGACAATTTTTTACCAGAAAATTGTGGACGTCAGGAATTCGGGACCCCAGGGACTCGGGAAAAATAGCAGAATTCCCATAAAGTTACCAGAAAACGAGATATAACGTAAAATTTTCTCCATAAGAATAGCATTAGAAGCCATTTACTGCTGATATTTGTTTAATTCAATAAAGCTGATCGTGATTAATCATCAAGCCAGTACGCAATGTTAACATTTGGATTACATATTTGCCAGTCAATTCTGCAATGTACTATATAAAACCAGGGATAACGTTACCTATAATAATTAAGACTTTTTACCTACGTTATAGAATGTGGAAATACATTATTTTACTGTGAACATTTTCAAATTTGTGTTTTTTAACGTTTGACATAACCACATTGACTAAATAATTAACGATTCAAGATTTAATAAAAAAACTTATGCTTTGTTTTTATTTAAAAAAATATGTTATAGATTTATTCTACACTTTCTTTATATTAAATTTAAGATTTATTGAAGTGTTTAATTAATATTTTGGATGAAGTGGAATAACCTCAACGGCTACTCTTAAAAAATTACCTGGGAATAAAGATGGAATAGGTTCGTACAGGAAATATATATTTGTTAATTAAGTAAGTACTATGACAAGTTCCAATGGGAGGAAAAACAATATTGTTTGGAGATTTAAACTGGTACTGTCTGTTGCTCGTAAAAAAATTAAGAATCAGCCGATGATTAGGCCTAATTTTATAGAATATATAACGTCAATCGCACCTTTAAGAGGAGTACCACCACATAAACTTACATTACTTACTAATTATAGTTTTTTATGTTGATCAGAAAAAATCTAGGGTTTGGTCAATGGGATGCCTTTTTACTTTACCCTAATGTTGTTAAACCTTAACAAAAGGAGTATACACTTAGAAATATTAACCGGGTAGGGATGCTAATTTAGCGGGTTTGGCCAAGAACTAAGCTTACCTCAACACACCTTTATTTGCCTTTTCATATTTGACGAAGACAATTTTCAAAATTCCAATCAGGGAAGTCTTTTTTATCACCATTAACCACAAAACCAAAGCTACCTTATAAACCAGTATTTTTATTCACAAACAATTATACGTTTGCTGTCTTTAGCAGAGTTAGACCTATGTAGTGATTCGAATGATTTATTATAAAAAAAAAAACATGAACAAAGGCAAACAAAAATAAACAGCAAACTGTTATTACACAAAAGATATGGCGTACAGCGATATCTATTCTGACACATGGATAATATATTTCTTAGTTTGTTTAAATAGTAGAATAATTTGTTTTATATTATTGAGCGTTTTAGCGACTTATGTCCCTATACAGGCCACTAGTTGTAAATAATCATAGACCCCTATAGCGGTTTTGGTTTTCCCTGAGTGCTGCTATGTATTTTACAAGGATACAATTTTGACATTTATTATTTTTCTCATAATATATTCTAAGAGGCGTTTAATCAATGATCGCCAAAATTATCGCAATTAACATCTGCAACTGGATTTAGACGTTTCAGCCATGCAGTGATTTTTAGTCATTACATGCGTTTTAAAACACGTTAAATAATTTAAAAAAAAAATGAATAATATACGGAATCTTATATATTTAAACAATTTGGTTTTTCTTTTCCGAGTTCGTTTGGCTCTACTACCCGACCAATTTTCATGATTGAGGTATCAAACTGAAGGTATGAACGCACAGATTTGACATCAAGCATCGGCATAAATGTATATATAATCCCACTCGACATATACGTAAACGAAATTTGCTCTCCATGTAGTTCTTATGGGAGTTAAATTTGGTTTCTCTTTCCGAGTTCATTTAGCTCTTCCACTCGACCGATTTTCATGATTGATGTCTCAAATTGAAGGTATGCACGCACAGATTTGCTATCAAGCATCGGCATAAATGTATCTATAAACCCACTCGGCTTATACGTAAACGAAATTTGCTCTCCATGTTTTTCTTATGGGAGTTAAATTTGGCTTCTCTTTTCCGAGTTCGTTTAGGTCTTCTACCCGACCGATTTTCATGATTGAGGTCTAAAAATTGAAGGTATGCAAGCACAGATTTGCCATCAAGCATCGGTATATAATTATCTATAATACCACTCGGCCTATACGTAAACGAAATTTGTTCCCCATGTATTTCTGATGGGGAGTTAATTTTGGTTTTTCTTTTCCGAGTTCGTTTGGCTCCTTACCCGACCGATTTTCATGATTGAGGTCTCAAATTGAAGTAATGCATGCAAAGATTTCACATCAAGCATCGGCATATACTTATCTACTGTATTACTCGACTAAAAACATAATTTGTATAATTTTTGAATTCTTACATCAATTTAAGATGTATTTCACCAGTTATAATTATATAATCCTGTATATTTTGGTAAAAGAACTTTCAGGGAAATATCGGCTTTTATTTAAGCGATTAAGGTACTGTATTACTAAATCAAAAATCATAAATTTGATTATTTCTCGGATATTATATTTATTTTAACGCTGCGGAGCAGCATGGGTCCTCTAGTAATTATGGCAATACCATAGATTAAAGGATTATACTTATGTCTATACTCCTTTTATCAATGTTATTACGAGAAAGAATGAGCAATTTACGAGATAAATAGTTAGTAGCCTAAACGTACAAGCCTGAGTAATAATGCAAAATAAATATAAAGGCGGGACGGATTCGTCCTTAGTTAGTTTCTTACTAAAACCAGCTTATTCTTATCCAGGACCGCCGTTTAGCTTCAGAGAAGAAAGCATGTTTGATGTAGATACAATTTTGAATCTTGTGCATTATCATTGTCAGTATTATTCGGGTTTTTTTCGGTTAGCCTATTCACGTCTTCAAATCACCACACGGCTCTTTCCTACGAGCATTCGTAGTTATTTGTTATGCTTCCAAAAGGTATTTTTCCCATTCTGGTGGAAGTAGTATACCATCTACATAAAATCACATGTTACAATAATTAATTGTTATTATCTGTTTACATTCCTTTGTTTACTTTTTGTCAGTCCTTTCTCAACTATGTTCAACAATTTCATGATTGTATTTTATCTTTTTGATTGAAATCAATGATGGATCAATATTACTAATCAATATTAAGTATACGAAACATCTAGCTTACGATCAGCAACAACGATGGTGTATCGTTTGGAAACTTAAAAACAGCTGATATAGATATAAGAATAGATAATCACCTTCATGGCTGTTCTGATGTATGAAAATCCACATCTAAAAGGCACATACCGGTTGGCTGTTTTTGACATAATCTTCAAAAATGAATGTTTTGCGTGGTATTATTCATTACCTAATCAATACTGAAAGTAAGCAATTATGCTTAGAAATAAATGAAGATGACAGTGCATACAGTAATCAGGCTCGGCATCGTTGTTAAATCTGCAGTATGTTTTATGTGTTTTACACCCTAGTAAGTCTACCTGTAGGGTGATTAAATGTTTCTCCGTCATATTTTATGGTAGATTTTTCGTTTGGTATCTTACTCTTTCACTACATTAACCAGAAAATAAGAAATGGAATACAAATAAACGGGATTTTTGCCAACGCAACCCAAACTACAAATACTGCGAGACACTGTTTAATCACACCAGATTTTAATAAGGTAATAAATTGAAAGAATAACATACAAATAAGAACAGCTGAGGTATTTTTAACATTAAGTATGTGGAAAGTTCCCTTTGTAAAGCAATTATGGCCTTAAAGGGCAATTAATGAAAAAATTTATAGTTATGCGCAAGGTTTCTCGTCATGACGAACATTTTAAGTATACTAGGTGAAACCCGTCGAAATCGACGGTTACTTTCAAGGCTTACGTTAATTCATCTAACTGCGATAAATTGGGTGAAATATACATATTTTGAGCATTTATCATTGTTTAAAGAGTAATAAGTGTAAAAACAATAATGATATTAATTGTGTTAGTTGCCAAATTTGGTTGATCATTCAATGAATAAAATATTTCCCATACCGTACGTCATCGGAGTTATTATTAGTATGTTATATGGTATATCTTACTTTGGAAGAACGTTTAAATAGTATTAAAATTATATTGATGGATCTTTTGAAGTTAAAAACATTCGTGATTTCATCAGTGTAATATGATTTTATTTCAAAAGAATTCTCATAGTTTTTGAGAAATTGATTGTGGGGTTACTGTTAAAGCTGGAATTCCTTGACATGGGGGATGTCAGTTAGTTGTCTCAGCCTTATCAATAACATAAAGTTGTCAATATAATCTCTCTACGGAATGTTAGGTGTAAGTGGAATACTTGAAGTGAAGTTGGCGTTTATTCTTGAACTGTAGGGGCCTCCTAGTTCATTGGTCTTGCGGCTTCATAGGCAACAAATAATGCAAATGACATAGCAATGGGACATTTCCAAAAATACTGTAAATTGGCTGTTACGTATATATTGACGTTTACATATTGTTAATCAACGTATCTTATAAAGGATTGTGTGATCTAGTTTAAAAGGAATATGACCTTTCTGTTATGACAGTAGCTACTTAAATAGTATTTTCTCTTTGTACCATCTTTTACAGCCAAAATGTCGTGTTATTTTCAATAATGTTACCAAACCGGTGCGCCAAAGTCCGTAATATAGGCAGGTGCAAATAACTTGTCAAGATGGGTACCATTTTAGACAAAGTTTCTATGTTTGGATTTTATTAGACACGATAAGAGCAGATATTTCTACATAAATATTTGATATGTGTAGAATAATATGATAAAAATGTAGGCAAAAGTGGTGGAAAAGGCAGACACCAACCCGTACAATAGATATAAGATAGTTCAATAAGAAAATTTAAGAATTGCTGTGATAAAAAGATTTGCTACAGATTTCGTAATGGAACGTTATATTGCAAAACATGGCATGATAAAGAAGAAAATCAATTTTAAAATCAGAAAATAACATTGCAAATACTTATTTGGATAAATGTGTTTGAAATACAATTTAAAAATGAACAGCTGTTTCATTAAAAAGTATTATTCACATGGCCAAAATGTAAACAACTCTGTGGAGGGATCTTTAAAGGCTTCTGGGACAGAGTCCTAAGGGATTTTGATTAGTTTTTCTTTTGATAACTCATCTACAGACCAAGACCTTTCTTTGGACACCTCTACCAAGTTTCTACGCCCAGCCGTTCTCTACAATTAGTGGGGACAAAGTTTCCAATTAAATATTTAGATTTCCCCATGTTAATCTTATGGGAGAATCTCCAGCTTTGATGGCCTGTGGGGCAAAGCCCGAGGATTTTTATTACAGGAATTGGTGAAAGGGGGCGTCTACACAAAAAATACTTTATTTTGACACGTCGTTTGTAAAAATCCGTCCATTATTAACGGAGGAGTAGTGTTTTGTAGAAATCGCCTTTACGTATTATATATAAGGATGGTTTATGGGGTATGAATCTTAGTTTTATCAAAAGTTCATGGGTACTTTTGGCTTTATATATAGATGATCCTGGCTTTTTGAAACAGCTGATCTTAGTCAGTAACAAAGCTACACAGATCCTCTCCCTCCATTTTTACACTCGTGATTTACTCATAGTTGGGTTAAAATACGCACCTAGGTCCCCATCACAATGATTGATAATTGAGGTGTTATGGGAACCACGACCAATTGGTTGAAATGCTGACACGATTTTTATCCGATGAGTCAACTACAAAAATCAGTTTTTAATTTCAATGGGTCGAACAGACCACTTTTGTTACTATGAGAGTAAGCTAACCACTCGCCTACTCAGCTCAACATGCATACCATATAACTATATGGCTCCTTACAGTTAGAAACTTTACTGTTAATCGTATGGTAGAGTCTGTTTAGTTTGAAACTCAAATGTGATTTACTAATTAGAAAAGTTTCCTCTTCCCTCATTAAAACAGGTTCATCTTTCACAGCCTAAGTGAACTGTATTAAATTTGTAATCTCTTAAAATTCTGTTGCAATTAAAAGCATTTAGGTGAGATTTTTGTTAACCAGTTATTGATATTCGATAATACATGAATACGGTGGAGCGAAAGTGGTTGGTTACAAAACCTTTGAGACGTCAATCACTACTAAAATATTTATCATTAAGTATGACTTGCTTCCCCCCAACGTTTAGTGTACCAGACAATGATGTATGTATGTATTTCATATAAGTAATTGATGTATTATGGAATGCTGGGATATATATTATGGAATATTTTTAAGCTTTTTTCACTAGCTTTTATAGACACGATTTTCATATAATTACGTATAGCTACTTAAATTATTTATGTTATAATAACTTCCGCTCCCCTGATAGCTAACATTACATTGTTACGTCGATCAATTCCAATTTATAACTCAACTCAGCCCATACTCAACTCAGCCCATACTCTATGCAGCATCTCGCCCATGTTCATCGCCAGTCTACTAGCATTTAGGCTTGCTTCCTAACACAAAGGAGACACACTACAGTATCACAATCTTGATTGTGAATTGTTACAGTTTAAAGAGTATGGTAATTGTTAGCATAAGAAATCATACTTAACCGACTGCTAGCCAAACTCTTAGCATGTTCTAAAAGCTGATCACCCTGTTTCGCCCCATTTCATCCCTTGACACTGGATCACAGACCAACAAAGGAACATCACCATACGAAAATACAATGTTACGAATGTTTTGTAACAGTTTAAATTCAAATTACACTCGTTAAACACCCTAAAAGCTGTATCAATACAGATATATATGTGAATGGAAATCGGTAAACGCTAACTGGTGATGGGTAATGGAGGACGGTGGTGAACTGGACTCTACCAAACCGAGTTGGTTTATATAATGTTCCCGCTCTGGCGGTTCTGAATGACTAATCACAATTAGAATAAGAGAAACACTGTTTAAAAATGGAATACATTAAGTTAGGTCTTGATACATGAAACGAGATACGCGACACTATCTGACTAGTCCATCTTCACCACCACGTAGGGGTACAACACACACACACACGTACACCATACTGCGTTACTGTTTATATTACACATATATGTATCCAAAACTATAGACCACTGCGAGATACAATCTGATGGCAAGGATGCTGCTATGACCTAGTTTAAAGGAGGTCACACTTTGGTTGGTATCGCCCATTATGTTTATCTTCGTCGTATTCCTTGGAATTGCACCTTGAGCTGGTCGTCTACTCACCAAGTGGGATCCCTCCGATGGCCACCGGTGTGATGTCTGACACTCATGCCCCTCCCGAACCCGGTATTATCTCGCGAACATGACTACGACTACCGCACTGGGTGGGAGCGGTCTGGTCGCTAACGCTGAGCCCGGCGACAAGGGTGAGTCCAATGGTGGTGGGTGGCCACACCCGCACCCGCCACCCCACGCACACATACACTCACACACACACACACACACACACACACACACACACGCGTACATGCGCGGCCGTTCAAAATGTATACAATCTCTAGACACACTTTTGTAATTTTCCGTTGGGTTAGTCATAAAAAACCCCCGCCACAGCAAAACTGCAGAACAAGCACATCGTCATTGCCTGGTTGGATTTGTACTTTAAATTTCCTTAGTGTCCGATTTATTCCCTGTAAAACCTTAGGTTTAACGAATACCTAGGTTTGCTAATACAGAGCAGATGGTGAAGTGTGATTTTAGTGAAATGCAAAATCATATATCTTATCCTATTATTTAATAGAGCAATGTATATGTGTTTGTCTGTATGTCTGTAATATGTATCTCGAAATCCACCAGAATGATTTTGACTGAATTTTGGAATTAGGGACTTATAGCCCTAAAAATGTGATTGGTGACAGCCACTACCTCAGTAAAATTTTCATATCTACATAACTCGTTTGATTTTTTTTAAATTTAACATTAGCCTTAGGGGTTGCTAAGTAACTATTTTGGTTGAACAAAATAACAAGGAAAAGGTAAACAAAGGACATGTAACATGTGTTCATAAAAAGCCATCCACACTATACTAGCAAATTACTAAATACAGTACAAAGAGAAAAACATCAGTTGTAACTATTGATCAAAGATTACACTGAACATTACTCGACATGGGGGGAAATAGTTCTGATCAAATACTGATTACCGTATTTTACTTAGCCGTCCTACACCAAACCTTAATACCCTCAGTACTGAGGCAATTTATTGTTAGAAAACTTTAATTTAGCAGTGAAATAAATAATTAAAAATATTATAGGCTATTTATTTGAAGTAAATTATAATTTAAACAAACATTTTCAATCAGTTTTTTTTTTCAATTTCCCAACTATTAAAACGACGTTCATCCTAAGATAGGATATGGGATATTACTGTATCTAAACATACATCAATGGAGTGGTGGTAAACCACAAGATACGCACAGCCCTTTTTAGTTTTTTGGAAGGCAAAGACTACAACAATCTACTTTTACCAACGACCGTTTTTTAAAGTAGCCATTTCAGTTCAGTTCTTAGAATTGAAAAGTTTCACTTAACAGCTGTTTACTTTCATATCAGCATAGTTTCATTTCATATCAGCATAGTTTTTCTCATATCAACACGGGTAACGGACCAATGAGATTCAAGGATTGAGAGAAAAGAAGTAAAATTAAAATGTTTCGAACGTCAACTAATCAGCTGATCAGCTGATCGGTTGACAATTATTTTAATTGTTGGTCCGTCTTGTTCAATGTTCCTGTTGATACTCGTGTAATTTCAACCTAAGTTGGTGGTTAAAGGAAGGTAGATTAAACTGATTTAAAAATTTCAGTTTTAGTGAAAGTGAAGTTGACGAGATGGAAATGATAGCACAAACTGTTTGTGCTAATCTTTTGCCACCAAAATCGAAACAAAACATGAAATTACATACCAGTAATTCATTAAATGCACGAAACAAAATAAGGTTAGATTGTTAAATAAAAATGAGCTTCTGGTTTATTTTGAAAACCTCTTAACCGTTGTTTCACCCAACTCGGTGTGGACGACATATTCGATGCTGAGATCCAACTGTAAATTAACTGTTTCACTATATTGTTCAGTTGTCCAAATAAATATGCAATATTTCCCTAACTGTAACTGATACAGTATTTATGGTGAGAATGCTGCTAGAAGAAACTATTGCCTGCAAAAAATAGTAACGTATTATTTAACGAAATTTTACAAACACGTAATTACATGAAATCAGCTGATTATACAATAAGTCGTTGCATCACTTTCAGTGGCAATGACAATCAACGAAAACATAACCTCTGTAAGAAGTTATGAGTAATGATTGTTAGTAATTAAAAACCAGATTGTTAGTACTTAAAAAACTGTCGTAGGTAAAGTAGTGTACGCAACTCGCGTTAATAGTCTTTACGTCACTCGTAGAAGTTTTTAAGGCACTCGCCAAGGCTCGTGCCTTAAATTTTCTACTCGTGTCGTAAAGACTAACCATAGATAAAACATACTCCCTTGGTTAGTCTATGGACTAACTTAACGCAATCGTTGCGTAAACTACTATATTGAATCAGAAAGCCCTGAAAGATTACTAAGACTGTAATCACTATAGTCCAATGCATACACTAATTGTTTGCAAAATTATATTTAATTCATCTTAGTAAGAATAAGATAAGAATATTAAATGTTTAGTTTTTTTCCTCTTTTTCTCCGTTATCATTAAGTTCACTACCGGTACAACACATTTTTCTGTGATGAAATGCAGGGTTTTCTGTAAGTACAAAGATCTTAAGAATAGGTCTGATGGTCAAAATAAAACTAAAATCAAGAATATTTTTTAAGGCTTCGTTTCCGATATATTTGTCATTTTTTTAACTTATGTGTTACTAAAATGAAAGGCATCTTTATTAAGTTTGTTGCCAATTTTAAGTAAAAATAAACTGTTTGAAACTGTTAGACATAGATATGTAATCACTAAAGGTAAACTTTAGTGATTACATATCTATGTATAATAAGTTATTTTTAAAATGTTGTTTCAAAATGGCGTCCACTTTTTATTTACAGCTTAAATTTTAAAATATGTCACGAACAATTTTGCTTACCATTGAAAATTCCCTCTTAAACGACATTAAGCTCAATAACATTACATAATAATCAGCTGTAAAATCGTGATTTTTAGTTACACAGGCCAGGCATAATATTATTATGCATACTGAGACAGCTTGGCCTTATTTTATATCATAATTGTATACTTCTTACGATATGTTTCTTCCCTCTCGTGAAGATCCTTTAGATCCAGTGTTCCACAAAGCAAATGTGCTGAGGTAATGTGCTCCGTAATCGTCTGTTCATGAGAAGCTGAGAGGGGCTGTACCCATTCCAGAGGGGTGTCGTTCGAGGCTAGAAGTGCTAAGTAAGGGCCTTCCACGTTTTTCTTTAGAATAATTTTTGAAATTTTTACTGCCACCTCAACATGGACACTCTGTAAAGCCCTTAACCTTTCCAAAAGTCAGTGCCGTACTACGTTGAACATGCGTAGAAATACTATCAAACTTTCGAGGTAGCTGCCTCAAACGCTGTTCACTATTTTTGCAGTACGCAGATGTAATCATATTGCCTACAGCGCCTCTTCTGTACCCACATTGCCTAGTCACTCTGCGCAGGCGTCGTCAAAAGCTTCTTCGCCGAGTAAACAATCCAAGTGTTTTTACCTGTGAAAATCTTATATTTAAAAGCAAAACTGTGTCATTTCACATACATATTTTTAAATGTTTATATTGTATCTTGGTACATTATTTTGCTGGCTCTAATGTACTGTCTAATCTGACCATCCCGTCCATCCGTCCATCCGTCCACCTGTTTAGTGGTGAAACCTTGGATTTTAGTGAACATGTAAATTTAATTCTTCCTGATAGTTTTTTTACATTTTAACCATTCAGGACAACTCCGTAACTGTATAATGTAATATGCAATCTTCTTTAATGTGGTTATTAAATTTTCAAAATTGTATTTGTAAAATGAATTTATTTCTTAACATTAATTTAGAAGTTGAAATCATAAAAATGTTCTTAATAGCAAAATGTATGTACCTGGCAATTTGTACTGTTTAATCTATAATGGTTGGGTTTGAATATAAGTGTTTGAGAACATAATTGATTGGCCAAAATTACTATCTAAATATCTGCTTGAGAAATGATACATCATATCAGGTTTTATGATTTACAAGCTTAATGGAAAGTTGTATTACCTGAACATTTCAGTTTGTTTGATCTCATGACATTACCATAGGAGAGGTACCAAAGACAGTGTTAATATTATGTATAGGTCCATGAATATATTACTCAGGTCTTTCTCCCATTTTCAACATGCTTGAAAAATTACATTTTAATTACTTAACATCAAACATGTTTAACCTCAACACAGATTGTGAGTGCTAAACAAAGCATTTACAGTAATCCTATATTTCGTACCTAGGGCCAAAAATGAGGTTTTGCTGTCTCAAAATCATTTTTAAGTTCGAGATTAAGTCAGAACTTTAAAACGATCTAGAGCTGTAAAACCCTTTTGTCCATTGGCACGAACACTATTTTTCACTACACTATACATAATTGAGAAAATGTATACTATAAATGAACATTAGTCAACACAACTAAAACTTTAAGGTTATATTGTGAAGAAATATTAAAGAAATCTATTCTATATAAATAAAATTAGAGTTTTGTCTGTACATTGCTCAGAATTATAAACTTTTAGGTTATTTTTACGATTTATACATTAAAGAAACCGAAACAAGTCTCATCTAAATTTCTGTCCGTCTGTCTGTCTTCCAGTCTGTCACGGCCCAAGAGCCATTTTACGCGGCCTTCTCCTGAAAAACGAGAGTACCTATCAAGTTCAAATCATTTTAATGTATTCACTGGATTGGCGAGATTGTCTTTAGCCATTAAAATATGGCGTCTCAATTTTTTAAATAAAATGACGGACGTTTAAAAGCCCAATTTTGTGCGATTTTTTGTAAAGTTTTCTCCCAATGTTTATCACATATTCGTCTATAAAATAACGAACAGCTGTTCGAATCAAGATTATTTCATCTAGCTGTCACTGATATGTTTACATTGAATGTTGTTTACAAATACCGCAACCAATTCCGATCACGTTTTGAAAGCAAATCCAAACCAAGTAAGATTAAAAACGTTTTTCCATACATAACGGATTTAATTAATCGCAAGTGCAATAATTTGTAGGGTAACCGTAAATGAAAATAGAGATTCTTTGTGTATAAAATTGTTCTTGAGTTTTGATAACCGGGAAAAAGACCTTGAATCAGTGTTGTATATGGCTGGGAAACTTTGTTTTTAAATGAGCGTTTTCAGTCAAGAATCGGCACACGACCGACGGGCGTCTACATGTCCATAGTAAAAATAAAAGTAGGCATACCGTGTATTTATGTTTTATTCGTCATGTGTATAAGTGTACAGTTCGTGTAGTGTTTCAAAAACTCCAAGACGCACCTAATGGGGAAGCTCAAGACCTTATATTAGGACTGATGATGGCGATTTAATTTCGCCGAAATGCATCTCCTGTAATAGAATACATTAGGATCGACCGGCGGACACAGGTAATTTAACCTTTTATTGGTTGTCATACCGATCCGGAACAACAACAAACAACATAAAATGGAGTTATGTATAATAGTTTGGCCAGCATATCTGAAAATATGCAAACCAACTGCTGTTCTTTATATAAGGTTTCAACTGAATACTATAGGATCCTCGTGCGTAGAACGGGTACACAGCTAGTCTATATATACATTGTATATATATATATGTGTGTGTATATATATGTGTGTATATATATATATAATACGTATATATATATGTATATATAATACACTAACCCGGTTTTTGTGAACAGAACTCCTCCCTCATTTTTAGACCGATGTCGATGATTAAAGAGTAAAATACCCCCGTCGCAGCAAACCTGCATACTAAGCGAATTTCCATTTACCCGGCTTGATTTCTACTAAAATATTCCCTAAAAATTTACAGATTTATATCCTATTTAAATAACATTAATTTTAGTGAGTAGTTAGGTTTGCTGCTACGGGGAAGATGTTGAGATGTGTTTTTTCAATTGAAATATTGATAGCTTAGTATGAAATAAGCCAAATTGCCAAATTTGATTACTTAAAATATATCCATAAACAAGCAAACTAGAACAGTTTATTTATTCTCCATAAGAATAACATGGGAATTTTAAATTTACAATTTTTTGAATTTTCTCCGTAGTCAATGAACATTCAAAAAAACTTCAATATACTAAATTATTTGTTTTTTTAAGCTCTTCAAAATGGTCTAGAGAGAAATTTAGAAATTTAAAGTTTTTAGGGGCAAAAATTAGAAAAACCCATTTTTACCCCATAAAACCCCCCATAAACCCCTGATCCCATGGTCCGATTATGCTGGTTCGCGAACTCGTTCGAATAAATGTAGGTTTACACGTTTGTACCAAATTTCATCGAAATCGGGTCAATTTTGCTCGAGTTATCGCGCTAACGGACACATATATAAATATATATATATATATATATATATATATATATATATATATATATGAATTTGAACGGATGGTGTTTTTGGCCTCTGGGGACCTCAAAACGAAAAAGTAAATCGGTCCCGGGTCAAGGTCTTACCATGAGACCTACGGTAATAGCTTATTCCCTATATGGGAAATTCGCTAAAAAATGGCCCTGATTGTAGTTTTGCAAAGTGGTTTCCATTTTTTGAAATCTTTATCAGTTTAGGCAAGATTTTCCATCAGAGTTTTCTCCCATAAGGTTAAAATGGGGGAATCTATATATTTATTTGGAAACGTCTCCACTAACTTGAGGGAACGGCTAGGCGTAGAAGCTTGGTAGATGTGTCTAAAGAAAGCTCTTGGTCTGTAGATGAGCCATCAAAAGAAGAACCAAGTAAATTCCCCCGGGGCTCTGCCCCAGTGACCTTTAAAGTTCCCTCCCCAGATTTGTTTACCATACAAATAATTTTACACTCCTTTTTAATGAAACAGTTGTTAATATTTGAATTGTATTTTTAACAACACACATTAGGGAGTTGAATTTATTAGTGAAATACCCCCGCAGCAGCAAACCTGCAGACTAAGCGAATTTCCATTTGCCTGATTGGATTTACACTAAAATTTCTCCTTAATAATATCACATTTATTCCCTAAACTAGCTGTTTGCCCGTTCTACGCACGGGAATCTTGTAGTAAGTTGAAACCTTTATTCAGAACAGGAGTTGGTTTGCATATTTAGTGTGCATTTTTCCAGATATGCTGGCAAAACTATTACTGTATAGGAATACATATAAACCTTCGCAAATACAATATCTGACAATTTCAAAGCCAAGACGAATGCTTCACAATTAAATGTCACCCGATCGTGTTATATTTAATGATAAAAGGAATTGCTTTATAGATCTATGAGGCATAGCCCTAAGGTAGGCCTGTAATTGAAAGTTACTTTTGACACTGGTTAAAAGTAGTTAAAATACTACCTCAACCTCACTACTGCACACATTACTTTACTACTTTACTTTTAAAAAAGAGGTTGGCGGCCTCTTTTAAACTTGCATTTGTAAAAGGAATTGCTTTATAGATCTATGAGGCATAGCTCTAAGGTAGGCCTGTAATTGAAAGTTACTTTTGACACTGGGAAATAGTTATTTGTGTAACTAGTGGTGAAAGTGGCACTTTGCTGCACACGAGAGCAATGTTTACGCACGAGCCGCAGGCGAGTGCGGAATGATCTCGAGTGCAGCAAAGGCCTTTTTCACTCGTGTTACACATTATATTTTTCCTACAGTCACTATAAAGCATATAAATAATTAGTCTTTCAAACACTATACAACACGTTTTTAGGTTCAGCTGGCAACACAAATAGGTGTCCTAGAGAAAGTAGTACCCGCGGTCTGTATCACTCCGCTATTTTTCCTCGGCAAGAAATGTGTTCCGCGTTTTGAGAATATAGTTCCGTATGTTTTTGTAATTTGAAGTGGTTTCCGCGCCTAAAAAAAATGCTTTAAAGGTATTTTCTTGTTTGTTAAGATCGTAGGAATGTTTTAAAAACGTTTAAATGAAAAGCCCATAAAGTTCAGAAATGCCTAAACTATAAACACGAAATGACAGGTTAATTCGTAGTTATAATAGTCAATCAGCTGCTCATAGTATTATTATCTTTAAGTGTTGCCAACCTATTTCCAAGCGTACACGGATTACGTGCATAATAGAACCACGCTGTTTTGTGTTGTTTCGTTGGAATCCTGATGTGCGGCAAAGTATAAACCGTACGGCAAAGTATAAACCGTACGGCAAAGTATAAATATGCAGCAATTAGCAGCTTTCTGTACTATAAACAGTACAAGGAAGCCAACTTTGTCGGGTGACTGTAGGAAAAAGTAGTTAAAATACTACCTCAACCTCACTACTGCACACTTTACATTACTACTTCACTTTCAAAAAATAGGTTGGCAGCCTCTTTTTACCTTGCATTTGCCCGTCCACATAGACTAACCGCCCGTGCGTGGAACGTTTACAGCAAAGCAAGGCGGTACAGTACAAAGGTGAACTGTACTGATAAATTTTAGTGGCAGTGACCAGGATCCGAACCCACGACATCGCTGCCTCGGGCCCGAAGTGGCCCGCGACGCTCCCGACTGAGCCACCGGACTCACTATTCACTTTATTCGGGTTGAAATTTTCATTAACAAAGGCGCTCTTGTCTTTCCCACGAAACACTGAGAAATAAGGACATTAATGCGTTACCAACAGACATACACACACAAATAAAAAATTGAATTAGGGGATTCGCTACGCTTTAACCAAAGCAAATCACAAACAAAATAATTATTTGAAAGTTTTGATAGTGTCATCAAATTTTATGATAATCGTCTTTAGGTCCTAACCAAACTGTAAAATTGGTGTGTAAATCCGTTGGCAAATATATAAATAAGTAAATAAATACACAGTCCACAAAACATTGATACGTTCGTTATCAACGCCAAGCTTTAAAAATTCATGATGGTTTGCTAAAAAAAATCTTTTACTAATGTTTTATCATTTTTATAGCATAAACTAACATTTTGGAGTCCAGACAGAAAATGCAAAAATTATACAGTAAGACATCAATTAAATTTAATAAGAAATAAGGTGCAGCACTAACGATAAGTTGTAAATAGTGATGTGTTTGTACGTAAAAATGATTCTTAATGCTACCACCGGTTCTAAGGAAACGTAGCAATACCAAAAACCAATGTTTACATTTAAGAAAAGAACTATAGTACTTACAACCAATTCAAACTGTCCTTCTAATCAAACTGTATTATAGGTGTTAATCCGTGGGCAAATAAATAAATACACAGGCCACAAAACATGTAACATGTAACGTTAACAATGTAAAGCTTTAAACACTCACTATGGTTTGCTCAAAAAACTGTCACTTAATGTGGTGCAGTACCAAAGTTATTAATATCCCTTGGTTTTTTTTTTAGTTTTCGAAAATCAAAGTTATTTTCCATTAATAGCATTATTTGTAATTGTAAGCAACTTTTAATGTTAACATATTAATGACAGTTTGAAGAAACCACCTTTATACAAACAAAGGTTTCTTATTTAAAAGATTACGTAATCTCTAAACGATCATTGGTGTATATCTAGAAAATATTCTGAGGAAATGTGACAAAAACGCACAAATCTGGTGTTTTGGACGTTTGTAGTTTTACTTCTTAAATAGGAAAAGTACCGGTATCGTTGTCGAAATGAAAGTACTGTAAGTAGAAACCAAAGTGACACATTGGAGAAGCGAGTTTAGCTACATCTGTAAGTTAAACCTCTGTTACGATCACAGCGAAATCAGAAAGATCTTCCAAGATCGCAGCAACATCCACGATCACCCACTGCAGTTGTGATTTTTTACTTTGCACTTTACACAACTGTCCTTGAAGTGCCGTCAATGAGTGGAAACCTTTTTTGTAAGCTATTGGTGACGATGATTTAAAAAAATGTAAGTTTCCCAACACTATACAACACTGATTCGCAGTATTTTCCCCGGTTATCAAAACTCAAGAACAATCGTTGCACTTGCGATTAATTAAACCGGTTAAGTAAGGCAAAACGTTTTTAATCTCACTTGGTTTGGATGTGCTAACAAAATTTGATCGGAAATGGTTGCGGTATTTGTAAACAACTTTTAATGTAAGCATATCAGTGACAGATAGAAGTGAGAACTAATCCAAACAGCTGATCGTTATTTCATAAAAGTAGTATAGTAAACATTGGGATAAAATTTGACAAAAATCGAACAAAATTCGGTTTTTGATGGTTCGTTATTTTGTTTTCAAAGAAGCGAGTCCATGTTTTTATAGCCAAAGACACTCTTACCATTCCAGTAAATACAGAACCTTGATCGGTACTCTAGTTTTCTAGGAGTAGGCCGCGTAAATGACATTTTGGCGTTACAGACGGAACCACAGAATGGAAAAACAGACAGACAAACAGACAGAAATTGAGATAAGACTCGTTTCGGCTTTCTTAGGCTATGAAACGTGAAAATAACCAAAAACTGCATGATTCTAAGCAATGTACAGACAAAACTGCAATTTTATTTATATTTTATATTATATAGATAACATTAGTTTAACGAGTATACTTAGGTTAGCTGCAACAGGGAGGGTAAAAAGGTGTTTCTTTTGTAAAATGTTAATAGTTTAGTATGAAACGAATGCATTTTCCAAATTTGATCAAAATATGATCATAAACAAGCAAACTTCAACAGTTTACTTATTCTCCATATGGGAATTTTAAATTTACAGTTTTTTGGAGTTTTCTCCGTAACCATTAGGCGCACAATAACGCTTCAATATACTAAATTATTATTTTTTTAGCTTTACAAAATGTTTTGGAAAGAATAAAATGATAAATTTTAGCTTTTTAGGGTCAAAAATGGGAAAAATCAATATTTGCCCCATAAACCCCTGTTCCCATAGTCCGACCATGCTGGTTCGAGAACTCGTTCGAATAAATGTAGGTTTACACGTTTACACGTTTGTACCAAATTTCATCAAAATAGGATGATTTTTGCTCGAGTTATCGCGCTAACGGGCACATATATAAATATATATATAAATTTGAACAGATGGCGTTTTTGGTCTCTAAAGACCTCAAAACGAAAAAGGAAATCGGTCCTGGGTCCAGGTCTTACCATGAGTACTACGGTAATAGCTTATTCCCTATAGGGGAAATTCGTTAAAAGAAGTATTTGCAATGTCAATATTTACGTAACAATTTCAGTATTATTTGCTTTTTATAAATGCAGCATTGCTTTGTAATTTACATTATTTGTTGCCAATGAAGCCGCACGACCATATGAATGAGGCCCCTAACAGTTCAAGAATAAAAGCCAGCTTCACTACAAGAGTATTCCACTACACCTAACACCTTGAAGAGAGATTATATTGACAACTTTATGTAATTGATAAGGCTGAGACAACTACCGACAGCGACAGCTGCCGCATGTCAAGGATTTCTAGCTTAAACAGTAACCCCACGACCAATTTATCTAACCTATGCTAGAGAGTTATTTATTGGCACAGAAGTACGGTATGATGACCGACGGGACGAAGGAAAATCAAACTTACACAGCTTAAGGGTGGACCCCCCTTTGAAGTATAGGAACATGCCTTCTTAACAAACAGATAATTTTCCTCAAATAAAAGCATGGATTTAATCTGCATTACACTGACAAATCACGGAAGTGTTTACCACAAAAGATCCATCAATACGATTCTAATACTATTTAAGGGTAGTCTGACTAAAAAATATTTATTTTGTTGTCGTTTTTGCAAATTTGGAATTTTCTGAACATTTTGATACCAAAATTATAAAGGTATGGCATGTTTAAACATAATTTATTAATGTTTAAAAGTTCAACTGCAGACACATTTTTGCAGTTGCCCATCAAATAACAGGGCTACTGGTGCTTTTAGTTTGCTGTGATTTCTGAAAAACCATTTTTTTCACTTAGGTACGCATATTTCTAAAACCGTTTAGTTATCATTATGGAAAAACATTTTATTTATGTTTTTTCCTATGTACTGTCCAGTATCCAGGTGTGAAGTAACATTGTTGGAAGAAAAGCTAAAACAAAGGAAGAAAATGTGCTTTTGGTGAAAGATATAGATAGAGATGGATGTGGGAGCCAAGTCTCCAGTGATTAAATATTCAAAAGTCTATACAATTAACATTCAGATCATATAGAAATATCAATTATAAAGAGACATTAAGAAAGAAGATTTCAATAATAATTCAACAAAAAATGGTAGTATCAAACTCAATAAACATTTAAAAATCATCATTAATTTCCAACCACCATCACACCATTGTGAATAGACTAAATTCAAGTGACTGTTTCAAACTAAGAACCTCTAGCCTAAATTTTTGACTCTCATTATTATCTCATCTTATTTAGCCTACATTAGTATAAATTAAGTTAATTAGCCTATCAGAATTTTATACCCGGCACGAACCAACCCCTAGATTAAGATCATTGCTCTCCAAATTGTTACCTAGCCCATCTATAAAACCTAGACCAAAATCATAACTCATGAGATTGTTGTAATATAAGTTATAGAATTGAAATATATCTTGTTGTAACTTTATTGGAATTTTGATGATATATTTTAAGTAAATTTATATTTATAAAATCCATTAATAAAGTGGAGTAGGTTGCACATATATTACCTATGCCCGGAACATTGTTCATTTTGCAAAAAACCTTAAAATACTGTCACCTTTTTAGGTTTTTGTGCTAAATCTCAGTAATTATGGGTTTTTGAAAAGACCCTGCTTTGAATAATTAAAGAAGACAAAATTTACTACAAGTTTCATGTGTAATACTTCTTTTTACGACAAACCGTTACACCACTAAAAATGGCCTGAAGTACCAAAAATGAAAATAAATGCTAAATGCTGCCGTTTTACATTAGGTTTCTGTGGAAACAACCCATGCTCCATGTTACTATAATTTTAACTATTCATGATAATAAACTGAAACACACTAAAATAAACTAACTAGAATGTCCACTGACAACAACAAGCTTCCACCTCAAAGAAATGTCAAAGATCAAATCGAGGGAAATGGGGACAATCTTCTTTTAACGGTAGGTAATAACCTCATGAATAGCAATAGGTTGGTTTTCATGTAATTCACTCTCTTCAAGTTGAAAGGTTGGCATTCCATCCACCCCTTTTTGGGCCCCGGGCAAGAGGAGAGAACCAGCAGCTTCTTCCACACCCACTTTTGCTTCTTCCTCAAGGGTAAGAAACCCTTGGAATATTATCTGCAACAGTTTTTTTTTTACACAGCAAGGAGAGGAGAGTAATTGTGGATGAAGTTTTGCCCTTTCCTGGCTTCAAAAAGAAAATTTGTTTCCCTTACACAAACTGGTTAGAATAATTAATAAGTCAACATCTTCTCCAACAACCACAAAGTTTTCATTAGAGCTAGCCAATGACAGCGCTTCTGTCACTATCAATGTGTCCACATTTTCAGATGCTTGTTTCCGAGATATATTTTATGACGTCGTCTTCCTTGTTGTCATGGAAATTAGTTTTTCCTTGTTATTAGGGTTGGGTAGGAGTTTTCGTTTGTTGTAGTTGGGGTCATAGTTTCATCAAAGAGAATGTCTGCAGAAGTAGTTTTCATTGCTCTTTTCAATTGTTTGGAACGGAACTTTTTGTTCCACCTTGCTTTTGTTCAGCGTTGTCAAAAACAACTTGTCTGAGCTCCATATTTGTTTTTAATATAGTCAATGTATCTGTTATGTATTTTAGAGAAAAGTTTATGCTCTTGCCATACACTTTTGTGTGGTAGGAACCCACCATCAATAAAATACCGCACATGACCATGGAAGTTCTTGTTTTTAACGGGGACAACTGCTTTATACAGATTTGAATTGGTTCCTTTTTGCACACCGTTATTATCCCCATGTACAAATAAACATCAATATCCTCTATTAACATGTTCATGGGTTGTACCAGGAAAACTTAACTCAGTATTACTGTAAAAGAAACTGAAAACTACTTTTTGGTCAGTATGACAATTTTTCCTGGGCCTGAAAATTGGTTTTTTTTTTGGGGCAGTGAGCCGTGACATGTCCACCATGCGTCCCACCAATGTCACGCCTCAGTTTTTTTTGTAGTGCCAGTGCTGGCTTTGCGCCGGAACTCAGTCGGTTTGGGTTGGGCAGCAGACCTGCTACCCAGAGTGAATGTCCGCCTGACACATGTGTTGGACAGAAGTCGAGCAACTGTCATCGGTTCATGTCAAGATTTGTGTTGTTATGCTGTATTTGTACCTATTAACATCTAGTCACTTTTCTTTACTGTGCTTCGTACAAACCAAATTTTGGTAACATGAATTAAGCGGATTGCTGAACGTTGGACGAGGTCCCGGATGGAAGGTTTCAATCGGCTGCTGTCCTGAGAGAGGGTCGCCCGGGGAGACACTCTACCTTCTCCCTCCTTGGGCTGCCTACGGCCCTGCTTCTCTGGGGACCATTATGTTGTCTTCCGCCATCCACCTTCCAAGATGGATCACCGCCGCCCACCACTAGTGTGATGTGACAAGTGCCACCATAACCACAAGTTGCCTTGAACTTCATGAACATTTTTAATAAAAAAAAAGGATTGTTTTTTGAGCGGAGCGAGCGAAGCTCTTTGTGATCAACTTTAATGCATCAAATAAAGAAACATCACTCAATAAAGGCTGAACGCATTTCAGCCAAACTGAACAAAATTACTTAGACTAATAGTGAGATGGTTTTTAAACAAACAAATTTCAATTAGACAATGCTAATGCAATTTAAAACAAACTTAAAATTTCCAATTTTTAACATTAGGCTTATGGGACTAAAGTAGCCATGACAGTTTTTTTGTTTACAAGAAAAATGTAAACAAGAGAATCATAAGGCATTCCTAAACTTTCTAGACTTTTCTTTTAAACGTTTTTAAACCATTCCTATGATCTTAATAAACAAGAAAATAACGTTAAAACATTTTTTTAAGGCGCAGAATTCACTGCAAATTGAGAAAATATACAGAACTACTTTCTCAATGCGCATAGCATATCGCAGCGACTACTTAGAGCCTTATTATGCGCGGCCACTCGAGTGGCGCGCGACCGCGACTGCTCAAAGGCCACTTTTAGCGGGCCATGTTATCATATGGAGCTTATTAAGCGACGCGACTGCGGTGGCGAGACACGCGACAGTCGCCGCAACTAGCCACTCCAGTCGCGCACCCTCGCTACTAGTCGCGAGCCCACGCGACTGTCGCGTCACCAGCGGGCCATGTTATCATTATGCTGTTTATTACGCGCAGCCACAGTCGCAGGCCACAGCGGACCCCTACTCTCTGCCCTCACCTCAATCCTGATTTTTGTTTCAACATTTTATTATATTAATTTTATTTATATATTAATAAATATTGGGTTTTCTTTTCCGGGTTGGTTCGGCTCTTCTACCTGACCAATTTTCATAATTTTGGTCTTAAATTAAAGGTATTCACGAACATATTTGCCACCAAACATCATCATTCATGTATCTACTGTATTACTTGACCAAAAAAATAAATCAGATTTGTTTCATTTGCCAGTTCTGATTACATTATCCTATACAGTTTTGGTCTAAGAACCTTCAGTGAAATGCCAGCTTTAATTTTGAGCTGTAAGATCGGACGTACGTGAAGCACAAGCTAGACTGAATCATGAATCAACAACAATTATTATTATTTTAACACCTATCCACAATCAATGATAGATACGTAACTCCATTTTTATTTAAGTTATTCTACATGTCTTGGTCTTAAAACAGGCTACCCCTCAAAACAAAGGCTTTCATTTGAGAAGTTGACCATTTGAATAAGTTAAGTTCAAGATACAGTATGTATTACTCAATTATCAACATTATTGTGAATTTTATGTTGACCCGGGCAACGCAACGCCAAATTTTGCTGCTAATTTTGTACAAATACTGTGATTTTATCAAATCAAAACCAATATTTAATTTAAAGTAAGTGCTAGCCTCTCCTTAGCTGAAATAAAATTATTAATTTTCTTGTGCGATACAGATAAGTAATTTTTTTACAAGGTTATCAAAAGAACGTCTCGTCTCCCGAAAACAACAAAAATACATCTTGTCATCCTCTCTGAGATCATCATATAAAAACTGAAAAATACTCCTGAAGTTCTTAGTTGTAGTAACGGATTGCCTCAGAATACTTTTGTTTCGTCTACGTTTACGACGCTTAATTAAAATTAAAATAAATAGATCAGCGTCTTTACTTATTCACTCAGAGAAAGTACATGCAAGTCTGTATAAAATTCGGTTAGACGCGTCACCTCGCCACACCTGTCGCTACCCCAAGCCACACCTGTGGCTACCCGAAGCGACTGCCAGTCGCGGTCGCGCGCGACTCGAGTGACCGCGCATAATAAGGCTCTTACTCTTGGGCACCTATTTGTGTTGCCAGCTGATTAGAAACAGCCAATGTTAGAAATCAGGATTTAATAAGCGATATATCGAACCGCATCGAAATCGATATTTAATCCGATAATCCTCACAGGTTATATTATGTTGAATTACATCGACGGTACAAGTTATCACACTTATTAATAAAACGCAGATTGAACACTGATCTAATTTAGGCATGTGGGGAAGGTAGGTCGGGGTTAATGAGTATTCGTGACTTCATTTAGTGTTTTGAAGTAAGGTTAGATTAGGAAGATAAAGTGTAGGTTATAGCTTTGACTTTCCATCCCCAGGTTAAAGTTGTAGCCAGGTTTTTTATAAAATTTGTCTTAGTTGATGTGAGCCACCTACAGATTGCTCTGATCTAAATTACTGATTTCTGCCAATTACACGATGAGCTATATCAACTATTATTATGAGCTATATCAACTGTTGTGACCCAGCAACGATGTCAGTAACAAAAAAATAAGGTACAAAATAGAGTTTTAGACACTAGCGCAATCTATGAGTGGCTCACACAACCACGTTCTTTTTTAGTAAAAAATTGGCAACAGCTGATCCATATAGATGGGATGTCTTATGGTTATAGGTAGGTGATTGGGTTGTTTATTTGTTTTGCACCGTATAATTTTTATCTTTTGGAATAGTTGGTTAAACGGGGAAACTATTTCAAAAATGCTTGCATGTGGTCTTAACAAACCATCTACAGTATTCTAGCATTGACTTTATATAAAGTCAATGATTCTAGAAAATTACTACATAAAAGACAAAAGAAAAGAACATTTGGATTTGGACCTTTGACCATAGCAGCAAAACTAACATATGATTTATGAAATGTGAAAAGTTGTATATCATTAAATACTATTCTGTAATAGTAATTAAAACACCGACGTAGGTAAAGTAGTGTACGCAACTCGCGTAAATAGTGTTAACGACACTCGTAGAAGTTTTTAAGGCACTCGCCAAGGCTCGTACCTTAAATTTTCTACTCGTGTCGTTAACACTATCTTTACGCAATCGTTGTGTAAAAACTACTATAACTGGGGGGTTCCAGACTTTTACCTAACCCTGTATATTTATATATATATCAGAAATCCCAATTATACCATACTAGAAATGTAATTCTACAATATACGGCCACAGGACATAATCTATTTAAACAAAAGATTAATTGATAAAACCCCAGAAAGAAATTGTTATCTGACTATAAGCATTAAGCATTAGGCATATGAGCAAGTCTCAATTTCCCGATGCAGATTAATAATACAGTATAGCTAGTGACATCTAAGGCCAGGGCCACACTCATCTTACCTCGCTGAATTTTTTCCACAGGCGTTACCCGTGGGTTTGAGAGATATGGGGTACGGTATATGGGGCAGGCCACACTAAAGTAAAAACGTCCGCAAACACGTTTAAAAAAAAACAAAAAAAACAGGTAAAACCAGCGAGACTGACAAACAGAATTGCACGTGTATTCTCTACTAACTTTCCACGAGTGTTGCACGTAAAACTAGTTGCGGGGCATTGCGGCTTATGGGAGTGAACACACTGAACTTATCTCGCTGATTTTTTTCCGTTTCTAGTTTTAACCTGACTGTTACTGTGCAGTGTCAGTGAGCATAGAGAGGAGGGGGGGATGTGGATCACGACACGGACGATTTTTATTGCTTGTGTGGCATGCTTTATCAGTCAGTAAGACGAGTGTGGCCACGGTCAAACTCTTCCATGTGAAAACGGAAAAACAAATCTCGCTGGTTAAAAATTACAAGTGTGGTCCCGGCCTAAGCTGGTACTTGGCCTATCTCAGTTGTAAAATAAAATTGTATTTGTAAGCAATCACGTGCATCGATTTCAGCTAGTTTTAGCATTTTTGTTAATACAGTAGTTCAACATACAGTGTGATTGAAAAGTCCCGGAACAATGTAATATATTTTTCTTACAGTCACCCGACAAAGTTGGCTTCCTTGTACTGTTTATAGTATAGAAAGCTGCTAATTACTGCATATTTATACTTTGCCGTACGGTTTATACTTTGTCGTACGGATTATACTTTGCCGCACATCAGGATTCCAACGAAACAACACAAAACAGCGTGGTTCTATTATGCACGTAATCCGTGTACGCTTGGAAATAAGTTGGCAACACTTAAAGATAATAATACTATGAGCAGCTGATTGACTATTATAACTACGATTTAACCTGTCATTTCGTGTTTATAGTTTCGGTATTTCTGAACTTTCTGGACTTTTCTTTTAAACGTTTTTAAAACATTCCTACCATCATAATAAACAAGAAAATACCTTTAAAACATTTTTTTTTAGGTGCGGAAACCACTTCAAATTACAAAAACATACGGAACTATATTCTCAAAACGCAGAGCACATTTCTTGCCAAGGAAAAATAGCGGAGTGATATGGACCGCGGGTACTACTTTCTCTAGGGCACCATTTGTGTTGCCAGCTGAACCTAAAAACGTGTTGTATAGTGTTTGAAAGACTAATTATTTATTTTATGCTTTATAGTGACTGTAGGAAAAATATAATGTGTAACACGAGTGAAAAAGGCCTTTGCTGCACTCGAGATCATTCCATTGCTCTCGTGTGCAGCAAAGTGCCACTTTCACCACTAGTTACACAAATAACTATTATACTGTTATAAAGGAATATAACTTGGTATAGTTATTTGTGTAACTAGTGGTGAAAGTGGCACTTTGCTGCACACGAGAGCAATGTTTACGCACGAGCCGCAGGCGAGTTTTTTTCGAGTGCGGAATGATCTCGAGTGCAGCAAAGGCCTTTTTCACTCGTGTTACACATTATATTTTTCCTACAGTCACTATAAAGCATATAAATAATTAGTCTTTGAAACACTATACAACACGTTTTTAGGTTCGGCTGGCTACACAAATGGTGCCCTAGAGAAAGTAGTACCCGCGGTCCGTATCACTCCGCTATTTTTCCTCGGCAAGAAATTTGCTCCGCGTTTTGAGAATATAGTTCCGTATGTTTTTGTAATTTGAAGTGGTTTCCGCGCCTAAAAAAATGCTTTAAAGGTATTTTCTTGTTTATTAAGATCGTAGGAATGTTTTAAAAACGTTTAAAAGAAAAGTCCAGAAAGTTCAGAAATACCGAAACTATAAACACGAAATGACAGGTTAAATCGTAGTTATAATAGTCAATCAGCTGCTCATAGTATTATTATCTTTAAGTGTTGCCAACCTATTTCCAAGCGTACAGGGATTACGTGCATAATAGAACCACGCTGTTTTGTGTTGTTTCGTTGGAATCCTGATGTGCGGCAAAGTATAAACCGTACGGCAAAGTATAAACCGTACGGCAAAGTATAAATATGCGGCAATTAGCAGCTTTCTGTACTATAAACAGTACAAGGAAGCCAACTTTGTCGGGTGACTGTAGGAAAAAATAATTATAGCCATAAATGTCTACCTACTCTTTAAAGCTATTATTCCTTTTTTTATCCCTTAAGGGAGCCCACGAGGAGTCAGACGAAATTCTTAAATAGCGGCCTAGGTCGAGTTTGATATCAAATTAACACATTCACTGCGGCTCGTCAATGGCAGGCATAGCCCCGGTGCGGCGCAGTGTTGACCCAAATCATTGCCAGGCGGTTGGCTTTCAATTCAAATATTTCGGTCCAACGAATAGAAAATAACGTGTGGTGATGTGATGCGTTACGACAAGTCGACGTAGTTCGCTAAAACACCCACAGATAGGCTTACTGCTTGGAACGTAGCCGGTCCCATTGTATTGTCAATTGGAGGAGAAAGACGGAACAACAAGTTGATTTCTAAGCTTGCCAAATGAGGATTTTATAGGGAAATTTACTACCAACCTACACCACAATTATAGACTGGCATTAGAGAGAGACACCAACCAGAGAAGAAGTCGAAGCAGCAGTCAAAGCTCTAAAGAGCAATAAAGCCCCGGGCAGAGATGGGATAATAGCAGAAATAATACTGAAGAAGGGAGGGGGAGTAGTAATAGGAAAGCTTTGGGAACTGATTAAAATAATCTGGGAGAGAGAAGAAATTCCAGAAGAATGGAGGGAAGCAATAGTAGTCCCCATTCACAAGAAACGAGAGAAAGAAGAATGTAGTAATTTTAGAGGCATATCACTCCTTAGCATACCATACAAAGTTTTATCAAAGATAGTATTAAATCGGATCGAAGAATATACAAATGAACTAATCCTAGATCATCAGGCTGGTTTCATGAAAGGCAGGTCCACAATGAATTAAATATTTATCCTTAAAGAAGTCATATCGAAGTATTGGGAGTTTAATAGGGAGTTTTTTTGCAATATTTATTGATTTCCAAAAAGCGTATGATAGCATAAATAGAGAGAAACTGTGGAAAAAGATGGTCAAATTTGGAATCCCAACCAAACTTATAAACCTTGCTAGAACTGTAGCAAATTCCACATGTTCAGTAAAAGTAAATGGGAGAGTCTCGGAGCCCTTTACAGTAAATGCAGGGTTAAGGCAAGGGGATGGGCTCTCCCCAATCCTCTTCAACCTAGCAATAGAAGAAGCTCTACAAGAAGTGGCAACAATAGATAAGGGAATTTCAATTGGCTCCAGAATTAACATATTAGCGTTTGCAGACAATGTTGTCATTTTTGCAGAAACTTTAGAGGACCTACGCCAACTAACAAAAGTATTTATGGACAAAACAGGACATTTAGGACTAAAAGTAAATGATGGGAAAACCAAATATATGCAATTTTCAAGAAATCAAGGTATAGTCCAAGACCCACTGCAGGTAGATGACCATAAATTTGAAAAAGTAGAACATTTTAAGTACTTAGGGGTTATCTTATCCAGGGAAAACAAAGAAGAAATAGAAATTCAAAATAGACTAAATCTGACAAACAGATGTTTCTACGCTTGCAACAGACTGATGTCCTCTAAGTTATTGTCAAAAAACACCAAAGTTAGAATTTATAAGACTATAATCAGCCCAGTATTATTATACAGAGCTGAAACATGGAAACCAAATAAAAAAGAAAAGAAGTTAATCACATTCGAAAATAAGATTTTAAGAAAAATCTATAGACCAATTTATGAAGGTGGTGAGTGGAGGAAGAGACACAACAGAGAACTGAGAGAACTCTACAGAGATCCAGATGTGGTGTGTGAATTTTAAGTGTAGAAGAGTTAGATGGGCTGGACATGTTTTACGAAGAGAGGAGCAAAATAAATTAAAATTAGTTTTACTACGAAATCCCGAAGGAAGACGACCGAGAGGAAGGCCAAAACAAAAATGGTGGAGCCAAGTAAGGAAAGACATGGAGCAACTAGGAGCAACTGAGGAGGATGCAGAGGATAGAGCAAGATGGAGAGGCTTTGTTGGTGCGGCCAAATATCTTCTTAGATATGCATGGCCCTGAGAAGAGTATTAGAGAGAGACACAATACTAACGTGTACCAACCGTCCTCGGCTAGAGCCATACTAACTGGGCAAACAATGCATTGCGCACTGTGCTCCCGGTGACGCAGCCGCCTCACACCATGGCACCCCCTGCGTCACGGGGTCGCAGTCGCAGTGAGTGTGTTAAAGGTCTCTGTTAGTAAAACACAACGCCACAAACCCGAACTGAAATGAACAAAGGAGTAAAAAATGACAGATGTTCAAAGATTCTTTACATTTACAAAGCACAAAGCTTATTATACTATGGGGCGCTCATTAGAAGCCGGAAGAAAATCATGAACGGAAGCATAGGTCGATATGCACATCACATTAAAGGTTAGAATACAATGACGCAAATTGGAGCTCAAAATAACAGCAAAGTAAAGAAACAAAATGGCAGATTTAAAAAATATTTGAAAGGATGCCATTTTTGACTCGGTTGTCTGTTTGAGTTCGGTTTGCGACAATGTGTTTTACTAAATCAGACCTAAATTTGATACAAAACTTGACCTAAGCCATTTGAGAATTTTGTCTAACTCCTGGGCCCTTAAGAGGTAAAAAAAGTAGGCTAGCTTGAAAGAGTAGACATTTATGGTCATTATTGATATAACAAGTTTTATTCAAGTTCAATCCCAATGATTGATAATTGATATTACTTTATCTATAAAAGTAAAAAATATATTACACTGTTCCGGGTCTTTTCAATCACACTGCATTTATTGTATATGTACACTAATACAATTGTAATAGACAAAATTATTGAATCACTTAATGTTACTAAATAGCTGCTTGGTTTCATTAGCGAAATTGAAGTCATTTTGAGAGGTATCTTTACAAGTTTTGTCATTTTCTAATGTAGTTTGTTTAAATAGGAGGCAATATGACAACAAATATTATTCATCACGAGGACAAAAAGTGTCTTTTCAACCCTCACTTATTTTTCAGGATTGAAAAGTCACTTTACAAAAAATCATTTAGTGATGAACGTACAATACTTATGAACCCCTAAATAGTGATATATAATACACTAATCCAGCTTTTACTCTCAACTGCCACTTGTATTCAAGTATAAAGTTTGAAACAGGGATCATAAATAAAAGTGTTAGTTATAAAATGTTCACATACAACTGTTTATTGAGACATGTAGGTCCATCATACATTTGCTGTAACAGGGAAATGTTTTTCAGAGCACTTTTGACTCAAAAAACAATTATCTTGTAGCAAAACTTTTAAATTTTTTGTTTAACTAGGCATTTCTAAAAGATGATAGTGTTTTTGTATAAAGTAAGCTGAAATGATTAAGCATAAGCATGTCCTACTGTTTCACTAAGTATGACGCAAGACAATATTATGTAAAATTTGATGACATAACAAATTTAATTAAAACCAGGGAACAATCAAACATAAAATTTACTTTAAATGAAAGTGTTATACTAATTACTAACAAAGCTAGAACTAACACACATTTTCATGGATCAATAGTCTTCTTTAACACAGTTACAATAACAGAAACAATTACATTGTTATTATTGCAGCTTAGTACATATTGATTATAACACAACAATGGATCTTCAAGAGCCATTTATATAGCTATATTTGTTTCTCATCAATAAAATACGTAATGGTCTTCAACAAATGTATGGTTTCTTGTCACTACTCAATCAACAATTTAACATCAAGTTAAAATTACAACTAAAATTTCTTGCGTCATTCAACTTAAAAAAAAAACAAACAGAACTGAAAAGGTTTGTAAGTTAACTAGTTATAAATTATCTACTACTGCATCCTACATATAAAATGTAAAAACAAATAAAAAAACAGCAAGGTTTCGAAATGATTAACAGAAACCTTCCAGCCAATAATAACCAAAAAAGATTTAAAACAATAATTGATAACCGATAACAGAATATCCACAATCGCAGACGCTATGTGGTAAAACTTAATGAAACAAATTGGCAGCTATGCCGTGGGAATAAAAGATTTTGGAAGCCCCCTAATGGTGTGACGTCTCCAGAACTAGGGGGTGAGGGGGGAATGTTACAATATTGTCATGCATGCGTACACACAATTTTGAAAAAATTTACTCGCAAATTTTGTCAAACTACAAACGTATTATATTTTAGTAAAAAAAAAGGAAGAGTATGTTATTCGAGACAGCATCAACAAGACACAAGCTGATGGCATCTGTTAATTTTAAGCGGCATGCTGCATGGAAAGATATTACAGACAATTCCGAACTTTGCACCGAGAACAGATAAATTTTAAAAATGAAAACTCATAAGTGAAAACCGAAAACCAAATCAAACAATTTTGCTAAAAAAAATCTGTTTCTACACAAAGGTCGGGGAAATGTGAGCAACATCTCGGTTTCCACACTTCAGCATGTCTCTCAGTCCACTTTGTCCCTGTACATTTAGCTCCATTGGTGGTAACTGTCTTGATACCACTGTGCATCGCTGCCAGAGCTGTATCCGCCGCCGTTCATGCCGTAAGCACTACTGAGAGGCTGCTGGGCTAACGGCTGACTGCCCCAGCTGCTTTGATAGCGCCTCTTCGTTTCCCCCTGGTTCTGGTGACCGCCGTCGAACTTGCGTTTACCTGAAATACAACAACTCCAGTAATCATTGCTTAGACTTGCCACAAGCAGTTGTCATGACATGGTTTTAACTGTTACCTAACAACTATTGTCTTCTTAGGGTATACAATGTTTCAAAACATCATACAGTGATACAAGACAATCAATTAAGTCTGGATTTATGAATTTGCATAACCATCCACATTAAAACCATGCCATGCACACACATATTATTACAGAACTCCTTGGTATTAATTACCACTTTAATACAATAATAAAAAACATATTTTTTCAGTGAAGATATGAAGACTTGGAAAGAAAGGCCTACAAGGTGGAGGACAATTACAATTTGTATTTGAAAATTTTATTAATTTCTGCATTTTGTGTGCCTACTAGTTCATTGAAATGGCCCATTAAAAACTGAAGCTCGAGGTTAAAGTTTTGCATTTTATAAGAAGCATTATCTCACCAAAAATAAAACTATGCCCATATCAATGTTTGCTCTACAGATTATTGATGGCAAATCGAGCTTTAGGTAGATAATCATTTACCTATTTATCTAAGGATTCAGCAATATGTTATATCACTCAGGCAAAGTATTAAATTTTTTTTTATATAGATCAAAAGAAAACCCTACAGCTCTTGAAGCGGTTTCTCATTCGTTTCACAACTAAAAGAGTAGATGCTTCATCATCCACTGAAATAGACCTGGCACCTTGCTCACATGCAGCCTTGACACACTTGAGAGTTCTTCAAAATTACCTCCTTATGCACTACCCAGAATATTTAATCAGGGCTTTGAATCATGATTTATGAATGAAATGACGGTGTACCAACATAAATTCTTTCTCAAACACAGGTACTTTGTCATTGCATTTTAATAAAAAATACTTTATTTTAACTCAAATTGACTGATCTAATAACGTCTAAGATAATTATTTGTCTCAAAACTAACCAATGTAGGTTGCATAAACATTTAATATTTGCTGTTTATAGTAAGCAGGGTTACCACTCAAATGCGCAAATCAATCTTATGGTTTTATACACAGTTTTTCATACAAATTAGTATGTTTTTTATGATGTTGATAAGGGTCATGGTGCTTAGGCTGGTTGCAGATAGAATCATGTCATAGCGGACCTCACAAACAAATGGAAACAAACAGTGTAGCAGCACTGCAGCCATGTTTCCACATATAAAATTAAGTTATTCAAAAATGCAGTTTTGTACGATTTTTGTCAAGTTTTCGTCCAATTTTTATTCCATAATAATCTATGAAATAACGAACAGCTGTTCGGGTTAAGTTAATTTTTCCTAGCTGTCACTGCTATGTTTCCAAATGTTGTTTACAAATACCGCAAACTTTTTCAATCACGTTTTGAAAGCAAATCCCAACCAAGTGAGATTAAAAACGTTTTTTAACATAACGGATTTAATTAATCGCAAGTGCAATAATATAGTGTAATAGTGTAACCGTAAGTGAAATTAAATAACTAGTCAACATCCAGTTCAGGAACCAGAGATTCTTTGTGTTGTTCTTGGGTTTTGATAACCAGAGAGAAGACCTTGAATCAGTGTTGTATACGGCTGGGAAACTTAAATTTAATAACGATCGTCACCGATAGCTTAGAAACGTGGTTTCCACTCATTGACGGCGCTTCAATGGCGGTTGTGTAAAGTGTAAAGTAAAAAGTCACAACTGCAGTGGGTGATTGTAACAGAGGTTTACGGATGATGCTAAACTCGCTTTTCTAATGTATTATTTTCTATTCCTACCATTGACTATACAGGGTGTTTTGGTAAAGTGTAGCGGGCTATGCAGATTCAGATTCTACATGCAAAAATAAGTCAAAAATATACAATAATTTTTTTTTATTTCGGCTTAGTTTAGCCGTAATCCGCCATTTTTTATTTTTTTGAAAATAATTAATAACTCTAAAGCCCTTGGAGATATTTTTATGAAACTGGTATAAACTTTAAGGCTACACGTATTAACATTCTCCTAATATATCTTTGATCAGGCTCATCAAATGTCAAAATGGCGGCCATTTAAAATTTTGTTTTAGTCGCTGTTTTTAGTTGATTTTTACTTTTAAAATTTTAAATGGCCGCCATTTTTAAATTTGATGAGCCTGATCAAAGATATTATCGGAGAATGTTAATACGTGTAGCCTTAAAGATTCATAAGTTAAGTTCATAAGTTTCATAAAAATATCTCCAGGAGTTTTTGAGTTATTAATTATTTTCAACAACATACAAAATGGCGGATTACGGCTAAACTAAGTCAAAATCAAAAAAAAGTTATTCAACATTTTCAACTTATTTTTGCATGTAGAATCTGAATCTGCATAGCCAGCTACGCTTTACCGAAACACCCTGTATATATACATAGTCAATAGTACCTACTCACTGTGTGATGCAATCGCTGGACCATACAGCCAATAGGCCCATAGCCCATCTTTTGGGTACGTACGCCTACCTAATTATTCATTACAACCTTTTGGACGACGATCCTTGAAACCGGTACCTTTCCCTAGAATACACGGCCTACCTACTTAAGAAATAAAATTACAAACGTCCAAAAACCCAACGTTGTGTGATTTTTGTCACATTTCCTTCTAATGTTAATAGATAGCCTATACCAATCATTGTTTAGAGAATACATAATCTATTAAATAACAAAAAGTTGTTTGTATGAGGTTGTTTTTTTTTCAAACTGACACCGATAAGTTTACATTAAAAGTTGTTTACAAATAAAGCAATTAATGGGAAATAACTTTGATTGCCGATAACGTTTTACGAGAAAATCTAAAACCAAGAGATCAATAACCTCGGGACTTGATTAACGCATATAATTGCTCGGCTGTACTATAGTTCTCAACTGTGAACGTTGGTTTCTGGTACCGGTTCTATTCCTTAGAACTGTTGGTACTGTTGATAGCAGCAAGAATCATTTTTAAGTACCAACACATCACTGAACTTTACAAATTAGTTATCGTTGGTGTTGCACTTATTTAATACAGGCGTATTCAATTTAATTGATGTCTTAACTGTACAATTTTTGCTTTTTCTTTCTTGATTCCATAATGTTAGTTTATGCTAAGAAAACGATAACGCATTTTAGTAAAACATTTATTCAGCAAACCATCATGAATTGTTTAAATGCTTTACGTTGTTTATGTATCAATATTTCGTGGCCTATTTTGGTAATTTTTATTATAAATTGCCAATCTAAATCGTCATTTCATACTGACTTCATTTCATATAGTAAGCCGTCATTTCGACATCATTTCGGGTCATCTTCGGTCCAAGCAAATATAAGTTATGATGAAATTTGATGACATTAACAAAGATTTCAAATACTAGTTTTATATGTACTTTGTTATGCTTAAAGCGTAGCAAATTCCCTAATTAAGTTCTGTATTTTTGTGTGTATGTCTGTTGGTAAAGCATTAATGTCCTTATTTCTGAGTGTTTCACGGAAAGGACAAAAGCACCTTCATAATGAAAATGTCATCCCGAATAAAGTGTTAAATTGTGAGTTTGAGGTATTACCTTAAATACTTCTAACCATTGTGGAAGGTAACTTTCAATTATAGGCCTACCTTAGGGCTATGCCTCATAGATCTATAAAGCATTTTTTTAGTTTAATCATTGGATTTAACATATGGACCAACACGACCCGGGTTACATTTAATTGCGAAGCATTTGTTTTGGCTTGAAACTGTCAGATACTGTATTTGTGAATGATGATATATAATAGTTTTGCTAGCACATCTGAAAATATGCAAACCAACTTCTGTTCTTAATAAGAAGGTTTCAACTGACTACGATAAGATCCCCGTGCGTAGAACGGGCACACAGCTAGTGAGGTTATAATAGTATCAAAGTCACTATTGTCATTCTAGTTCATAAGATTTAGATTTATATTGCTTAAAGTATAGAACACAATAAATAAATATGTGAAACAAAAACATTGAAACCCGAACAGCCAACAATAAAAGACAAAGATACAGAAAATGCAATTCTTTTCTGAAGATTGTATTTTTATGTTCTGGAAGAAAATAAAAATCCTGTCCCGTCCTGTTCAAAACTTACAATTCAAACCCGACCATCCCTAATTTTTTATGATAGGAAACTCCAGATATTATAGCATCCAGATATTATAACCAGATATTATAGGACATGTCTGCAAGTTGATTTTTTTGAGGTTGCAGAATAAACTAAATTGGATCCAAAGTCATCGAGAATCGATAACTGTTTGAAGTTTTAGGAGTCTAAAATCAGGAGCAGGCCAAAAATTCGTTGACCTGGCGAAATTCACGGTTTTAAGGTTTTTCCGATTGAGTGGGTACCCTGAATACAACCTGCATTATAGGCTTAATGCAAAGATGAGAAAACAGTCATTAAGTTTTAGACAACTTTTTTAGACAGAGACCTCAAAGTACAGTAGAACCTGGATTATCTGGGGTTGTAGGCCATGGATTACTGAAAACCTCATTAACCCAATTTAATTGAGACATGAAATACTGTTCAGAAGGAAAAATAAATCAAACGCCTATGAGTGGACAATATTTCTTTGTTCTGTCTTCCTTAGCATTGTTTTGCCAAGAATGGATAAACAATCAAAATGTTTTAAAGTATTTGGTAATCAGATAGTTTATCTGTTTCAACAATTTAATTTGTCTAAATGTAATAAGACTTGACCTCAATGTTAAAGCGTCCAGTTATTCTTTTTTACAATTCAATAATTCCTACAAATTTACTTCAAGTTGAGAAAGTTGTCCACGGATTATCCATTGAGGTTCTTTCAAATAATCAAGGCTCCAAAGTACTAAATGGTTAATCCAAATTATATGTAATGCATCTGTCCATATTGACTTGACATCAAAATTTTAAACTTAACTAGTAATCTTAAATAAATATTTAATTCATGCACACTTTCATACTACAAGCCATCATGCATTCAATTTACTATGCATAGCCTAAGGAGCATATTATATTTAGTGTGTAGGAGCCTAAAGTTAGTGTATGTATAAGCTCATGAGCATCAAAATGTAGGAAACAGCTGGCTAACATAGGTATTTCTGTTATAACTAACGTAGCAGTGTCCCTAAGGATTAAACTGAATATTATCAGCTACTACAATTAAAGAAAGCAAATTAAAATTAAAATTCATTGTGTAGCTCCTGAACTGTTGATTAGACTCAAATTTAAGGTACATACCTTCACGTCCACAGTTCATAAATGTATGGTCAAACCCACTACATGTTTCGCCTATACATAGGCATTGTCAAGAGGTCCTTCAAGAACGTTTTGTCCATTGTAGACTCGTCAAAAAACATTTAAATAAATACACAAAACATGATACATTGTACGAATCATTTAACACTTAGTAGGCCTACTATTTACCGGTTGCGGTACGGAAGCAGACTGCACCCGTGACTTGGCAGTCTGCTTCCGTACCGCGACCGGTAAATAGTAGGCCTACTAAGTGTTAAATGTTTCGTACAATGTATCGTGTTTCGTGTATTTATTTAAATGTTTTTGAGGAGTCTACAATGGACGAAACGTTCTTGAAGGACCACTTGACAATGCCTATGTATAGGCGAAACATGTAGTGGGTTTGACCATACATTTATGAACTGTGGACGTGAAGGTATGTACCTTAAATTTTAGTCAAATTAAAATGTCATAATAAGACAAATTTTTGAAACAAATTGTAACCAACAAGCGAATATTTTGTCTTTCACACCAATAATGGCACTCTTATTCATACAGTATCATGTAATTCAGTTTGAACTGTTCAATAACTTATTATTTGTTAATTTATTCTACTAACATATATATCTTTAGACTGTCATGATTGAATGATGTTAGTACAGTGTACAGTAGAACCTCGATTAACCGGGGGGTGGATCAACCGGGCAGCGGATCGTGGTCAATAAAGATGCCTCTTAAACTATGTTACATAACCTCAAAAATACCAAGATAATGTTATAAATTGTGTTTAACACACTCACTCCCGTGAGATGTGAGACCTTACATACAGAGGAGTATGCCGGCTGGGACTGAACCTGTTAATATGTTGAATACGGTATGTGTTTAATATGTTAAGTCAAAGTCTAATATGTTGAAATGCACTGTATATATAATTATTTCTGGCCAATTTTATATGCAGTTTTATTGTTTTCTAAACATCGCAGTTCATTTGACAAAAATAAATGGAAGCAAAACAAAGAAATAGCCATTGATAGCTTCAAGGTCAAGCTACGCGCGGTCCTTTGTATTATCTGGAGGCCACCCTTATATAGCGCGCTGCGGCGGTTATGTTAGGTTGGGTTATCATAAATATGTTTTTTAGACTTTACTCGTTTTGTTATGAATCGAACAATACCAGATGAGTCATACTTTCGCCCTCCAAATCCCTTCCAAGTAGGCCAAGATCGGGCCATTGACCGGAGCGGGCGCATCACCTGTCACCAAGACTGTATCTGGTTCTGTGTCCTGAAAGTAAATAAAAGATGTATGTGTCCTGAGTAATGACTTATCTGGTATTTTTCGATTCCGAATTCATAACAAAACAAGGAAAGTCTTACAAACATATTTATGATAACCCAATGTAACATAACCACCGCAGCCCGCTGTATACCTACTTGGCGGAGTACATGTGGCAGCTAACAGCGGTGACACATTCAACTCCATCCTTGCCAACATTGCTGCCTTCTGGGGGGCAGAACTCAAAGGCCACTTATCGTAATCATGTCAAATTTGGACATAAAGTATGTTCTTTTCAATTATGTAGTAATTGTTGGTCTCCAATAAAAAAATCCCTCTAAAAGACATGGCCTCCGGATAATACCATGAAGTACCCTATCCGCTTGCACTGACATTTTCTGCTCTTTACACATCCGTCTGCTGTGCGCTTGCTATGTCACAACAGTTTGTGATTGGATGATTAGTAACATGGCATCTTTAGTAGCCTTTGGTGTTTGGATGATTAGTAACTATGAAAACTTGTTGAATGTTTGTATGAAGAGAAGCCCAAGAAAGAATAGAATAACTACTAAGAGAAAGAATAAGCGGTTCATTGTTATCTTTATCTAATTTTACGACTGTTATTATTATCACTACTCTTGTTTTATACTCTTTTATGAGTTATCTAATGTTTTTATCGACAGACATTCTTCTGACCTGAAACAGTATAATGTGTAGCACTAGCCTATGACTAGCAGTAGGTACTAGAATTTCTATTAATCTGTTCTTTACGTGATTTATTGCTGTAGTGTTTAGTAATTTTTTTGTTTGAGTAAACTGTGGTTTTAAACGTTTTTGTTACTACAAGGTTAGTAACTTGAAATATCATGATTGTGCAATAGCCTACTAATTGTATTTTTATGATAAAAAAAATTATAATCGAGGTTCTACTGTATAAGCAAATTTCTACTATACAAAGCTTGAATCATACGTTCACAATAATTTTACCCAACAACTTTAAAGTTTACATTTTATTTTTTTAATAGTTTAGAATACAACACCGGTTTTTTAAGGTTTTGAAACCCCTGTCATTTCTACATCTAAATTATTCGAGAGAATGTTGGGTTAAGCGAAAATAGGCCTACACCAATAATAAAGAGATGTTAATAGACCAACAAAAACTCAAGCCAAACTAATACTGAAATAAATCACAAGTCACAAGTATTACTTGAATAGAATTCTGATGAATGTATGCAATGTGTTCAAACAATGATATATCACTGATACTGATATTATAAACTTTGAAAAATAATTTACATCATTACAAATTATACATTTTATTTCAACTAGATGTCTAACAAATCAAGAGCTAGCTACAACTTTTTGAATAATTCCTTAAGTACAAAAGTAGCAATTTTCCACTGAACACAAATATATAGCAGGCATTTTTAGTTAACATTTTTACAATGGTGTAGTTTGTGTTAAGTTCTAAGGATAAAGTATTCACAATGTACTGTGATTACAGTCCAACAATTGATAATTACGCCAAACACACAATTATTAAACCCACATCCATGCAGCATGCGACTGTAAGGCTCATACCAAGAAAGCATAAAAAGGGATGTTTCCTTAGGCCAGAAAAATTAGTATTAGCTCTCAAACAGCTAAAATCAGCCATATGTTGCTGACTGCTAAAATATTGAAATGTCAAGAAAAGTAGATACAGACCATCCTCACCTGGTAAACTTCCCTTGGCGCGCAGTCCCCCACGGACGGGCGGACGAGCCCCCCCACGGCCCCCTGAGGCTGCGACCCCCCGGCCCCCCCTGGGACCCCCACGGATTGGGGGCCCACCTGCTCGGCCACGCGGCACTACTCCACGCCCACGCCCAGCCTACACACACAACACAACACAACAACACATTAGCAACATCATCAGTGCCACAGTACCACAGTACCCATCATCAGTTGGCTACTATCATATTGATATTCCATATTAAAACTGCAACTTTCAATCAGACTCAAGGCAGTAACTAGGTAATAACTTTGAAGAAACCAGTTTTAATAGAGAATATTTAAACACAAAACTGCATTTTAGCAGCTACACTTTAAAATGTTATACTACACTCCAGGCTCGTGGACTGGAATTCCTGCATTGTTCAGTTTGGACAATTAGTTAGGATAAAATTCATTCACAGGTTTGACACTATGTAACATTTCTAGTGTAATATTTTTTGTTTTAAAATTTATTTGGTGGGCTTTTTTTTTGTGAAAGGTTCTATTTAATAATTTAAAAATATAACTGATTTCTTTTTTAATAACAGAAAATTGAGAGGGGGGATTCTTCACAGTAAATATCCATAAAACTGTACAATTTCTATGTTAAAATTCCTGCCATCGTATGAGGCTATTGTAAATACTATTAGAATCTGTTGCTCATGAACTAAAACAAAATTGTTTTTATAGTTTTATAAGGGATTTTTTGAAATTGCAGATGAAAAAGCATGTTAAAACCTTGTACTGAATGTTAATTGAATGCTTAGAATTAAAATACAGTTAGTTAAAAATAATTTTGGATATAAATTTTCTAAATTTCTTGTACGTATTAATTGCAATCTGTACATTTAATTTTCCGACAACTGACCCTTCATCCAACCTAAGGACTGAATATTAGAAATACCAACGAATGGGACTCTTATTCAAATATACAGCAAAGATATCAGAAAAGTGGTAATAATGTACGCTTATTAAAAACCTTGCTATAAAAATGCACTATATATCTTGTTGTCTATTAAGTTTCTTAATTCAACAAAACACTCAAAATCATTAAATGGTAAGCATTTTAGCTACAAAACATAAGCAGCGTTATGTTATCACGCTCTGTAAAAGACAAATCAAAAAGCAGTCACCTATAAGATGTTTAAAATACCAATCAGTTATTTTATACATCTTACATGATCCATAAATAATGAAACCAAAAGTTAAATATTTATCAATCTTAAAAGCAATACTAACAACCAAGGAATGATTGTTTAAAAAAAAATTGAAACTTACAAATTAGGGTTAGTTCAAATACAAAAGAAAATCAAACGGGATTCCAAATTAATGGAGTTGTAGTATTCAGTGGAAAATTATGCTCTTATGAGCTTAGACAAAAAAGTTTTTGTAAACAAAATTAAAAACCCAACAAAACTAATTGGATTATTACTGTAACATAAATTTAAATGAACATCTGAAACACAAAAGTTAGTTTTGATATTCATTCCACAATCACAATGCTAGGTGCCAAAGAATGTTAAGATGAGAAGGATGAGGATGAAGTACATGAGGTGTAAATAATCAACTAAAAGATACCAATGACTAGCCAAATGATACCAATGTTAATAAACTAATTCTAGAGTAAAAATTGCAACATCAAGAAAGTGAACTTTTATACATTCTGTAGTTTTTTTTTCTAGTGCAAAAGACTGAGAATTCTTTTTAGCTCAGAGTTATAAAAATTAAGCTTTGCCATCATCAAACTAATGAATATTTCAAGACGAACCGTTTACAGTCATTATATAGTACAGGAGCTGAGGGGGTTTGAGCATGCATGAAAGTAGTACGCAATGTTATTGCTGATTATTGTAATATGGACTGTGGTGATCAAAATTACGTATGTCGCCTATTTCAAAAGTGGTCGATAAGGTGGGGGGGAGGGGGCAAACATGGCGGTTTGCGCTATGCGTTAAAACGCTGATAGTTCGAAAACGGTAAAAGATAGAACATCGGTTAAAACGTCGTTGGAATTCTAAAAATGTGGACAACAATAATGGTTATTGAGTCCGAGGTCGTATCTCTATAAATAAACAAGTTATTGTATAAAATATGTAAAAATGGACTTTTCGGGTAGTTTTTTTTACCGAAAGTAGAATTAATTTGTGAGAGTCGCAAAGAAGTAATACCAAATATCTTTGCTGATAGTTGTAATATGGACTGTGGTGATAAAAAATACGCATTTCGCCTACTTTTCAGGTGGTCGAGAACTTGGGGGGAGGGGGGCAAAGATGGTGGAACGCGCTATGCATCGAAACGACTGTAGCTCGAGGACGGTAAGAGATAGGACATTAGTTAAAACGTATTTTGAATCCAAAAAATATTACCAATAGAAAATGTCATTGGGTAAAAAGTTGTATCTTAACTAATAAAAAAGTTATAACAATAATAAGTTTAACAAAATCTACATCGTACAGCTATTTTTTTCGAAAATCGTATGGATTATTGAAAAATAATAGTGTAATTACCTAATTACTCGGCTAAATATTAACTAGATGCATTTTCTTATAAGAAAAAAATATATTATTACGAATACATTTGGTTTAAAATGTAAAACACGGCCTCCAAACGACTTGGGGTTCGTCCGATAGGTTGCGTCATAATTGCTGCGCAGTGCTGCTGATATCGGCACAACTGTTAATAAGAACTGAATAACTGGCATAACTGAATAAGAATCTGTTACATAATCATATTGTAATAACCTACAACTTTATAATAATTAAAATTGGATTTGTAGTGGTAGTCTGTATTATGCATTTGATTGCGGCGAAACCCCAAGTATTATATGTAGTTTGGAGGCCATGTTTTACATTTTAAACCAAATGTATTCATAATAATATATTTTTTCTTATAAGAAAATGCATCTAGTTAATATTTAGCCGAGTAATTAAGTAATTGCACTATTATTTATCAACAATCCATACGATTTTTGAAAAAAATAGCTGTACTATGTAGATTTTATTAAAACTTATTATTGTTATAACTTTTTTATTAGTTAAGATACAACTTTTAACCAAAGGACCTTTTCTGTTGGTAATATTTTTTGGATTAAAACTGCGTTTTAACCGATGTCCTATCTCGTACCGTTCTCGGGCTACAGTCGTTTTGATTCATAGCGCGTTCCGCCACCTTTGCCCCCCTGCCCCCAAGTTCTCGACCACCTGAAAAGTAGGCGAAATGCGTATTTTTTATCACCACAGTCCATATTACAACTATCAGCAAAGATATTTGGTATTACTTCTTTGCGACACTCACAAATTAATTCTACTTTCGGTAAAAAAACTACACGAAAAGTCCATTTTTTACATATTTTATACAATAACTTGTTTATTTATAGAGATACGACCTCGAACCCAATAACCATTATTGTTGTCCACATTTTTAGAATTACAACGACGTTTTAACCGATGTTCTATCTTTTACCGTTTTCGAACTATCAGCGTTTTAACGCATAGCGCAAACCGCCATGTTTGCCCCCTCCCCCCCACCTTATCGACCACTTTTGAAATAGGCGACATACGTAATTTTGATCACCACAGTCCATATTACAATAATCAGCAATAACATTGCGTACTACTTTCATGCATGCTCAAACCCCCTCAGCTCCTGGACTAATAGTTACATGCTATTGTATTTATGTAATACAAAGCATAGTGTCTAAAACGTCTGTTTTAAGGACATGATTTTTAGTGTTTGCAACAAAATTTTGGGATTATCAAACAAATAACTATAATAATAATTTAAGTTTGTTTCGAAAATAATTTTTATGTTATATGTTTAAGCTAAAAAAAGTAAAAAAGAAAACATGTTTTGATAAGTATTAAGGATGGACAAATGAGAATTTTATATTTTCAATTTTCAAGATGGATCATATTTGATTATGGAATTTTCTTCAGGGATTTATTCCAACGTCACTGATTTTGGGAGTGCCGATAATGATTTCTCCGTAATCGCAGAAACTAATAAATATTTCAGAGCATGACGGATGACAATGATGTCGTTGTGATTGAAGGGGATGATTTTGCCACTATGACAGCTGATAGGTGATGATGTTGTTCCTGCGATCGTGTTAAAAATAGTGATAGTGCCATTATCAGTGAAAACGGGCATGATGACAGACAGAACACTGTAATGAAGAAGTTTGAATTTTTTATCATTATTGCAAGAATGTTTACTCAGGATTTTTAAAAACATTCCAAGCACTGCACAGGTCCCAGTGGCCTATGTGGACAGCCAAGTTAAAAGAGGACACCAACCTCTAAAAAAAGATTTCCTTGTTTAAAAAAACCCAGTCCTCTTTTGTGCAAAACTATAAATTATAATCCAGTCCATCTTTAATAAATATACATTTGACTAAGAACCTTTGTATTTGTGGAAAACATCATTATATCTTGATTTAACTTTGTAAATTAGTTTTTTAAATGTGTCGAAGTTGATTAATTTAAAATATATACAACAAAAACATTAAAATGTTTATTATTTTTACTAGGATGTTGATCTAAATTGTTATACTGCAGTTTAAGGGCCAGGGTATTAATTAATAAAGTAAATATAAAAGATAAGAAAAACATTTTGAAAGATTATAAATATTATTTATAGATGATGAATTATTTTTTATAGCTGGTAATCAAATGATGGGTGTTGATGGTGATAGTGTTCATGCTAATATCTGAACATCCTAAAGTTACAAAAAACTACATTTGTGCGGTATTATCTTATTTACAAACTAACTATAGCACTTAAGATGCTTTAGTATGTTATCTTTGTGTTATTGTTTAATTCTTTATATAAGTATAAGATTCACTTTGTCTAAATGAGTAATAACAACTAAAACAAATAGAAAGTACAGTTTAATATGGAATAGAGTTAAAACTAAACAAACCTGGATCCCAAAGTTCATGTCGTACATCGAAGCTCTTCTGTCCAGAATATCCTCTTCGATATCCTATATGGTGTTCAAAATTGTTTAAGCTAGAGCATTAACTTTACAAGATAGTAAACTAATATGTAATAACTAGTCAAATATAAATCTAGTTTGATACTATATTTCTATGTATGCCAATAAATATTATTTTGTATTAAATTTTGACTGTGACATTATTAATAATACTATTAATTTTAATTAATTGGTTTGGGCCAAACTTTTTCTTGTGGTCAATTTGTCTATGTAACACTTATTTCGAAATTATAGCATATACTCATACGTTATTATTTATAGTAACTACTATGTAAGAAGGAAAATTTTAAAAATAACTTTATTCAGCATTTTTTAAATCCAATTGTTTGAATATATTTCCTATTATTTTTTAATCCACTAAATGTTTGGCCATTACATGTTATTCATGTTAAAGAGTAATTTTATTTGTATGTATCTTAAAAGTAATCTATTACTTTAACATTATTAGCAAGTAGCAGGGTTATCCAAAACACGAGCAATGGTTGCAAGATAGGTAGGATATGGGTAAAGGGACCAAGCGTCTACCAGCGTTGATCAGCTAAGCATCGATTGAAGCAGCTAATAGCTTAGCAAAGCATAGACTAGGGCCAAAGCGAAAGACTCTTCATTTTTCTGACTGAAAACTACACAATGTTTTTTATTAGTGAAATTAGTAAGAAAAAGAATGTTAGGCACTAAGTTAGTGAGTGGCCACGTTTTTCCCTTTATAAAATTGGATAACCCTGCAATTATCAGGCATCATATCTGAGCCAAACAGGCAAACACAAGGTATGAGTGGCAGATGAGAGTGAACTTTATTACCGACAGGTTTTGATCGTACAAGTAGTATCAATGAATGCTTTACTTTTCCCGGCCCTCTATTAGAAGCCAATCCACTGTGACTGAGGCTTTCTGTTACTGACTCAGATATGATACGCAGTTTGAAAGTGGCACTGCATTCTATGCGAGGTATTGTTAAGTAGCGGGATCATTAAGCAGCAAACAGATTCAAGAGAGATTAAGTAGCAGAAAGTGCGTTTAGATTAATCTCATCACACAATACATAGAGAAGGAAAGGAGTGGAAACCGAACACTGTGCCACAATCAAACGTGCAAACATACGAAAGTAACGGGACTCGACCCACCGGCTGTGCTTGCCTGCCCCTTCCTCTAGCAGGTGGCGGTGGTGGCGGATAATCGTAATAGTAATCTTCGTAACGGTAATAGTCATCATAATACGGGTCACTGTAGCCGCCTCGATAATCAGCATAACCGTAATAGTCGTAATCATAATCTATAAAAAACAACACAACAAACCTAATGTAAGCCACCACTGATAAAATTTGTACAAAATTTTTAAATATTCAAATGTTGATTCCAAAATATATAAATAAATAGATAAATAAAGGGCATGCCGGGAAAAGATATAAATTACAACTAATTAATTAAATTTAGATCAGAAACAAAGATATACGAAAGAAATATAACTGAGTTTACTATTTCAGGATATATGATTAGGGGAAATGAAAAGTACATGAAGTTAATTATCCCACAACTTAATCTACCAGTGCTCCATGAAACACGTGGTTATCCATACTTACCGTTGTCCGTGGTGGAAAGCTTGGAAAAACTTGACAAATCATAAATGCAAACACAGAAAAGCAATGGTTATTAGGATGAACTGAGGATGTAAAGAATATTGAAGGAGAGTTCTTATCACCAATTATATCTACTGAATGTTGACTACTTCATAGTGTTACCAGATTACAGCATGCTGCCATGATAAAACAGTTACTTCAAGGGGAAAACCGCAACATAGCACCGTGCAACCAACTGAGCAGTAATGTGGTTAATTTATTGTTAGTGTTTTAATGCATTTGGGTAAAAAAAATCTTTTGTATTTAAGCTGACTAACTTTTACAAAATTTAAGTTAAAATAATATTTACTTCTTTGCAATTTACAAAAAACTACCAACTTTGTAGTCGTTTAAAGAGTGGATTATTTTTATTGATGTTTTCTAGTATTAAAGAGTCAATAATGCAAAATGTACATTTTTAACTACTAATAACAATAATTTAGTTCCCTAAAGCAGAAAAACAGTTAAAATACTTGTTGATCAAAACAATTTTTGGTTTTTGGGTATTTTAGGGGTCTGCATACCAAACATTTTCCTTCGGGTCAGGCCAAAAATCGAGTAACTTCAGATAGTATTGATTGCTAAAAATATTAATTGTAATACTGCAATAGATTTATACAACAGTGGCATTATCTCCCGCAGTCACACCGAAATAGACATCTTTAATAGGCCTAACGGTCACGGCTAAATCGAGAACATCTTCTATGGTTACAGACAAATCGTAAACATTCAGCTGGCAGGGCAAAAATTTAAAAATTTTCCACAATCTCAGCAACATTGTGACCGTCTTGAACAGCAGTCATAGCGAATTGATTAACTCCTGAGGAGCTGCGAGTTCATAAACCCCTTCCCCAGTTATGGCAATATCGAGAGCATCTTCCAAGGCCACGAGAAAATTGTAAATTTCTTCCCGTTGACGGCGAGATCAAACATCTTCTGCAGTCATGGCAAAATTGTGTACAGCTCTTTGGTTGTAAAATCTTAAGTCTCCCGTGATTACTGAAAAATCGTGAACATCAAACGCATTCACAGAAAATCGTCAATTTTACACCGTACATCTTCCCAGATCCATTCTGTAATCATAGGAACATAAATTTGCCTCAATCATACTCGAAAACGGAGCCTCTCTTATACCATTAACGTAGGCTAAATAACCTGACCCGAACTTGGCCCGAAAACTATTTCCGACCCGACCCAGAAAAATATTGGAAATCTGCAGATTTATACTACTTTTCAATAATAACAAATTAGTTTTACAAGCACAAAAAACAATAGCTACCTTTTCCCAATACAAGTGTATCAACAAAAGAAATTAATAATTTTAAATTAATGAAAAGCAATTTAGCATTTAAAGCGTATTTAACACTGCCAAAAACTCATTAACTGAACTGTAACTTAAAATACTGAATTGCTCACACTTAGATACACGTTTTATTTCCAACATAGTGTGTAGTTTTAATCTATATTTTCCCTGAATATCTTTGAAGTTTTAAACTCATTAGAAAATGTACCTGATAACTGAATATTTAAGTTTCATCGTTAAATAATAGTTTCAAAATTTACATGATCTATGCCTAATAATCCAATGGACCAAAAATGTGGTTTAAATGTTGGAACACGATGGGACTCAAGTGTATTTTGGAGACAACTAATTTTGCAATTATAAGTTATAAAAAAAGAATGTTAAAGTAAATAGATGGATAAGGAATAACCCCTCGTTAAAGATTTTAGATAAAGCACTGCCAAAATTTACATTGAGTTTTTCATCAAAATGTTTTAAAAAACAAAAAGTTTACATATCAGCCTTTAAAATAAGGCGTTCATAAGAAGACTTATAATTTTATATTTTTTTCAAATTAAATATTGAAACTAAACAATAATTTTGAAGTTAAAGAAGTTGGTGAAAAAATAACCGTTTATGCTACTTTACTTATTTTGAAAAGTGTTTAAAGATCAAAATATTTAATTTTTTTTTTTTTTTTCTTTAAAAGACTGTAATCAAGGGTAAATGATACCCTTTGTACAAATTTAATGCCAAAGTTAACTGAATATTGTCTTTTAGCACAAATTCAAATAAAAGATATTTATAAGCAGGACTTAGCTTAAACCTGTGTTTTACACATTTGCAAATTCAGGATACTCATCAGTTATTTTGTTTCCAACTTCTAACATTAATCCAATTAAATTGACCTATCCAAAACATATAACATATAAACAACATATAAACATTGAATAGCTACATACAACTGAATACAAAAATAACCAGGCTATAAAATTAATATAGAGAAACAAAACAAGATCAGAAATATGTAAATAAGAAATAAAAATTACAGTATAACGAACAATACCAATATAATAATAATACAGAGAATACTTAAAATTAATCTAGCTAAAATTGTTAGACAAATTATTTTCACAATAGGTCTACTTATTTATTGTGTTGTTTTAGTGTGTTTTTCAGCCAACTAAAGAAAGAATTATCAAGACCCTTTGAAGGGGTTTTTTATATATATATCGCAAGATAAAAATACAAAAAGCTTGCAATTCCAGTATCAAACCTGGGAGATTCTATTCTAGTACAGTTAGGAAAATAAAACATTCTTTTAACAAAACTTTTAACATAATCCTTTTATATTATAAATTGCTAAAAATAATTTGTCCAAACAAATTCATGAACATAAGGTTTTTATAGGCAAGATACACAGTTGTTCATTCCAACAAAAAATGTTAATAAATATAGATAGTAGAAATAACGATTCTAAAATAAATTACTGTCATCTTTATACGAGAAGCATTACAAAAATTTGATATATTAATACTAAATATTTGCAATCCACATCCTCGATTGATGAGAGAGTTAAAAATGTTTCTGCAGAGTCATAAGCAGTTTTATTTTATAACATTAATGTTCTAGGTGGCAGTTAAAATTAAAACAGTCCAGAATTAAAACAGTCAAAAATTTGAATATTGTCGTGCAAAATTATAATAGTCTAGTCTAAAAATGTGATTTAAATACAAATTATTTCTTCTAGGTAACGCAAACATATAACTCGTAGATTTTCAAATCTAAAAAGGAACTTAGCATCCTCAAACATCCAATAATAATAAAGCAGTCCACAATGAGATATTTTAAAATTTTCTTCAAACAAAATACTGTCAGCAACATTTTTTTTTGTCCACAAGTTGAAGATAACATTATATTTAAAAACTACTAACATAATTGATTCAAGAGTCCTATTTAGACTTAACTGTTATGAGATTTGTGAAAGCCAATAACAAGTTGGTCAGGGTAAAAATTACCAATTTTGCCTTCAACGGAAAGCAGAAGAACCTCCCAAGTGAATATTCAATAGTGAAACTTTCAAAAATCATCATAATTTCAAAAACAGAACTGATTCTAATGGATGTTTGAAGGATGAAGTTATTATCCAAATGTGCACTTATCCCTAAAAAATGTATTGATTCCAACACAGCAATAATATTAAAGTACGTCGAACATTTCTGTAGGAATATGGTAATAATATAAATATACAAATTGTATTAAAGGGAGGAAAAGTAGAAAGAAGGTCCTCCACCGGGATATTAGCAAGGCAGCAAGGACACAGAGCAAAGCAACATGGGTAACATTTACTAGACAATTAATACTCTTGTCTAAAAGTTATTCCCAACACAATTTAACCTTGAAAATTGATATTATAATTTAAGCTTGTCCTTGAAGCCTCAATTGATCTTTAACAACCCTTTTGCCTCTTCTGAAAGATTAGAAATGACAGAAACTAAGTCCCAAAGGTAAAAAAAATGCAACTGTCTAATTTGCTTTTAAGTTGCACAAGTACACTTGTTGATTGTGTGAAATGCAAAAAAAGTTTGTCCAAGATTATCAAAAGGGTTGATAACATTTTTGTTATAGTAGACTAACTCCAGTCAACTGTATAATTAAATTTATAGAGCTAGGCTGTCTGATTTTATAAGTTTTATCTAGTTTATCATAAAGCCCATATTTTTCACACTCACACTTACACACACACACACACACACACACAAACTATCTGTTAATAGAAATCACAAAGCCAAACTCGGTAGTCTGTAAGACTCACCATAATCACCCCTGCCCATAGTTCTCATAGAGTTGCCCGCTCCTCTCACACCTCCCGGGGCTCCTCTCGGTGGACCTCCCATCATGCTCGGATGTTGCGGTGAATACCTTCAACATACAACACTACTTAGTTTACATCCCTTCATGCTCGGATGTTGCAGTGAATACCTTCAACATACAACACTACTTAGTATACATCCCATCATGATCGGATGATGCAGTAAATACCTTCAACATACAACACTACTTAGTATACATCCCATTATGATCGGATGTTGCGGTAAATACCTTCAACATACAACACTACTTAGTATACATCCCACAGGGTTGGTACTAAATTTAGAAAAAACAAAATTCCCTGACTTTTCCAGGTTTTCCAGACTGATATTATACTTTTTCCAGGTATACCGCAAGTCGATATCGACCAATCAAAATCAATAAATATTAGAAAAATGTAAATATTTAACTTATTTAATCACTCCTAAATACAAAACTTGTTTCAAATTATGTACATAAAATTGATTCCTCCCCCGTACCAATATAAAAATGTGCATCAGTGCTTATGTCGTTCTTTTTGCCATCAGTCATCCCCCAGAAAAAAACATGTTTAGGTGCAGAATGTACCATATCTGTAAAAAAAGTAGTCTTTCAGGAGAAATTCCTGAATTTTTTTCATAATTCCCTGACTTTTCCAGACCAACCAAATTCCCTGACTTTTCCAGGATTTCCCTGACCGTACCAACCCTGTCCCATCATGATCGGATGTTGCATTAAATATCTTCGACATACAACACTACTTAGTATACATCTCTTCATGCTCTGATGTTGCAGTGAATACCTTCAACATACAACACTACTTAGTATCCCATCATGATCCGATGTTGCTGTAAATACCTTCAACATACAACACTACTTATTGTCGGGACCACGTAAGTTTGCAGTTGGTGACAGCCAATCACAAGACGAGGCTAGTGCGATGTTGCCACATCGCCTATTGACAACGCTAATTAATTTATACAAAGCAATATTTTCAAATCATCTGGGATTATTAGATTTGGCAACACCACTCCGTTCTCATTGGTTCATTCAAAACCATATGGTAAATAGGCTCCTCCTTCAACTGCAAACTTATGTGGTCCCGACTTTAGTATAGGGTCACAGCAAAAGTGTTAACACCTACAGCAGTCACGCTGAAGTTGAGAACATTGTCTGTGGTCACAGCAAAATCAAGAACATCTGCGGTCATTGAAAAATAGTGAAAATCCTCAAAGGTTCTTAATCGTCCATGTCTTTTGCCCACGCTTTGGTCCAATAAATCATTATTCTGTGACGCCCAAGCCATTTAAGAGAGAAGATATTTTATAAATGTTTCAGAACTGCTTACCCTCCTCCTCTCAGTTGCATCATTGCCATCATCCGTCTTTCTCTAGCTCTCAAGATTTCTTCTTTCTTTTTCTTATCTGAAGGTGGTTTTGCTAGAGAAACTTCAATTGCTGAACCAAACATTTCCTTTCCATTGAGCGCCTCCATAGCCTAAAACATATAACTAAATATAGTAAATTAAAATGAATTTAAAAGGGTACTAATGTTTTTATGTTTTCGATTATTTATATAGTAAATATTACAATTCACTTTTCAAATTGATTTTCCAAATGATTTACTAACAAAGTGAATTGAAAAGTTTCAACAGTCCATTTAACCTCATGAATCCCGGGTATTCAAGTTCATGCTCATTTCCCCAGCCCGGGTATTTGGGGCCTAGCCATACATTACCATCAAACCCTGAACAATAATTATCTTCATCATAATCGTAAGAATTCACTACTGATATACTTGTCATCGCCGAAGTATGACTTAGCCTATTGTACAATCTGTATTTAATGGCCAAATTAAATTAACTTTGATTTATGATTTAGTACCGTATTCACTAATTTCATTATCTTGAAGAGACGTGGTATGCATCCCGGAACGGTGTACTCATTTTTTCAAACAAACTAGCAAACTACGTGATAGACATACAGAAAAACATCAGCTTAGATCAAGATCTAAACATCACTGCAATGAAGTATGTCAAGGTAGCACAAAACAAAATACACTGTGAGAATCATTGTTTTTCCCCAAATAAAATGGTACCAAACATGACATATACTGCACACGGCTGGACATACTTGCACATGGTTAACCGCGGAGCTACTACACATATGCATACAGGGTTAGTTTTAAATGAGTTCCCCCCTTACTTTTTTCTACATTTCTTAAGATATCAAGTCCGGACTACGTCAGATCATTGTAGAGTAGTAAGTACTTCATGTTGACTGGGTATAAATTTTTGGCCGCCATCTTGGATCCGCCATATTGGATACAAAGTTTTTTTTTATGTAAAGGTAGGGTTATGACTAGGGATGGGTCGAAGTCGAATCTCGAATCTCGAATCCACCGAATTTTCGGAAAAAATTCGAATTCGAAATTCGATCGGCGAAATTCGACTTTCGAATTCAAATTTACGGCAAAATCGGAAAGATCGTTATCCGCCAAATGGCGTCGGCGGCAATGAAAACCACGCAATGATGTAGGCTAACTGATAAGACAAGAAATAGAACTTCGTAGGTTACAAAACAAACATTATTTGTTGACAAATATTAGTGGTTTTGAATTTATTACTGTACTTCAATATTACAACACAAAACTATAAAATAAACGAAAACGTCGAAAACATTTTTTGTTTGTATTGTGACGTTGCAAACGGCAAGCAAGAGCTTCAAGAGAAGACAATAACAGTCAGCTGTCGTCAGTCGTCACTCGTCACGAAACCAAACTGAAACCATTCAACTCTACAGTCTACAGAGAGAGAGAGAGAGAGAGAGAGAAGAACAGACTACCTAGGCTAGTAGGACTAATGCCGCCGTCATCGTCGTCGTCTACTTCTTGTTTTCCTTCCACCATGCTTCTTGTCTGTCAACTTTCAATCTAATCTAAACCTCTATCTCAGTCCAAGCACTCCCTCTCCCTCCCTCACGCATATCAATAAAGTATTTGATTTTATCGTCCATTCAAATGCCACTGTTAGTTGTAAAATTTTAACTCACGGAAAACAACTATTTTTAGGCTATTACCACTCTAACCTATAACTATATTTAGTAGAAATTAGAAATTGAAAACATAATTATATCGTTAGCTGAATTACCGCCGTTTCGTTTTAGTACCCATTCATACGCCACTTTTAGTTGATGAAATTATAACTCATTGAAAACAACTATTCCCTAAGATAGAACCATAGATAAAACATACTCCAGATCTAACTGTATACTCAGTAGAAAACAAAATTAAATCTTTTGCCCAATTTCGATACCGCGATACCGGTGTTTCATTTTTATAGATTAAATAAGATTTACTGCAATACAACATGGCACAGCATAGCGACAGAGAGGATACTTAAACCATAGATAAAACATACTCCCCGTTTGGTGGTTTAAACTTAACAACAAAAAATATAGTCACATTATTTATCAGAAGTAAAATAAATCGTCATTATGATAACTGGAGAATAGTATCACGAAGGTTTTATTTTGAGATTCAGATATTGAGATTATAAGCTAAGGTACCCCAGCGGAACATCTTCTAATGACTTGGCAACACTGTGTGTGCACAATCTGGCAACATGGCGGCAAAAGGAAAAAAGTCAGCCGGCTGATGCAGAGGGTTTGTTTAACGGTTTAAGAGAGAGACAAACAACGTAGGGGTGATCATCGATAGGTCAACTATCGATATACCGATAGCATAGTCGCGAAAACATCGATGTTTTTCTCAGTTTTCCCGTCTGCTCTCTGTCCTGCAACAACTAATTAACCTACATCTAATACAATTCAGTCATGGAAGACATCGATTTTTCAATACTTGGCCAAAAACATCGTTCGACAAAAAAGTCAATGTACCAAAAACATCGGTAATCAACCATCGAAGTAAAAAACATCGAACATCGATATAAAAATATCGATGTTTCGAAAACATCGATTATCGATCGTCATCTTGAAAGAAAAGTAAGTAAAACAAAACAAAAGCTTTAGCTAGCTTGCTTCACGCGTTTAGTTTACGTTAACGTTTTCGGTACTGCTTGCTTAAAACTTCTACATTTTTACTGTATTAGTTGAGCTGAATTTTCTATTTTATTTTATTTAGTTTTGTGAGTAACTGTAACTTAGACTTGTATCAGTGTTTTGGTGAATCAGTGACTGTGCGTATGTGAAAATGAGTTCTGAAGTTTGGAAATACTTCACAATAGATAGTGCTAATCCAAACTATGCAAAATGCAATCTCTGCAACAAGTTACTTTCGCGAGGTGGGGCTAGCAAAACTACATCCAACCTGACGAACCATTTAAAGAAAATACATATCATTTCCACATCAACCAAGTAAAGGTACTGGTAGGAATAATGGTAGGCCTAGATCAACCGCTGATATTGACTCCCCCTCCTCATCCTCATCATCCATAACTTCTCCAGCCACAGCCACGAGTACAATAAGGAGTTTTTTTACCAAACCTAATCAAAAAACTAAGCCTAGTTCCACAGTAACTTCAAACCAATGTAGGCCTACAGAGTCCAACCAATTTGATGTAGAAAGTGGTGGAGATGTGATGCAGGTTGAGTTAAATAGTGATTTTGGACCACTAACCATTGAAACTATATCTGATTCTGAAGAAGGCCTAGCAGATCTAACCTCCCCAGCTTCAAATATAATATCACCTCAGTCCACCTCCTCCTGTCCTCTATCCACTCCTGAACCTAGAGAGAGACAATCTTTTACATCTCCACTCGTCCCTAGGACTATTAAACTTCAAGCGACTAGTCAGCCTACTATAGAAGCCTTATATGAAAGGAAATTGAAGTTTAAATCAAATGACCCCAGGGCTACTAAAATTGATTGCTTAATAGCAGAAATGATATGTATTGACCTTCAGCCTATGTCTATAGTTGAAGATAAAGGTTTTTTGAAGCTCTTAAATCATCTCGAGCCAAGGTACCAAGTGCCCTCTAGGAAAACATTTTCCAAAAAGATTATAGTCAAAATGTACAACCGTGTGATGGGCGAGTTGAAGGCAGATCTTTTAGAGGCAAAACACGTGGCCATCACTACCGACATGTGGACGTCTGTTGCCAACTGTGACTTTATGGCATTCACAGTTCATTTTTACAGCAACAGGAGTAAAAAAATGATTCATAAATGTCTGGAATGTGTTCCCTTCCCGGAAATAAGCCATACGGCAGTTAACCTAAGGAACTTCTTAACAATAATTTTCAATGAATGGGGGATTCAAACGAAAGTAGTCGGAGTTGTTCGTGATAACGGACCAGACATTACAGCTGCACTGAATGGTAGTGATTACCAGGCGTACTCCTGTGTAGCGCATACACTGCAGTTGGTAATAAAAGATGGCTGTTTGGACAATCCAAGGATAAGCAATGTTATCAAAAAAGCAAGAAAAGTTGTTGGCAACTTCAAAAAGTCAGCCAAAAACACGAAGGTGCTAAAAACTATCCAGAAACAACTAGAGCTACCCGAGCATAGACTAATTCAAGAGGAGCCAACGAGGTGGAATACGACATACTATATGCTCAAAAGACTCGTTGAGCAAAAAGATGCTCTAATTTTAATATCTGGACGGGCGGACATCAATCTCACAGTGGAACTAACTTCGGATGACTTCAAGACCATGAAAGCGGCTGTTGATATTCTTGAAATCTTCGAAACTGCAACCAGACAAGTCAGCAAGGAAGCTTCTACAATTTCTGAAGTAAGTTATCATTGGTTAGGCTTAGGAAATATTTAGTAATCAAGCTAAGCTAGAAAAATGTGGGAAAGATAAATAGGATTCTAAAAAAAATAACTAGGCCTTTTTTGAAATTATGTTTTATTGATTATAATTTCAGTTGTTATTTATTGTGCCTATTCATCAAATCCTTATCAGATTAAGGTAATGTAAAAACTAAACACATGCAACTTAGTGAAAGTTTGGCCAAACATACATTTGATTACATGAACCTAATAACAATTTTTAACAACAGCATAAAAACCCTTTAGGCATACTCAGACAACTAACTTTAACAACAACATTTTTTGCACTAAACTAAATTGTTATAGGCTACTTACATTAGCCGGGCCACAACCTTTTTGGGTTTGGTTAGGCTAGGTTATGTTTGGTAAATGAGTGAATAAAGACCACACAACTAACTAACCTAGCCGCCGTAGTGTGCTTTGTAAGGTTGTGGTCCGTATAATACGCAAGTACCTAAACTCAAATTGTTTTCCTTATAAAGTTCTAAGCCTATTTTTTTTTTCTTCAGGTAATTCCTCTGATAAACACAATGGAGAATTTCCTGGTCAACATGGATGTTACGGGTTCTGGTCTGATGGGCGTTAAGAATGATATTGTCTCGTCCTTGAAAAGACGATATGCCGATATTGAAACAAATGTCAACTTGGCAGTGGCCACCATACTTGACCCAAGATTTAAAGCAGTTCCTTTCAAGAACAAAGAAGCTTTGGAAGAGGCTAAGTTAAGAATATTGACAGAAATGAGGGATGCGGAAAGTCCAGGATCTTCTAACACATCCGTCGAGCAGGAAGAAACGTCTCACTCTCTGGATGAGTCAAAACAGCTCAACTTTTGGTCCCACTACGCTCAGGCTTTTGCCAATGTAAACCCAATTTCTTCGACAGTTCAGCGTACCTTGGAAAATGAACTTCAGCAGTATTTAGAAGAAGGCCTGATACACCTACAAGGAGAAGAGAAGAGCATATTCGAATATTGGGATATCAGCAGCTCTTTTAGATTAAAACAAGTTGCTATGAAATATTTATGTATACCGCCAGCAACAGTGTTCAGTGAGCGACTCTTCAGCACTGCAGGACTTGTCTGCGACAAGAAGAGGAACCGGCTTGATCCCGAACGGGTTAAGATGCTGGTTTTTTTGAATAAAAATCTTCGTTAGGAGGACTGAGTGAAAGTAGTTGTTTAAAGGAAACGTTATTTTAAGAATTATTTCTCTTATTTAAAATTTGCATTTAATTCGATCCAACTATCAAGATAAAGTAGCTATACTTAAAATAACTTATTGAATATTGATGTGTACATAGGCCTACCATCCAATCCTCACCGCAGTCCTTTTTTTCATCGTTCTTCTAACTTGCTTCTTCATTGTGTGTAGTGTTGTAGGGTGAATGTATGATTTGTGTTTTAGCATTACTTTATGGGAAATATATTTTCTTCCTGATATTCTGAATGTTGTAGTAATGTTGATTTATGAAATATTGTTTGAGCTGTTTTTTAAAGATAGGGAGCGTGTTTATATCTAAGTTTGTTAGGCAAGATGTTGTACAGTTTTAATCCTATGTAATTCATTATTTTTCTGGTTTTTGTTACTTTGTGTTGGTTTGGTTTATATTGTTGTATGTCTTAACCATAACTGATACCTAAGTAGTTGTATGTCTGTCTTATCTTGTTTTTTGTAGGTATAAATAAAATAGGCTTCTTTTTTTACAGTCTCTTGGTCTAGATTTTTATTTTCCCTTTAATTGATACTCATTTATCCATGTATGTAAGTACTGGTAACTGGTATTTTTTCATCGTAGATCAAGATCAGTCAGTGATTGGTCACTCTTATAGTGACAGTTAGGTTAGGTTTGGTTTGGTTAGAAGATTGATTAAACAATAGACTCTTCTTAACTGATCATTTTAAGTTGACTAACAAATAGCACATACACTAGGCTAATCTAACCTAAACGTCTAAATGAGCAGTGCTTCTATTATCACCTAAAATTAAAAGATTATTCTCATTCGACTTTGTACAATTTTATATAGCATTGATAAAGTTCATACTGTTCATAGCCTATATTACATAGGTTACCAAATCTAAAGTAACAGATAAAGTAATAATGAAATGTACTGTATATATGTAGGCCTACAATGAAACTTATTATTTGTATGCATCTAATTTTTATTGTGGCTTTGGCTTATTATCACAAATTAATGCAACATTATTTAATGACTGAGAGAGGAAAAGCTAAAAAAATATGAATCGCCTTAAAAATTCGAAAAATTCGAGATTCGAGATTCGAAAAGACAAAATTCGAATTCGAATTCGAGATTCGAAAATTTCAAATTTTCCCATCACTAGTTATGACCCATCATTTCAAGCTGGAATTTTACGCTGATTACAATGCCACAATTCGTTTTTAAAAATCTTGATCCATTCTATCCACTATTCTATTATTTTATTTAAAATAAAATAAGTAAAATAAGTTTGAAATGATGGGTCACAACTTTACATTTACATTTGAAAAAAAAAACTTTGTATCCAATGACGGATCCAAGATGGCGGCCTAAAAATTTTACCCAGTCAAAATGAAGTACTTACTACTCTACAGAACATTGGACAGTACAGTACAGTACTAAAATAGTAACAAGGGACAGAATCGTGTTTTTAAAATATTCTCATAAAATATCCTCTTTTTTAATTTAATCAATACGTTCGATTTATGATCTGAAACAAATCATGTATAGTTCTTGTAACCACTTATCATGTCTAAACAAAAATTTGTTTAAATCTTATAGCAGTTTAATGTACTTACCGCTACTGCAGAATCACGATCCTCAAAATGAATGAAAGCATAATCTTTAATTTTCTTGACTCTTTCAACTACTCCATAAACTTCAAAGGCCTCTTTAAGTTTCTCTTCTGTACAATCTTGAGTTAAATTTCTAACATACAAGACTTTGACCTGAAATTGTACATAAAATTAATAAGTGGTCTTCTAAAGGTAACTAGGTAGGTACTGAGTACTCTAACACAGACATATTGCTAACAAATGTGTAATTTTACTAAGTGCTTTAAAAGCATTATGTGTTTGAAAATAACATTAAGAAAAAGCCATGATCTAAATACAATGTGTACAAATATTAAGTAGGCCTATGCATCAATTAAGTTAACAATCTTATGGTCAATGACAATGTATGGTATTCAAATTCAAATTTAAATAATCTTTATTTGTTTGTAGTATATAACACATAAATAGTGTCAAATATAGGTATTGGAAAGTAAAAAACAAAGGTTTCTTGGAATTAACAATGCAAAAATTAACATTACTTCCTAAAACTCATCGAAAGAATAAATAGCTTTGTTGATGAGGTACTGCTTCAATTTAATTTTGAATTTTTTGTTGACACCTCATCTGTTATGCTTTTTTGAATGTTGTTACCTATACAATTTATAACCAGCATATTTAGGTTTCTTTTTGAAAAGTTGCACAGCGTGAGAGGTCATTGCGATACAGCCCCGATTTCTGGTGTTATATTCAATATTCATGATTGTTACCGATTAACTCCAATTCCTGAAATATATTTTTTATGGATAAAAAACTGTTTCAAAAACATACATTCCATAAACAGTCATAATGTTTTCTAATTTAAAATAATCTTTAACTGAAGTTCTGGGTTGTAACGAATAACTCTAATGGTTTTTTTTTTTTGCATTTATCAGAGTTTAAGTTTTCTTTAGTAGTGGCACCATACAGAGATAGCACAAATGATATCACTGAATGGATGTAAGAGAAATAAACAACTTTCAGAGATTCTTTTTCACAAATAATTTTCAGCCTAATCAATGCGTAGAGGCCAGAAGAAATTTTAGTGAGCAATTGTTCAACATGGCGGTTCCATTTAACACGTTCAGTGCTGACCACATCGATAATTTGATGTAGAGCGCTCCAACCGGCCTATGTCAATTGATGTAGTTGTGCAATCCCCACTACAATAGTTCAGTATGAGCTCAGCCATTGCCGGGGAACGTTAAAACCGTTGCTAGCCTGAAGCTTAGAATGTGAGCTTTATTTTGGTGTAGATTGGTACAAAAATTTCCTGTAAAATCCCGTCTGACAATGATTTTGTACCATTTTTGGGGATTTTCTCTCTTCAAGCCATATTACAAGGCCACTGACTACTGATCCAGGCAGTGCTGTTACCTTGGGGTGTTTTAGGGAACTACGTCCAATCTTGGGATAACGTAGTACGATCACCGCTGCTCTTTTGTTATTTGTCAGATTGAAATATTTCAATGCCAATTGCGTTCACTGTTACGGGCAGCTACTACAACTATACTAGGATCAAGTTCAGTTAAAGTTACATCTAACGGTTCTAATGATGACACTATGCCTCTAATATTTTGATGGTAAATACTTAAAGCTAATTTGTTTACATTACATTTTGGTTGGGTTGAACTCAAGCTAAAAGACTCTTTTGTTCTGAGTTTGGTCTGGATATATCTGCCTCTATCACATCACTAACCACTGCAATCCCCAGTTTGGCTTTATTCCCCCCCCCCCCCCCCCCCACATCACTCACTGCTAGAGGCTTCAGAGCTGAGGCTTCAGTAGCTTTGTGTGGATTCATTACTGATGTCATGAGTTCCAGGGCTGCTGCAGATGCTATCAGTTTGTGGAGTGGATGACTGGATTTTTGACTCTCACAATACTGTAAATGGGAGTAGACTGTAGAATTCTCTTGCTGCTGTGGATCTTGCAGTTTTGAGGGATCAGAAGGAAGACCATCACGTTGACTCTCCTCGGATGATAGTAAGTTAGTGGGTCTTGTCAGTCGAATTAATTGTTCGAGTCGATGATGAAATTCTTCATGTGACAAACCGTTTCTTAGTTGTCGGAGATTTTTAATATGACACAATAGTAACAGTTGCATTAGTTACCTGCTGAAAGCTTTTTAGATTGGTAATACAGTAGACTCCCTCTAGTTCGGCCACCTCGGGACAGGACCACTGGCCGGACTACAAAATGGCCGAACTAACCGGATGTAGTAGAAACTCAATCATCCGGGTTAATGGGGTGGGAGGGAGACTACAGATAACTGAAAACCACGGTTAATCCAACATAGCCTAAACATAATACCCATAAAACACCTAATACTGTATAAAATGGACGTTAATGTGATAATTAATTTGCATTTTACATAATCAAAATACAAGTAATAGTATATTGCACAATCGTGATATGTTAAGTCATTAACCTTGGTTCAATGATGAAAACTGTAAAATCACGCTGTAAAATGTTTAAAATCACGCTTACTCAAGCAAAACAAAAATTACACAACACTGTACGTACAGCAATAAATCACGTAAAGAACAGAACAACAAAGTCTAATACTGCAAACTACTGCTACCGTAGTTAGCATAGGCTACTACTACATGTTGTTTTAGAAGATACAAATGTGGATAAAAACATTAGATAACTCATAAAACAGCACAAAATCATAGTACCTACTTAGTCTTAAAGATAATAACGACTGTTGTAAAATAGGATAAAGATAACAATGGATCACGTAATACACCGCTTATTCTTTGTCATTGTTCTTCTATTCTTTCTTTGGTTTCTCTTCATCCACACATTCAACGAGTTGCCAGGGTTACTACTAATCACCCAATCACAAACTGTTGTGAGATAGCTAAAGCGCGCAGCAGACAGTTATTTAAGGAGCAGACGATTGTCAGAGCAAGCGGATAGCATGACCTTGAAGCTAACAATGGCTATTTCTTTGTTTTGCTTTAATTGATTTTTGTCAAATAACCCGTGGTGATTCAAAAACAATAATGGGGGAACCTACTGCATATAAAAAATGGTCAGAAATATTTAATTATATAGTGCATTTCAACATATTAGACTGAAAAACAATTTATAAAATGTTCTTGCTATTTTTGAGGTTATGTAAAGTTTACCATAGGTGTAATATTCAACAATTCACCCATAGAAGCACCCGTCAACTAAACTGACAAGAACTTTTTACTTCTAGGGCCGGAAACTAAACATTCAGGTTGAATCCTAAGGTCATTCGCCCGTGACGATGTGACTTGTCACCCTGAGACCGGGCCGGACCATCCGACGGCCGATCCAACCGAAGCCGAACTAGAGGGAGTCTAGTATAAAGTGATAGAGTTCAATCATGTCTCGCACACATCCAATGGGTGAACAAATTAATTGTCTAACACCTTTTCTTTTAAAATCCTGGGTCAAAATTTTAAAAGCTAGTAGGTATAATCAAATATTTTGGGTTTACCGTAGTATTTGCCTTTAGTGATGTATATGAAAGCACCTTCTTGATTTTCTTGTAAAGCTAGGTGTTCAGTTAGACTGTATTTCAAAATGCATAGGGTTGTAAAATATCAAACGGTTTAAGATCATTTTGATAGAACATCAATAAGCATGCAATCCATTGAAATAGATACAAAAGTTGTTTGGGTAGCCGAGTTGTTATAGTGCTCCAAATCTGAAGGTCTCTGGTTCGATTCCAAGCAAGGTCGTTACCAGACCCATATGTAATTGAGCTATCAATTATTAATACTTTTTAATAACAGGTTTACTTTGGATAGATAAGACCAGGGTTTGGACTGTTCCCTTACAAAAAATAAATGTCAATGTTGTAGATAGGTACAGTAAAAAAACTTAAAATATGAAGCAATGTAGCAACACCTTTAATTGTTTATATGTGTATCTGCATGATGACTAAATAGGCCTACGTATAAATAATTAATTCAGGTTTAATTGCATACATTTTCTAAATAAGCTATATAAACTTCAAGCTTCTCAGGAAATTCGGTATGAAAGAAATCTGTAATATTTCATTCAATCTGGCACTAACATATTAACTAAGCCAAGCACGCCTTGGATCAGAATGGCTCGGACATACACTGAGTCTGGAATTGATTTGCCTATGTGTACACGCACGAGGCTTTCACGGTTGGGAGAGGACCATTCGCATCCTCCACCGTCCGGAAGAATATTTCCCTCATCCCGAGGTGCTGTACCAACAACTCATCCGCCTCCGTGTTATCGCAGGTTTTTTTGTTTTGGTTTGGACACTCCTCCTTAACGCCAAGTATTCAGCACAAATACTAGGAGGGAACCATGAAAACAGATCCAGTGTGTGTAGTCTATTAAAAAAGTGTATAACATCCGACCCAGCTAGTCAGTCCACGCTTAGCTATAGTAATTTGTTCAGGAAATAAAAGTTGCGGAGGAATAAAACTAGCAAACTGGAACTGCCATCAAGTACAGTGAATATTTTTTTATTTTACAATTAATATTATTGTTTATTAAACATACCTTGGACATAGTTTCCGAGTCAGGCTCCTCTTGAGGGTCTGCCCAGTCCACAATGATGTCACATCCCCACACTTTAATTCTGCCAGTTCCTAGTCTTCGTTTAGCTAATGAAGCAGCCTTGTGAGATTCATACTCAAGGAAACAAAACCCACGATTTTTCTTTTTGTCATCAGGTGAACTGTAGATGATCACTTCAGTCAGCCCAGCTACAGAAAAATTTTAAACACTCATGAGGATGCAAAACAGAATGCCAAAAATACTTAAGTTGTCTAGCCATTTAACTTGTTCTTAGTTTTCTTTCCCTGCCGTGTTTTTAATTTTTTTATTTGTGTCTACTTTTGTTTTAATGACTTATTTCTGGGGAAGCTCAGCAATATATTTAGACATTTAAAAATTTTAAAGTACAATCTCAAAAAATTTAAAAACTTGCCAAGACAGTCTAAGACCTAACTTTATAATTAGTGATATACAAATTTTAAACCAATTGTTTGGCAGGAATATATTTGATCATGTTCAAGTTTACTGGTGATGAAACAAAAAATAAATTTGTAACAAAAAAAACAACGCATTAAATCAACAATAGTTTTCCTTCAAATATAGCAGAAAACTGGTGTCAGTATTTTACATCTCTTACCAGACATCCATCTTTTAGGCTTTACTTGTATACTTGCAATACAATTACCCTTTATTGTCTTCAAGAAAATTCAGTTTTCATTTTTTGTATCAAGAAAGACAATTTATCGGTTTATATTGTTTTCAACCTCTGTTCCTGCAAGGTAAGTTGGATTTAACAGCTTTTAAAGCTGGATTCCAAAGCCATGCGTCTACAGTAGTATTCTTTCTTCATGCTAGTTACCTTCCATTTTGTTTACAATTTAGAACTAACTGATTATAATAATGACTAAAAATAAATACACAAGTATAAAGATTGATCTAAAACTAGTTTAAGTGCAAACAAGTTATATTCCAAAAATCCTCCAGCTTGGTATTTGCTTTTAATTATAGCTTCCATTATATATATTTTTTAACAATTGTTAAGTATAGCTATTGACAATATTAACTCATAGAAGTCAACTACATAAAACCAATACATTAGTACAAAAACGTTGTAAAAGGAATTTATTTTCTTACTAATAGTGTATATTAAATAGTAAAACAAATACTTGAAACATGTATGTATAAGCAACTTGAATTTACTGTGGATGCAAACTGGGAATCCAATGATTCCAACATAAACATACATAATTGTACCACCTTTTATACTCTACGGAACTGAAACAGATTATTCATTTATTTTGTTTGATTCTGAAATAAAGGGTCTAATAACACATTGTTCTTGGACAAAATTAAGATTATGAATTATTTTTAACATCACAAAAGGATTACTTAATGAGATTGTACTTTAAAATGGACAAGACTTTCCATAGCATGGCATGGTATGGAATGGATCACTCAGAAAGCATAGCATAGGCAAAAAAGTGAGATCATCACTCATAAAGCAAAAATCAAAAGTTATGACATTTCATGCTCAACTTCCCCATATAAAAGCAATTTTAGCAAATACAAGTTGTATCACAAACTATAATCTACCTCTAATTAAGATTTGAAAACCCTCAATAACCTTGATTTTTTATGCTACTGAACGCTAAAAGCCAAAAGAAGAAAGAAGCGATTCATTAAATCAGAATTTAATGAAATCATCCGAATTTAATTCTTTTACTGCTATATTTTCTGATGGTTTCCTTATGGTAAAAATACTTACCTCGTAATAGACGAGCGAGAGCTAAGAAAACTAAATCAATCCTCAAAAGGGTTACATTTTTAAAGTAAAAATAAAATTTACACAGAGCTCTACAGCTCCTTAAAACAAACTCCACCCCACATGCTCACTTTTAGAAACTGCTATTGAGAAATAATAATAAACACAATAATTTAAAATTTAGTACATCCTAAATAACATGTACAAATACTGAATAGACTACAAAATTTAAAGAGTGGGATGATAAGATTTCAACTTACGTGCGTGTTTCGAAAATTCCTCAAAAAGCTCATTCCTGTCACGGTTCTTTGGTATATTTCCCACAAATATGCGGTGATTGTTATAAGAAACTGTAACGCCAATCTTTTTCCCTTTTCGAATTTCGTAATCATTGAGCTGCAAGAACAATGTGAATGGAAATGCCAATTAAAGCGGGCCTGGGGGTGGTAGATGCCTCATGCCCTGTTAGTAACTGTAATGTGGAGGGGGTTGGCTTTTCGCTATCCAGTTGCTACTGTTACTGCGACCAACCCCTTCCACTAAAGTAAATAGCAAATTGATTTTTAGCTTACACTTTACCTGTTAATTTACCAAACTCGTCCAGAATCTCCTCTTTGCCTTTAGACTTTGGAATGTTGCCCACAAAAAGTCGTAGATTTGGTACGCTAATGTTAACTTTCAGATTCTTCCCCGGTTTGATTTCATAATTATCGAGCTGTGGATATAGAAAAAACAAACATGCCAAAGATTTTAGGAATAAAATAAAAAAATTTTGTACTGACGTACAACGTTGATAAAAATTTTGATCACAAAGCTACATCGCCAAACGGGCATGCTTAATTTACTTGCTCAGAGAAATTTCGCAAACCACTGAAACAAAAACGCTTTCCTGAAACATACCTACTCAAAATAAAGCATAATATACAGAAGCTATAAGAAATAAACAATAATTTAAACGATACTACAGAAGATTTTATTGGCGTCTTACAATTGAAAGCAAAGATCAATGGCAGAAAATATAATTGAGCAGGAGCACTGCTGTGATAGAGCCAAACAAGCCACCATCACCAATATGCAGTTCCAGATTTGCTCAGTCGAGCAAAGAGGAGACCTAGGAAACAATTTGCCACTACTAATTAACTACAATTGTATCTACTAACTTACTTCTACAGCTGATAACAAATAAATCACCAATATCATTTTATTATATGGACCAGATGTTTAAATATAAAATTCTTCATCTTCAAAAATTGTGTTGTGAAATAATTAAGATTTCAATCATGTATTCTGTATTTGATTTAGTGGAAGTAAGCTTTTAATTGAAAATTAATAGTAAACATTTTTGGTTCAGGTATATGATAGGCCCACCAACAAATTTGGTAGTTAAGTACAAGAAGCGAGATTAATTCATGTAGGCTAATAAGTATGTTTCAATTTCTTTAGGGCCGGCTCTTAAATATTTTATGTCTTATTCTATCGCAGTATGAGAAGAAGAAGCCACAATCTGTTTGTTGGGTGTAAGCAAGAAGTTTTCTCCTACTTATAGCATATATTTTAGGCATGCAAAAATTCACTAGAAGCGGTTGCCAAGATCAATGGAAATGCCTTTTACAAAGGAACTGGGGATTTGGAACAATGTATTTCAATTTAATTTAATTACACTTTTACTTATAAACTGATTTTGCAAACCTACAGATAGATGACAATTGATAGTGAAAGGTTTGCATTTAATGTTAAGCTTTGATTATGTATGTCTCAACTTATTTAAAATAGAAGAAACTGTTATACAATTTTACGAATGTAGTAACATATTGTTATGTACCTACATATTATTATTCAATAATTTCAAATTTTGTTGTAGAAAATACTGGTTTTTTGTTGAACTAGTGAAAACAAAGGTAATATTGATTTTACAAACAATTAAGATTTTATCGTTCAAGATGAGGTGGGTTTAAAATTATGAAATAAATAGCAAACTTTTTAGTTGCAAATGCTTCCTCTATTCCTAAGAACTTTGAATATATATAGACAATCACCTAACTATACACTCCTTAAAAAGCTTGCATCATATATGTAAATATCATGTAGTCCTGCATGATGTAGGTGGTGTACAAAGAATTATCATTTGAGAATTAGCCCATGGTGATCTTACATGTACATCTTTACATTTGATTTTTTTTTTATGAATAGGTATATCAATTGATATTTACTTAAATGGTATTTTTTTACATTTTAAACATGTTTTAGTTGATAAAACTGAAATAATATCTGGGGCTTATGAGTAGGCCTCTGTTATAAAATGTAATTAACTAATTATATCAAAATAATCATGAACTGAATTAATGTTCACTGTTTTTTTAGCACTATGACCTTATTTGTTGATCACTGATGGTATAGCATGTTTTACAAAATAATATAAAAACTTAGTTCTATAATTCAGGTAACATTAATGATTGGAAATTTAGTTTGCCTCTTTTGTAGTAGTATTATTTAAGTTTTAAAATGTACACAGTACCTAGCTAAAAATATATTTCAGAGGGTTTATTGATACTGACCAGTCTAATCAAAAACGTGTTGTCAAAAAATATAAAGACCTCACTAAAAATGTTTTTTTTTATTTTTAAATTTTAACTAGGCCTACTTTATTCGTTTCCTGCATAAAAATATTGGACCACATCTAGAAATAAACTTACATCTTTTGTTGCTTGCTGGGCTTCATCTTTTGTAGTATAAGTTATAAAGGCATATCCACGGTTTGTTCCAGTCATAGGGTCCATCATCAATCGAAGGTCCCAAATTTTGCCACTTTTTTCAAAAAGGAGAATGAGTTCATCTTCAAACATATCTTTTGGAATTTTCCCACAAAAAACCTGAAAGTATGACATTATAAAGTACCATCCATTATCGAATGGTCACATTTAATTTACGTTTGCACTAGCTACCAACATCAAGTTATGTGTGAACTGCTTTTAACCACCACGACACGGCTTGAATCACACATTGGATTAAAAAGCCACTGCCAAAACTAGACTAAAAAGTCTCAAGCTTATAACAAACCTGTGCCGATTTAGTTATGCCTCACACTCCCTAATAAGTTGACAATATTTTGTAATGGTCTCACAAGAAAAGTGCCAAGAAAAATCCTGCTCACGGAGTAGCCTAAATTGGTTTTGATTATTTTTTTCTACTTACTTCACACCCGTTGCCTGGTGGAGGGCCTTCCCATCCCGGAGGTGGACCACCATATTTTCGTTGACCAGTTGTTACATCCAATGAATAGCCAGTTCTGTCCAAAATTGCCTGATAACATAAAAAGTACATTAGACTAGGTTCAATCTCTTGGTTTGGGATGATTATTACTACGAGATAAATCATATTTAATCATATTGTATAACAACAAAATATAGATTATAATCTTATTGACAATTTTATTTGACAGTTAACATGGGAAATAATGATTTAGTTCATCTCAATAGAGGTCAAAAGTTAAAGTTTTTAATGTAAAAACTCAAATTATTCATATTTGTTAGGATAGTTAAGTTTAAACCTCTTTACGATGGTAGTTTTAACCACTTACCTTGATTTTGTCCTCATCTGGACCTTTAGTAACATTTCCGCCAGACCCAGGTGTTGTGCCTCCAATACCAGAAGTGCTGCCTCCCCTACTTTTTTGCCGATATGTTTTCATTACCCCACAAAGATAAGCCGATTTGTTTGAAACGTGTTCTAAATTTGATTCAAGAAATTGACTGAGAACACTTAATGCACCATCAACAGGGAAATCTCTCAGTGCGTCAAGAGCTCTCTCGTCTAAATCTTCATGTGCTAATTTACCTGTAACAAAGAGGTAAATCATAGGCATACATACATGAAGAAATGTGTTGATTACATTAAGTTAAGTTACTACGAAGTGTTAGTTTTGTTTAAAATTGTCTTCACTTGAGAACGATATGGGTTTAAATAATTTGGTCAGAACAATATTCGTCCAGAAAATGTACACAAGCTAACAAGAGACATCCAACTGAACTCAGGGGAGATACTCCAGTGAAATAGAACTTAGTACTCCTTAACAATTAACCTAAAAGATCCCATTGAATTTGGTTTAAGTCAATCAAACGACCAATGCTTGATGTGGCTGCATTGTTGAAATCAACCAAATCATAATGGACCTAAGTTACAGCATGCATTAATTCAATAAACACTTGCCGGTAGGCTATAGATAGCATAGTCACAATGACTTCACACTGTGCAACGTTGAATGAAACATAAGAAAATGCTATTGCTCACAGGTTCAATAAGTTATTGGAAAAGGAATAAAATTACTAAACACCATCAACAATTTAGAGTAATATTAATGGTTCATCCTTAAATAGGATTTCAAGAAATGTTTCAAGAAATGTGAGTTCAAGCAACACCGTACGGTACTTAAACGTTCCAAGGAAAAATAAAATTTTGATTAGAAGGGCAAGGCTTATTAAAAATTTTTAACTGGGAACAGATGGTCTAAACTTATTCTTAGAGTCTATTAAAAAAATAAAAAAAATAACCTCTAACCATTAGCCTACTACCATTCACAGCCCCGAGTTGTCCAGATTGTTAAATATCTGCATCAAATTAAATAAATAATATATATTAAGAAAGGCAGCAGTATTCACAGTCCATTAAGGTAGCTTTTGTAAAGTATTGAAGCATTTTTTAGAGGGAAACCCCCTTGAATGGTGTATTTCTGGATTTAAAATAATCCCAGACAATTACAGAATCTTTGTAAACCATGCAACAATACCATGTAGTTTACAATCACATTCCCAACTCAGCAATATGAAATGTTTACAAACTGCTGAAATGACTGAGTGGATTAAACAGTCTTTATTTGTGTGGCCTAGAAGTGAACAGATACATAATAGCCGACAGCCTACTCATAAAAATTTACTAATAATTTCAAGTCACTTGGGTAAAATAGTTTTAACCAATACTGGCCTAAAATGTTGATAAGCAATTAGGCAGGGAAGTTTTTAATGATTTATAGCTGATGAAACGTTTAGATGTCACAGTATTCTTTAACTTAACATTTTTTTCCCTGAAAAGTTTAAACAAATATCTACTATTAATTGTACAAATAGCAACCATAAAGTACACAAGGGCAAACACAGTCATATATTTTTCTGTTGTGTTATATTTTGATCAAATATTTATGTTTGAACTACTATGTATTATAGATGAGAATTTTTGAAACCTTTAGATACCTACAATATTAGCTACTTTCAATATAAAACAAGTAAGTACTTTCTTTCCTTGTACTACTTACACACAGGATTCCAACGTTGTTCTTTTCTGGTCTGTTCTTTTAATATTTATTTAATCATCTAAAAAGCGACTAAATTAAATGTTTTTGAAAAAGGGTTGTTTATATACTAAGTCCTATCTATTAACATTAATAAATTCAAACTTTACAAGAAACCTTTCTCAAGTCCATGCAACACATACAAGTCCTATTATCAAATTTGAGCATGCGTATTACTACAACCACACAATTCTCAAGACAAAAATTGAAAATTGAAAGAAAGATTTATCACTAGGGCATTGAAATTTATTAAACATGTTTTAAGCTTCAAGCTTCAAAATTTGGTTTTGTACAGATTAAGTCCTGGAAATTAAAAATATTTTACAAGTAACTTGCTTAAAAAAATACACTCTTTGAAAAGAAATTACTAACAACAATCATAAATATAAGTTTGATATGCCGCAAAAACAAAAACCTTTGATAAACCTGTAGTTTTAATCAACTTGGACGATTTCAAACTTCTTACATGGTATCCTAATACTGTATATCAATGATGATAAATTATCTCAAAAGTTATATTTTGTATTGTTTGAATGATCCTTTTGGTAGATGTTGTGCCAAAAAGCAAACTGTACAATGCCATTGATGCAAAAGTTACAAATAGGCTTTAACATGTATACAAGAAGATAACACAGAGGAGATATACAAAGGGGATAACATGTATCTCTTAATGAAAAAATGAATGCATAGAGGACGCCCAAGGATAAAATGAATTTCCTAATGGTTTTATTACAAATACACACCAATATACCAACAACACGAAGTCAACACCACCTTACTGACTTGGCCATTGTGTTTGAAGGACAGAAGACTACTGAATTGTACAAAATGAAATAAGATTGTGTTAATAATGTATCAAATATGTGCGGTACCTAAATATGAAAGTAGACAAGGAAAGGAAGTTTTCCATATTTATACATTTATTTACTTTCCCCCAGCGTACCTAAGTGACTTGACAGGATGATATGTGAGTGTTGATGCACACTTTGATGAAATCTCACCTGTTTTGTAGATTTCGTCTAATTTTGCAGCTACTGTCTTGTCAAGTCCATAATCAATTAGTTTAGGATAATCCTGGGTCCTTTCAACATTAGAATCGGGTTCGTGTTTGGTGTCTTTGTTCTCATTTGACACTTCCCCATTATTTTCTGCCATTGCTGTAAGAAGTTCAAACATCGCAGTTAACAATGCTACTAGGCCTAAATATATTTAACCGCTAAAATTGTAGAAGCAAGTGAGCCTCATATTTTGTGATTGCAAGAAAAATTTTGTGTCACCGAATGTATTACTAAAAAATAATGTCAATTTAAAATACTGATATGAGTTAGGCCTACGTGACGTACCAAAGATTAAACAATCCCTAATATCTTCAAACCTGCCAACCACAATGACTACCCCAAATCCAGTTTGTATGCAGTGTTTTGTTTAATATTAAGGTGTAGATAAATGTATAAATATAGAGAAAAAACTTCCTAATATCAAAGGAAGGAAAAAATAATAGTACTTCTTTAAAACTAGCTTATTCTAGAGACTAAGTGGTGATCAACATCATTACCTGTTTGAAGTCGAAACTGAAGATAATTTAAGCCTAGATGGAGCTAAAGTAAAAAGGCCAAATATAAAGATAGCCTATATATATATTGCTAAATAAAATATTAATAACAGAACCTTAAACAATTATACGGAACAAGTTAAAATTGTACGTGTTTAAATCCTAATCAAAAACTTTGACTGCAGTAAGCCAGTCTTAGATCTTACAAGGACTCAAAGTTTAGGATAAATACACCAACACCGCAGATTTATTGTTGCGTTGAGAAACCAATTCATAAATATATTCTAAATCTTGTCAAACATTTGGATGCCTAAATAACATAAATCCAATAAAATGCAATTGTTTAAACCTTGTCGCTGTAAGTTAACACATATTTAAGATGCTTTCACGACTTTATTGACTGTTTGTCTATCATAACTTACTAGTACCGGGGGACTGAGCCATGGCTCGGTATAGTCAATGGTAGTTCATTTCGATTGTTACAGCAATTTAAAGGAAACTCTCATTTTTACAACTAATTTTGGTTTTTATTAATTATGTTCCAGTGGAATTTAAATTGATCATGAATACAGCTGTCCAAATTATGTAAACTATAAAAAAGACAATTGCATAACAATTATTATAAAATCTAACCTTTAAATAATAGTAACATTGAGTTGACGCCAGTGCACTCAAACGGCACCAAAACGAAACACTTATCACTCATCACTCATCAGCACTGACTTGCCCTACTTTCCCATATATCGAGTTTTTGTCAGTGTAATATTTGCTGAATAGTTATTGTATGGTAATATAACTGATGCTTATCACTTTGTACTGTATTTTATAATTTGCTAGTATACTGAAGATGGCTTGTTCAAGTTACAAGTCTTTTATTTACTTTTTTCTTGTTATTTTTTTTTCAATAAACTTAGGCAACCCATAAGGCCAAAGTTATTTTTTTTTTAATTTTCAAATGAGTTGTAGAGCGAAGTACAAATTGTCCTATGATATTGGCTGTCATCAATCATGTTTTTAAATTCTACAAGTTCCTAATTACAAAATTTAGTCAAAATCCTTCCGCTGGATTCCGAGATACTATATGTATTACAGTCAGATAGACAAACAGACATTGCTCGTATTAGATAGGATATGTGTACAACTGGCATATTGCTCTGCACCAGAGTCAAGTTAGTTAATATTTTTTGATGTTTTTGTTCAAGTAGGCCTATGTTATGTGTTGCTAATACAAACCATTTGTTGAGGAATATTAAATTGCACAAAGCTTTAAGTTCTGGAATACTAACCAGGGTTGTTTGGCCATCTGGGAAACCAAGAATGAGTATCACACATGAGTTTTTATGACCAGGTAAAAGTCTGTGAAGTTTGGCCTACATGAATACCGTAAGGATCCGGGAAATTTGGAATAATCGCTAATAGGCAATGTTTGAACGTTTACATACATTAACAGCTATCCATTGGAAGGTCGTTTTAAGGTAAGCAAAAAAAAAACCAATTTCCCTCGGGCATAATAGAATATTTGCCACTTCCTGTGTGCCAAAACTATCTTCTTGCTTGCTAAACGTTAACTTCTCCAAAGAAAAGGTTATGAGTAAATAATTGTTTTGTCACTTCCATGAATAAGACTTGGGTACTTAGGTTACTACTTACTAACTTACTAGCTACTCGTCTCAACATATAAGTTAACAGTTATTTTAATAAATTAATCCTAGCCATGTTCAAGATCTAATTAATATTAGGTAAAATGTGCAATATTAGTTACTAAATGAGTTTCAATTTAAAAAATTATTCATGATATTCAGTTATTTATAAAATCTCCTTCCATTTATATGACATCAAGATATTATAATTAAGTTAAGTTAATCATGGTGTAACAGTGGTTTCTTATCGCTAATATTCAAGACTTTTTATTCACTTGCATTTTAATATTTTTGATTTAAATGTTTATTTTTATTTTGTGTCAAGTGCAATTCTATCAAAAAATTACGTTAAAGTAACTTAGCTTAGTCTTCATTAAAAGCGGTAGACAAATTCCGCAAACTGCTATATAAAACATGAACTATATAGATGAACTGCCACTGCGAGTAAGAAATAACTACAGTAAAACCTTGTTGAAGGTAATCCAATATTGACAGGACCATAACCGATAAAAATATGACATAATCTATCGGACCAGCTCTGTCAAAGATAAAGAATTCAAGTAGAAGTTAGTTAGTAGGATAAACGAATTACCAGATAAACTGATTTTTGAGATGTACACAGTTTATAAACGCCTTCAGAAATTCTCTTCAATACCCGCAATACAGCGCAGGACAATCGCAGGACCTCGCAATACAGGAGGTTGTTGTGTTTCCTTTACGAATGTGTTCTTATATACAACTTTGATTCTTTACATCATAAATTTTGCCTTTAGTTAGGGTTATTATTTAGGTTAAAGTGGAAACCTTTGCAGATAAACCATAATCACGGATAAATGAATACCAGATAAACAAGGTTTTAGTGTACCTTATCAATTTTTTTACAGTCAAATAACTTAGCACGTTCGCTGCTATAGCAGTAGCGCTGCACTAGCGCTGCTCGCGGTCTACTGCTAAATCAGTAGTGTGCTCCTCTGCCAATCTTTGTGTCAGTATGAGCCCAAGCACACGGCCGGGAATGTTGTGATTGTTGCCAGGCTGTGGCTTAGAATACAAGCATTATTTTGGTGTAGGTTGGTACTAAACATTCCCGTAAAATCTCGTCTGGCAATGCTTTTGTCCCGGTTTCGGGGATTTTCTCTATTCGAGCCATATTACAAAGACACTGGTTATTGATCCCGGCAGTGCTACTACCTTTGGGTGTTTCAATGAACTACATCCACTTGCTCTTTTGTGATTCGTCTTGCTGAGATATTTCAATGCCAATAGCGATCGCTGATTCGGTAACACGCCGGGCTCCGTCCAGACCTCGCCGCAGTTTAGGGAGCGTGTTTTGTTTTAAGAAAGGACTATTTTAAATGTTATAAGATGACGATGCACCTGTACATTTACCTGTAAACTCTGTACGTTATGTGCCAATAAACATTCGAACATGATTATTATAACCCTTCAAGTAGCAGTGCGATTAACTTAAGTTGTAAGCCTAATAGTCACGGTAAATTGGTGTTTAGTGGCAGCGACTTTTCGTGTTTTTGAACTCTAAATAGGCCTAAACGTTAAACACTAAGTTATTGTAAAATTAAAAAATTTTTATAGGCTTAAGTTACCAATTGGCAAATAAGATTACTAACTTTCATTTTATTATAAATGAACTTACAGTAGACCTCCTCTTAACAGGGTGTTTACCAGTAAGCTATTTGAAAAATCAGTGACATTTCGGGGACATTTGGGGGCCCTATCTACAAAAATCAGTGACATCGAACTAGGTAAATTTCTGCGAGTTAATTTTATATTTGCTGTTGAAGTAAAAAATGTATATTAAGTCACAAACAAGGCCTAATATAAATTCAGGATCTTAATGTTAAATATGTTAATGTTACATTTTCAAACGCCAGAAAACAATCATCCCAAGAAAACAATCAATTCTCTAGAAGTGGCAAACTGATCGTAGACATATAAGTAAAGGGAGTGAAGAGAACAATAAATAAATGTTAAACAATAAACATGATAAACATGATGTTGATCAATCGTGGAACTTATAATCATTAGCTTCTACCATGGATAAAACACACTCATGTTTTATCTATGCTCCTACTCATAAAGTGCTCATCTTTTAGGATGCATTTCCTTATGGCTGATTTCAGGCTAAATAAAATACAACTGAAATATGTTTACAAAATACTGTGTTTAGTTTATTTCGTTATAATTCTGGGGTTGGACAATGACCTCGAATGCGAGCCACCGTGAGTAGAGTGGGCGGGGGGAAGGGGATTCCAATTGCAAAACAATTATACAAAGTTGTTTATCAGAAATTCCTTGTTCGGTTTGACAATTATTTATTATTGATTTAGTAGGAACCATAGGAGAAATATTCGAATTAATGCCATGATTTGCTTTTTACATAAAAATACAACATTGCACAATCTTTTAAAAAAATGTCTGAACAGTCTTTTTATTGGAGGTATTTTATCTAGTTTACGTACATGGAATTGACCTCAACCTTACGGCTACAGGAGCAAGTTAGCATTATTTGCATGATATTTTCGTGCCGGTGAGACACAGGTTTTGTCTAAATATTTAGTGCTGTCCCAAAAATAAATCAAAATCTGTAGGTCTCCAAAAATTTAGGTGACAATTTAAGCAAATTCCGTGACAATAGGGGACATCGGTGACACATTACTAAAATCGGTGACTTTTCGGGGACTTTGGTGACATCCGTGACAGGGAGACACCCTGCTTAACCAGACTCTTCGGGACCGAGGCCAGTCCGGATAACGGGTTTTCCGGTTAAGCCGACGTCCCCAAACACTTGTTAAAACGGACTGTGATGTTCGACTTAAATTTAGGAGAGCATTGTAGTTAGACAATATGTGATCACTGGTCTCAAATCATTCCCACGAGAACAGTCGTTTCAGTAAGTTGTGAGTTCAGAAGGATGTAAGTTGTGACATCCTGCCGATCTAGTCCGGTTAAACCAATGTGCTGATAAAAATCGTCCGTTTAAAGAGTCATTTCCATCGAGTTTAGTCCGGTTAAACCGATGTCCGGTTAAAAGGTGTCCGGATAAGAGGGAGTTCACTTCTTATCACAAAAAAGGATCAATGGAATTTAGCAAACAAGGGAACGAAAGTTTCGAGCAAAGTTAGTTGCGCCATGTGTGTGTCACAAAACTGCCAAACATCAGGCCTAACTTAAGTTATGTTTCAAAAAATCACAGTAAGGTACAAGACAAGTTATTTCTTTCTACAAAGAAACTGGAAGTATGTTACCACTCACTTCACTCATATTTGGGTTAGAATAATTACTCACACAAGTGGCGTCCCCATCTCAATGATAGATTAATTGATAAGTTAAATTATTTGAAATTGAAGGGAGGATGTTTTTGACCTCTGGGGACCAACAAAAAAAGTAAATCGGTCCTGGGTCTAGGTCTAACTAAAATGAGACCTACGGTACTTAACTTAGCTTAACTTATTTCCAATAAACGAAAATTTGCTATTCTTCAGAAGGGAATATAATTATTCCGTAAGTTTATGTCTACACTGGGAAAAGACTTCATTTTAGCAAATTTCCCATTTAGGGAATTAGCGAATTACATATAGGGAATAAGCTATTACCGTCTGTCTCATGGTAAGACCTGGACCCGGGACCGATTTCCTTTTTTGTTTTAAGGTCCCCAGAGGCCAAAAACACCATTCGTTCAAATTCATATATATATATATGTCCGTTAGCACAGGCCTATATATATTTATATATTTGTATGTTTGTACATTTGTGTGTGTGTGTCCGTTAGCACGATAACTCGAACAAAAATTATCCGATTTTAATGAAATTTGGTATAAACATGTTTTAAACCTACATTTATTCGAACGAGTTCGCAAACCAGCATGATCGGACCATGGGAACGGGGGTTTATGGGGGGTTTTATGCGGTAAAAATGGATTTTTCCCTTTATTGACCCTAAAAAGATAAAATTTTTGAATTTCTTTCCCAACCATTTTGTAGAGCTTAAAAAATAAATAATTTAGTATATTGAAGCATTGTTGTATGCCTAAGGGTTACGGAGAAAATTCAAAAAAAGGCAAATTTAAAATTCTCATGTTATTCTTATGGAGAAAATGAAAACTGTTGTAGTTGACTTGTTTACATGGATATATTTTGATCAAATTAGGCAAATTTATTTAGCCTATTTCATCCTATAAGTTAGCCTAAGTTACTATTGACGTTCGGTCAAAAAACACTGTTTACTTTCCCCGTAAGTAGCAGCAAACCTAAGCACTCGTTAAATCTAATGTTATTTAAATTGGGAATAAATATGTCTTATTTATGGAAATATTTTAGCCTAAGTTAGTAAAAATGTAATCAGACAAGTTGAAATTTGCTTATTCTGCAGGTTTGCTGCAGCGGGGGTATTTAGTCTACTTTCACTTTTTAACACGCTAACTTAAATCCAAAAATCAGTTTTTGTTGGAGGAATTAATAATAAGTGGTTGTAAAACTAAGGTTAAAATTACTAATCTAAGGTTCATTAAGCAGTAAGTTAGTCTACTGATGGTAGCCTAAGTTTAATATGGCGTGATCTGGGCGGGTCCGTAACTTATGTGGGCTGAGGACCGAGTGAGGAGAAACAACATCTGTTTATACTCGACTTAATGAGGAATTAAATTAAAATAATCAGCTCTCATTTAGACATGTGGGGAAGGTAGGTCGGGTTTTAAAGCGGATTTGTGACTTAAACTTAAAAGTGTAGTTTAGGTTACAATGTACCCTACCGACGCACTAATTTAATGCTAAGTTACCTCCAGACTGTTTTTGCACAATTGAAATACTTAAAACGTAAGTATAAGTAAACTTAGTGGGTGAAACACAATAAAATAACAATAACTTGTAAAAATTGCTAATCTGGCAATAACTTAAAAGTGCCAAGTGGTTCAACCTGGATAACAAATTTAATAAATGCCTTAAATCATTTTGATTCATAAGTTAACTTAACCCTCCGAGTGTTATTTGTCGAAGCTTCGACACATAACACACTTTGTGTAGTGTTTTGTGTCGATGCATCGACTCACAAACACTGTTTACAGCGAAGGCTCTATGACTGACAAAATCGGATTGAACTGGATCGAGTTAGGTATCGTTTTATTTGTCAGATTCTAAGCTTTCTCCCTAAGACTGTCTCTAAGCGCTTTTTTTTCTCGAGCCGATCATAATTGTAGCAGACAGATGACGTCGTATTTGTAATCAGCTTGGTTAACCTCGAACCGATGACTGATGTGTTTTATTACGTTTTTCATTGTTTTAGTGTTAAAAATCAAAAGTAGTGATATACGTGGTGCATTATAAGAAGATTTAAGTGATTTTGAAGGGCTGGTTGATGATCCTGAAGAAGTAGGTAGTGATATTGATGTAAATTATCAGCCAGATTCCTAGCTATGGTTAGGCTATGCATTCTTAGCTAAACGCTATGTACTGAAATCTGTTTTTTGCCCATAACTTATTTATTTGCAAATCTACTTCCTTATATTATTATATTTTTGGAATCCTCATATAAAATTTAGAACAAAGTGGCTATTTTCAAATATTTATAGGCCTATAATTTATACAATTTCATTGAGCGCAAACTCTTATTTTTCCAAAATTTTTTTTTAAGTACCTTAAAAATTTTTTTGAAACAAATGTTCTTTATGTTTTATGTATAATACCTATTGAAGCCCATGATTTTCCAAACAAAATGGTAGGTATATAGAACAGTATAATTAACATTGTTTTTAAGCTTCTCAGATCCGTTTTAATAGAACCTTGCTAATGCGCAAAAAATAGGCAGACATTAAGGCCAAAACTAGGGACACTCGGAGGGTTAATGCCTAAAAAACTTGAGAAGTAAGTTTATCTAAGTTTAGGTAACTTAACTTAGGTCGAAGTCAATTAAAAAATATGAACCAGGCCTAGGAATATCCGATACAATAACTTAAGTTAGGTTCATATTTAGAGAGCTTGGCCCATAACTTAAGGCCTATGTTATGTTACGTTTCAACTATCCTATTCAAATTATGTGACATCCAATTCAAAACAAATACAAACAAGGAGGGTGAAAAAAATCCCCTAACCCAGATCTGGACAACTGACCCTCCCATTTAGTCATCCTGCATGACAATAAGGTCAGGTTTTTCCCTTTTACTGCTATACATAAATTAGCATAAGTGATTGTTGAACACCTGATAAACCTGCCAGAAAGTATTACTTAACAGGCCTAATGGTGCTTCCTATTCTACCCAAACACCACCTCTTCCTGAAGGTCCAAATGTGTCTAGACTAGGATATCCTAAATTATTTAGCCTACCGTTTATTTGGATGAATTCGAATTAGTAAACAATTTCTCTTACTTAGAATATGACATAAAATAAAATTCCGTAGGCCATCTTAATAATGCCAATCCCACAATTTGGCTAATAAATTACTTCAGCCCTAGGACAAGGCTACACCCAAATAGGCTATTGGTACTTACTTAACTTAGTAGGTGTACTAATAATTGGACGACGTTTAACCTGGTTAGATGATAAAAATTATTATGTTATTAAATAAACATAACTAATGAATACATTATATCTTTCAAGAATCAATACGATTGGCGGCAAAATAAAATATTTCTTCGCGAACTTGCGTCTAACCGGCCGGCATTTATGCACAAAATTTGCAAACGTCTAATACGCACTATTCGGCGAACACTAGCAAAACTTATGAACACAAAAAAATGTATGCACTATTCTACACAAGAATATCACAAACATATACATGAACACCTAGGATATACAATATATATTCAAAATTATATTTACCTTTATTTTCTGATCTAATGAATCCTCCGAAAGGGAAATGGCGGCAGACAACGTCAACGTGATCACATTTTACAAGGGGTTCACAAGGGGACGCGCAAGGGTATCCTCAAACCCAGACTCATGGCGCGGCAGCCGATTGGAAATCAAAGACGACGGCACAACCACAACGGCACAACACCTTGCACAATTGAATCCCGCGTCGGAATGAATGATATGAATTGGATATACGGCCGGGGACGGAAAGAGCGGGAAAGGGACGGCTAAGTGGAAGGGGAATCTTTTTGCGTCATTCATACGTCACACTGCCGCCCGATGCCTTTCAAACATGTACGTATGTGGTACAATTTGTTTTTTCCTACAGTCACCCGACAAAGTTGGCTTCCTTGTACTGTTTATAGTACAGAAAGCTGCTAATTGCTGCATATTTATACTTTGCCGTTCGGTTTATACTTTGCCGCACATCAGGATTCCAACGAAACAACACAAAACAGCGTGGTTGTTCTATTATGCACGAAATCCGTCTACGCTTGGAAATAGGCTGGCAACACTTAAAGATAATAATACTATGAGCAGCTGATTGACTATTATAACTACGATTTAATCTGTCATTTCGTGTTTATAGTTTCGGTATTTCTGAACTTTCTGGACTTTTCTTTTAAACGTTTTTAAAACATTCCTACAATCTTAATAAACAAGAAAATACCTTTAAAGCATTTTTTTTAGGCGCGGAAACCACTTCAAACTACAAAAACATACGGAACTATATTCTCAAAACGTGGAACACATTTCTTGCTGAGGAAAAATAGCGGAGTGAAAAGGACCGCGGATACTGCTTTCTCTAGGGCACCATTTGTGTTGCCAGCTGAACCTAAAAACGTGTTGTATAGTGTTTGAAATACTAATTATTTATATGCTTTATAGTGACTGTAGGAAAAATATAATGTGTAATACGAGTGAAAAAGGCCTTTGCTGCACTCGAGATCATTCCGCACTCGCCTGCGTAAACATTGCTCTAGTGTGCAGCAAAGAGCCACTTTGACCACTAGTTACACAAATAACTATTTCACTATGGTAAAATGATGGTACTTTGATTAGTTTGTAATCAATCGCAGAATCACGGAAGTTTATTTCAAATAGTAAAATATTTTAATCTTTTAGTGTATAGTAATAATAGTATAAATAGGCAACTAGTTGTTTTTTTTTTTCAATTTAATATTTATATTTAAATTATACCGATGTGTACTGTACGATTGTCGCGACTATGAGCTCTTTTCTCGCTCGTGGTCGCGGCAATGTCGTAAAATCGTTACCCCTCCTTAAATGTATTTTATCCGTCCGTATGTGTCGTCGTGTGTATGTGAACTAAATGTCTACCTGCCAAAGCTACAAAATGTGGATTTTGATGTTCCTGTACTACGATAGTTTGACAATTGATGGTGTTCCGAAACATGTAACTACAAGTACAAACTACAATTTGGAACTGCATACGAGATAATAACCTTCACCTTATTTTAGTAAATTAATACAATCGTTCACTATATTTAATGAGCACATTATTTTCTATCTTAGTATGCGATACTTGTTAGTAATTTTAGTCATAGTGTCTGAATTTCAATAAATAAAAACCTGTTATAATGTAATAATTAACACTTTTTAATTGTAAAATAACATTCGGTGATTATATGGAAAAACTATAGGATGTTTTTTTATCAATAGAAATACTTAATATCAATGATTGCACGTTTAGGTTTATTATGTTTTGTGACTATTCGATAAGTATATAAAATAATTAGTTTCCTTCAAAGATTCAATTTGATTTTAAAATTTTGTTTTAAAAAACCAACAGTAAAAATTTGAATCCTTGCAACACTCTTAACATTGACAGGGTAATCTTAAGTGAGCGCCTTATTTTCCTATCGTGATACGTGATACCAATTCCCATTCTTAATTTGTCTGAGTTTGAATAGAATTGTCAATTAAAATATACGAGAGGTCGTCCAGTGGTCGAAACTCGACCAAAGATTTGTAATGTACAGACTTCTCTATTTTCACCCCATACTGTAAATAAAACATGTGATTGGAGTTTCTTCAATTTGTTTTGATTTTCTGTTTATATTTTGTTGTTATTTCGTCACCAGCATAGAAACGCATAAAGCCCATGTTAATTTTTTTCAAATTTCAAATTCATTTTTTGTGCTTATTTCTGAGCCTATTTTAATTTTTAAAGGGATTCTGCACACCTACGGAAAAATATCTTTCTAACAGTATGCGAAGATTTTTCCTGCGATGCACATGAGCTGAGAAAAAAGGTTTTAAAGAAACATGCTTGCCTATTAATATATAGATAGATACCAGTACTTTAACATTTTTAATTAGCAGTTTGTCAACAAATATGAAAATGTAATATATGGCAATCTTGCACTGTTGTCCCGCCGCAGCAAACCTGCCGACTTAGCGAATTTCTATTTACCTGAGTGGATTTTCAATTAAATCTATTTATATAACAAGTACTTATGTTTAACAAGTACCAAGGTTTGCAGAGGGTGATAAAGTATGTTTTTAGATAAACATTGCAAGCTTAGTATAAAAATCAATAAATTTGCCAATTATGATCAAAATAGGCTATATCCATAAACAAGCTCCGTAAGAATAAAATGGGAATTTTTAATTTACAAATTTTTGAATAGTCTCCGGTAGCCAATAACAGTAAAAAGACACTTCAACATAATGAATCATTTGTTTTTTAGCTCTACAAAGTGGTTTAAAGAGAAATTAGGAAAATGTATGTTTTGAGGGTCAAAATTGAGAAAATCCAATTTTTACCCCATAAAACCCACAAAAACCTTCGTCCCCATGGTCCGATCATGCTGGTGCGTGAACTCGTTCAATGTTTTCCTACCCTACACCTTAAAGCCAAATTTCAAAAAAATCGGGGAAAAAACTGCTCAAGTTATCGCGTTCACGGACGTGTATATACAGAGAGTGGCTGAAAAGTAACTTGCACCCCCCTTAACTTTTCAACTAATTGAGATATTTGAAATCTGTGTAAGGCAACCTTCTTAGATATGAGGGGCTACAATAATTATGGCAAATTTTGAATATTTTGCCCTTAGGGGTAGCGGGGGTAGGGGGTAGCTAATAATTTTCAAACGGCAAGTATAGTCGAGTTTGGTATCATTTTACAGATCTTGACGAAATAAAACAATTGACATAAAGAAAACGAAAATCGGCCCACTAATAGCAAAATGGCGCCCTAAAACGTATCAAATCCAAATGACCATGAGGGTGGCTGAAAATTAACTTGTACCCCCCTTTACCTTTTTAACTATTTGAGGTACAGTATTTGAAATCGGTTTGTGGCAACCTGTTTCGATATGAAGGGCTACAATAATGATGGTAAATTTTAAAAATTTTGCCCTTAGTGGTAGTGGGGGTTGGGGGTAGCTTAAAATTTTCAAACAGGAAATATGGTCGAGTTTGGTATCATTTTACAGGTTACAGTTATAGTTTGGTCTTGATTTACAGGACATCATTTACCTCGAGATCATGGTGTAATCATGAACGCCTCTGCGGCTGCTGAGAAATCGCAGCTTACTCTCTTTCGCAGTTGATGAGGTTTTATAGTTTTATTTTACATCCTGAGAATAAAAGTTCGACTCGAAAATCAAACTACCTAAAATCTTTTATCAAATTTTTAAAATTGTTCACAAATACCTAAAATAAAAGATAGTTAGCATTTCATACAGTATGTGAATGCGGTCTAATTTCGATTGAAATAGCTGTGAAGAATGATCTTTTCTCAAGTTGTCAAAAAGTGTGGGGCGAGGCTTTCCTGTCAACCAACAGTCAACGAGTCAACCGCAATCGGCGCAATCCCACCCCACCCCAACTGAACTGAGTCAGCCCAGCAAACTAGTCTTGTCTGTGTGTTGTGGTTTCTGTTTTGTTGTTGTGTTTTGCCGTCGTGATTTTGCTCAGCTCAGTGATAACGAATTACATCGCATCCTTGTGCTTGGATTAATGAATAAATTGTGGCGTTAATATGGATTGAATTTGTATACAATTTAAAAAATAACCTTTCTAAAGAAGAGCCGCTCATCTCAAGATGTACGTTTCATCCTTGCTTGTCTTAGTTGTTATAGGGCTAGTGGGCGTGTACTGTCAATATGAGTGGCAGGCAAGAGACGCATTTGACGAAATAAGGATGCGAATGGATAAAGTAACCGGGGACAATTGTCCGATTCAACATATGGGGGACCTATATTTACCTGAGGATTCCGTTTCACACAAACCAGATATTAAGGAAGTAAATGTTAACCCTGTTTTCCCCAATAGGACTGCCCTACTCCATTTGCACAACATGGCCCTAACCAGGTCATTTTTCTTCAGTTATATTTTGCAGGCAAGATTTATACGTCCAGCAATAAACGATACATATGATCCGGGAATGATGTATTACTATTTATCAACAGTTGCTGATGTTTCTGCGAATCCCTACATCAATGCCAGTGCTATCTATTTTTCACCTAATATGGCTTACTCTCCATCTTACAGAGGGTTCTTCAACAAAACAATGCCCAAATTTGCACCTAGGACATATCGGTAAGTTAATTTTTTCCTCTTGATTAACTTAGTCTAACTTATAGCCTAGCCTATGACCTATTTTAACTTAATGAAACGGGTAGACTTCCGTATCTGTTGTCAGAAACAACCGAATGAAAATATCGATTATTCGATATATCGAATGAAACAAAACAATCGAGATATTGAAAAATCGACATAGGCCTATTGATCGATATTTTCATTCGGTTAAGTAAGTTTTTGACAACAGATACCTATCTTACAGAAGTCTACCCAATGAAACATAAAAAAAAACAGAAGACTTAACTTAAAGGTAATACCATAAAAAACAACTTAAGCTAAGAATTAGCAATCAGTTGAGAAGCAGTTTACAATTCTAAAGCTGTGTCAGTTGGCAGGCAGGTAGGCCCTACCTTGAAGCCTTAGTATAGGCCTATTTCAAGTTAAGCTACTTGAGGCAGGTAACCTGCCAGCCTGTAAATGTGACTTAAGCCAAATTTAAAATTCATTACAAGGCCATGCGTAGGCTCATGTTTAGTCTAGCCAACTAAGCCTATGTAGGCTAGACCGGGACATCACAACTCTCTAAAATGTTTCCCCCTTTATCAATCTGTCCATTATCAACTAAGTTAGCTTGTCATAAGTTTACGCCTACAGTGTCTTTTTGCATATCATAACCCTTTTTAGGAATGGCATTAAATTAAACTGCTCGCCTGAATTCAACACTTAAACTACCGGTACCGGTAACTTAACTAATTCTAAACAGAAAAAACTTAATGCAAGTTGGGATAGGTTATGTTTTGATACGATACTTAGCTTTAGCATAGTCCATTTCAAATTCATTATTTCCTTAATACAACCTTGGCATAACTTACTGCTGTTTTCAATTATTTCGTCCTTCATCTATCTATCTATATCTATAAAAGAGGAAGTATGTACCCTATGGACTCTGAAACCGCTCGACAGAGTTCGATGAATCTTTCAGGCATTAGGTATAAAGCATAAAACATTTCGATATAGCCTACTAAATTATTTGTTTTTTAAGCTCTTAAAAAATGTCTGGAGAGAAATTTTTGTGTTTAGAGGGTCAAAAATGAGAAAAACCCAATTTTTACCCCATAAAACCCCCCGTTAAACACCGTTCCCATGGTCCGATCATGCTGGTTCGTGAACTCATTCAAGTTTATCCCGCTTTAACTTACACCTTCAAATAAAATTTCATCAAAATCGGACAAAAATTACTCAAGTTATCGTGTTCACGGACATATATATGTTTATATATGAATTTGAACGAATGGTGTTTTTGACCTCTAGGGACATCAAAATGAAAAAGTGAATCGGTTCCGGGGCTAAGTCTAACCTACGGTAATAGCTCTACTTCCCTATACGGAAATTCCTTAAAAACTAAAACAGGCTCTTAAAATACAGGGTGGGGCAGCATAACTTCCTTTTTTTTAAATGTGCGCCATTTTGTTTGTTCATCTCATAGCGAAGAGCTAGCAGTCTCGTTCGAGAGAGGAGGTTATAAAGTTTTGTCCTTGCACAGTTTAGTCGCCATTATGCCTTGGAACAGTGAAGAGCGTGCGTTTGCCGTTGAGGCCTACTTTTCCAGTAGATGTTCAGTGATCGCAGCCCAGCTCGCCTTTCGGATTCGGTTTAATTTAGCCCTTTTGGCCCTTTTCCGGACAGGAAATTAATTGTTTTGTGGTTCAATACGTTTATACAAACTGCAAGTGCAACAAAACGAAAATTGGGGTCCCATGGACCATTAGATCACCTGAGAACATTGATGCAGTGAGAGCTTTAATGTTGCGGTCACAAGGCGTCCAGCGCTCAAACATACGTCTGCCCTTGGATTTTTTTGGTTTTTCCAATCGTTTTGTAACGAGAGTTTGCCATGATGACCTACATTTCCATCCATACAAGATGGCGATTGTGCAGGAACTGTCAAAAACGCCTAATTACGATGAGGGGTGATTTACAATGGCCGGCTCAATCTCCCAATTTGTCATCTTGCATTTTTTCCATGGAGTTTTCTGAAGTCCCGCGGTTATGTGGACCGTCCAAGGACCCTTCAAGATAAAAAAAAAAACAAGATCCAGGAAGAAATTGCCAACATAACACCTTCTATGCTTGAAAGGGTAAGGACAAACACCACAAATCGGTATATTCAATGTATCTAGAATGGGGGATGTCACCTGCATGATTTACTCTTCAAAACTACGTAAAAACAAAACTTTAGTAATGTTCTTACATTGTAAATACCAAATAAAGTTTGTCTGACTCATACAATGCGTTTTATTAAGCTTTGAAAAAAGGAAGTTATGCTGCCCCACCCTGTATAAGCACAAAAAATGAATTTGAAATTAAAAAAAATTAACATAGGCTTTATGGGTTGCCATCCTGGTGACGAAATAACAACGAAATATAAACAGAAAATAAAAAAAAATAGAAAAGCCTAAATTACAATCACGTGTTTTATTTATAGTGTGGTATGAAAATAGAGAAGCCTGTAGCTTTGACTTACAACTTCAGTAGACATTTCATCCCTATGTTAAAGTTGTCACCAATTTTAATTAAATTCGTCGTAGTTGATGTGGGCCACCAACAGATTGCGCTGATCTAAATGACTAATTTACCTTGAATACACGATGATTTTTACCAAGTCAAACTTATGGAATAGGTAACTTATTAAGAGCTATAGCAACTAACTGTTATGATCCACCAACTTTGTCAGCAACAAAAAATGAGATAGAAAATATAATTTTATAGACTTGCATAGGCCTTCTGTGACTGGTTTACACAACAAGACTAGGCCTACATGTTTTTAATAAAAACATGGCGACAACTGGTCCATATAGATGGAATGTCTACTTCGGTATCCAATATTCGATGCGGGTACATTACATATTTTTCGTTGAGTTTTCGACCACTGGACGACCACTAGTATTTATTAATAAGAGGCTAATGCTGGGATTTCATCCCCCCCATCAGATTAAGACTAGAGATTAAATAAATAATTAAGATTACCCAGTAGGCCTACCTATATAGCTTAGGCAATTTATTTCTTCTGAGCAATCACAGTTTACATATGTACCTAGAATTAGAGAATATTGGAAACTATTTCTACAATCATAACTTATTATTAAATTCACAAAAAACAAAATTTATTAATTTCAGAACAGCTCAGAACAAAATTACAAAAGAGCCAACAATAATTTACAACTCAAATAACATTCAAAAGAAAAATCTGATCAACTTTCTGGGTTTAACAATAGATGAAAATTTGAATTGGGATAAACACACACAGAAAGTTTTGACCAAAACTAACTCCGGAATTTATGCATTGTCAATAAATCTCTGTTTGTGATTATTTATCAAAAATATATTCACAGAAGACCCCCTCAACCTCTTAAAGTCTGAGTTATTATTACCATAACTTATACAAGCCTGGGCCAGGTTTTAGCGAATTTCCTATATAGGGAATAAGCAAAAATGATCTGATTTTGATTAATTCCGTACAAACATGTAAACCTACATTTATTCTAAAGGGGGTAGTAATTGGTTTTTCCCTTTTTTACTCTAAAAACATAAAATTTAGCAATTTCTTTTCAAACCATTTTGTATCTTAATAAAACAAATCATTTAGTATATTGAAGCGTTATCATGCGCCTAATGCTTACGGAGAACATTTTAAAATATTTAAAATTTAAAATTCTCATGTTATTCCTACGGAGAAGAAGTAAACTAGGCCCTATTGTAGTTTGCATGTTTATGTACGTATTTTGATCAAATTTGGAAAAAGCAATTATTTCATACTAGGTATAAATTATTCACATTTTACAAACAATAAACACTTTTTCACCCTTCTTTCACCCGACCTCGCTCTAATCAACAGATGTCAACAGTGTATTTCTTCTTTAATTTACTGTAACTATTGTATTGCAACACTCACTTTATTTTTGTTCCAATTCAGCGCTGATGACTTCAATGATCCCATTCATCTAGAAAGGATATCTACTCTAAACACATTCATCGTAAAAGATTTGGGTGCCATTCCCAATGACAGTTTGAGCGATGACTACACATCAGATTATTACCGAATAAATGAATGGTAAGCCAAGTTCTTTCTGTGATCGTAAACAAATTTTAGCATTTTACTTTAACGTTTGTGTGTAAAGAAACTAACTTAGGCCTATTTGGTGTTCCCCCTTCCAAACTAATGCTTATTAATGCTAAGATACTGAATATTATTGGGCCTATCATAAGAAGTAAAATGTAGTGTATAAGCAATTTTATCATCCTGTTTTAAATAAATTGATAACTTAAACAACCTTCAATTTTGTAAAATGTTTTCTTTAAACTAACATAGATCTATAATTCAGCATATTTCAAGCAGCATGCTTCATACAGTACCTACTAAAAATCATTTAAGTCAGCTCACTTTGATATCTATACTAATACTCTAATACTCTAGTGATATGTAGGTACCTATTTATTAAAACACTTAGGTAGGCCTTTATATTTAAACGTACACGTTGTAGTTTATCCTATAAAACATCTACATACAATCTGGATTTGGTATGCCCACGTTGTTTAAAATTTCGAACTTAATATTCTAGCAAATAAAAAAAAATATATATAGGGTGGGTGAAGTGGGTAAGAGTAACCGGGGGGGGGGGGGCTAGTGTAACCAAGGCTTATCACTCAACTGATAAGATAATTTTGGACCTAAATACTATCATATCTTATTATTTGGACCTTCCTTTGTTATATTTCGCTTTAAGAATGCATATCAAATATGTGCAAGTAATAGTTTTCGAATGTTTAACAAAGGCTTACATTTCCACTCCATCGGCAAGTGCTGATTTCAAACTTTGACAATTTCTCATACTCACATTTTTAATGTAAATTTGACAGTTTTTGGTTTAGGAACTAATTTTTGCATGTAGAATCTGAATATAATTTCAGATCTGTTTTATTTCCTATTGTTTAGATTTTACAAGCGTGGTTACACTTACCCCTGAAATTTTGCAGTCGGGGCAAGTGGCTTTTTGGATTCGGGGCAAGTGTAACCAGGGTGTAACTCATATAATATCCAGTAAAGAAAAAAAACTTTGTTGTAAATATAAAATTAGGAATTTAGAAGATAAGGTAAAATTTGACACATATTGTTACTGAGTTAAGTTGGTTTGGGAAGAAAAACATAATTGTTTGTGAGTGAACTGTTAAGTGATTATATAAATTTTACGTTAAACTTACCCCGTTTTATAATTTAGGATTTTCTTGCCCAAATGTCAATAAAAAAAAACAATATTACTGTGAGATTTATTCTACACATGTTAAACAACATAAAAACCATGTAAGTACCATTTAATGTTTGTTGTGTTTTTTATGTTTTAACAGTAATAAGGTTTTGCATGTTTTGCGTTTTTCACAAAACGCGAGAAGAGGTTCACAAAAAAGTTCGTAATTTGAGTAAAAATTAAGATATTTTAATAAGTCAAAAAGTCTTGGAATCAGCAAAAGATTTGAAATCTGGCCACTTGCCCCATGTCTCTTTTTCAATGCTTTATATATTTTTAACAGGCAGGAGTTACACTTGCCCCTAACCCTGGGGCAAGTGTAACCACAAAACGCAAAATTTTTAGGAATTTTTTTACCAAAAAATATTTTATTTTTTAATAACAATGCATATTGTTTTAAAGCCCATTAGTCAAAGTTTATGCGTACAAATTTTCAGAACTATATCATGTATAACAAGATGGCAATTTGAGGTCAAAGCTGAAACTATGCCAAAACGGGGTTACACTTACCCCACTTCACCCTACAGTGATTTTATGAGACAGTGGTCACAAAATGGATATTTCTAAGGTTAATATTTCATGCCTATATTAACCTTTGTACCATGTAAAACGAACCATTGCCAACTTAAAATGGTTAGGTAACAATTATTTTAAGACTTAGCATGCATAAAAATACTAAGCTAACTACATTCCACCAATTTTAATTATCCTATACAGAACAATATGCATAGTTAATAGATGGATTAACTGCATGTAAAGTGTCATACACCAGAAATTAGTTACTTTTTGATTATATAAAATAGCCTACTAATATCTATACAATAGGGCTGCAGCAGTTTAGTTAAAGGTTAGTTTATCATTTAACATACCAGATTTCTGGTGAACCAAACTAGTTGGCAAACATTGTTTAAACGGACCTAGTTCAAATTTAAATTAACAAACCGTTAAGATTAGCTGATATTATTGTAAAATTACTTTGAAAACCTACAAAATAATTTTATTCCTGTAAATGGGTAGGCTATGTATTGCTTCTGCTATCAAGAAAATCCAGTGATTGTCTCCTGCCACCTATCTCACTGCACCACGACCTGATAAGAGAACTAACCGAACGGCAAAAATGAATCACTTTAAGCTATTGGCAATTTATTTGGTTTCATTCCATGAAAAATTATAACAGTTGGTTTGGATTAGCCAGATTGGTGTAGGTCTAGTTGTATTTTACTTATTGTGTTTTAAATGTTAGTCCTTCATAGTCACCATGTTCACAATTGTAAATCTTTCTGGTCGTTGCATCCCATAACATGTCAAGTTGTTGACACTTTGAGTGAAAATATGGTATGTCATGCAGTGTTTTTGATTTTAACACTATACTTCAATTTAGCTAGGTTCAGAAAATATTGAATACTACCTACTACCAAACTAAACGTAAACTAGTCAGATGTTTTATTACGTACCGGTAGTTTATCTATACTGAAATCTGAATTTGACATTTTATTCTCAATCCTATTCGACATTGCACATTCTAGAAAATCAGTTACTTGTAATGTACTTGTAATGTTAGTGATCGATACGCTGACCTGTGTTGTAGCCAGGTTTCAAATCAATTTTTATGTTAGAATACAGTTACAAACAGTATACTTAAACACAGTTGTTTAAAAATGTATAATGAAGCTACGCTACAGTAGAACTTGAATTGTCTGAATCAATTACACAGATAATACCCCATTCACTTAATAAAAACATTTGGATAATTAGATTTTCACCAAAATTCAGGATATTTTACAGAAAATACGCAGAGTTATGGAGAGCTTTTACCATACCGATCGCAGAAAAAGTCAACAAACAATTTGTGATCGAAAAACCCATGATCATAGCATAGTTTTTGCTTTAGATCACAGAAAAAGATGAAAAATTTCCATGACTGTGGGAGTCGATCAGGTCTAGACGACTGCAGAGATATTGAAGATTTAGTTGTGATCACAGAAAGCGATGACGATTTTCCCGGGATCCAAAGAGGTGTTTGATTTTGCCCCAATTCACGGCTTCTCCCTTCTCTAATAATGATTCTTATTACTGTGGTTAAAGTGTTTTTTATTAACTTTTCTAAGTGATTCTGATAATGGGCGAATCAGATAATTAGAGTTCAACTCTATCTAGCTTTAAAAATATAAACACGATTGAAGAAAACCAAACTGACACTGACATATCCGGTCTTAACTGATCCAAATCTAATAGAATCTGATATAAAAACTGTGACATGTAGCAAATTGACAGAAGCGAGATCTAAGATTGTGAGGATGGTGAAAATCAGACAGAACAAGTTCTGGCATTACTATGATAAACTAACGTAACTCAACTGCTGTAGCAAGCATTAATGTTGTAATGTTTAGGTTCAAAGCTTGGCTGCCGGACAAGGTAGAGCGCAGACACGACACTAAGACTACTTACCAAGTGGAGATTCGGTATGCAAACAACACAAATGAAACGTTCACATTCCACGGACCCCCGGGTGAGTTTCCACCGGGGCCTACTATAATTGAGCTGCAAACAAAGTGGTATAAGTTATTTGTAGAAAACTCGCTGAGCTAGGCCTAAAGTTAAGTGGATTCAGTCATTGGCGACAACTTGTGGATGTTCCTTTTATACTTGGGTATTCAGCTGTGTAGCCAAAATATGTCAGTAAAACCACACTATAGGTACGTTTCTGCTGCACAAACATATTGACAAATCCCAGAGTTGTTAAAGATGTTTGTTCTGTTTTATGGGCTCCATCAATCACAGAACACATGTAAAAAGATTTACAAAAATTGTAAAAAAAATGTTTTTATCATATTGGCCAAAAATTATACATTTTTAATATCCATACAAACACATTTTGGTTAATTGAAAGATTTTACTTCATAGCAAATTGATTAGTCTACTTTACACTGCTTTAAATTAAGTACTTACATTGCTTCGGACGGCAACTCTTAATTGGAACATCCCCATAGCTTTGAACCCATTACCATACCCAAGTCCCCAAATCTTCAGACTTTCTGAAACAAGTGAAACATTATTATAGTAGTCTTTAGAGATGAATTACATTCAAAAACTACCTAAATATCCAGAGTGTCTAAAATAACAGTAGCACTATGTGTTATTGATAAATGAAAATGTTTTTATTGGTTTTCAGGAGCCGATGAGGTACCTGGTCCTGTAAAGTGGACCCGCCCGTACTTTGACTGCGGCCGAGCCAACAAATGGCTAGTGGCTGCTGTGGTTCCGATAGCAGATATTTATCCTCGGCATACTAGCTTTAGGCACATAGAGTATCCTACGTAAGTTGAAAGCTTGTTTTGATGTATCATGTAATAAAACAGAACATTAAGCCTCTAGTTATTAGCAGTAAAAACTTTAAAGAAGATGGTAAGATAACAACAGAAAAATACTAATATAAGTATAAGGCTAATGTAAGAAAAAACTAAACATACACAAACTGAAAATGAAATATTTCCGTGAATTATTACAGTTTATAATATAAGTCGAGATATTATGTGAAATTTTAAATTGTTTAAGTAGGCTTACCAAGAAAATCAATGTCAAGCATGATAAGTCTGATGAATTAGATTATCGATAATTGTAACTAAAAGATAACCTCTTGAATGATGTACTTTCAGCTTTATCATGATTCTTCACTTTCTGAAGGTTATTAAAATTTTGGTTGGCTTGCAGTGTATCTTTAGGATCCTTTTTGTATGTTATCAGTTTGTATTACATATGCGTTCCTGTCTGATTCCAGTTATACAGCCATCTCGGTCCTGGAAATGGATTTTGATCGGATAGATATCAATCAGTGTCCTAAAGGTCAAGGAAACAGCGGACCCAATCACTTTGCGGATACGGCTCGTTGTAAAAAAGAAACTACCGAGGTATGATTCTACATGTTTTGTATCTTTTTTTTCTTGTTTAAGCTTAATAAATAGTTACATTTAGAGCCATGATAAAAGAATTTTTATAAAAAAAACTAGCTGTTACCGGGCTTTGCCCCGTTTGACTTCATAAGTATTAATAAAACTGTTGATTGCCGTACCGTGTTGGGTGGCATTTCACGTGGCTTTTCATGGTTACTTCAAAGAACAACATTGGACTTAATAAGCTGTCAGGGCAAAGCCCTAGTAGAGTATTAAAATATAAGATGACATTATATTGGCTCTATTCATGGTAAAACTTTGCTCAATTAAATGGTCAAGTAGTTTTCATGTTATTGACATAGGCTACTCCAAACATTCATATCCATAATATTAGTTCCTTTCACCCAAGTCATTGACTTGATTAGTAATGCTCTAAAATTATTAACACACCTATCTGTTTTTCAGACATTATTTTTGGTGAAAACAAAACACAATTCTTTTTTAGAAAAATTTGGAAAAAATTAAGTCAACAAGTTTATTATGCTCTTAAAAATAAAATTAAGTTACACTATTCATACAATACCACAACAATTTAGTATTTGTCAGTTCTCATTGTGTATCACAGCTTTTTGTTGCTACTTTGTTCAAATTAGCTTTTTTTATTAAAAATAAGAGGTTTGCGGCCTCTTTTAACCTTGTTTTTGCGCGTCCACATAGACTACAGATCTGTGTGTGGAACGTATCCAGCAAAGCAAGGGGTGAGCCAGTACATTACGGTACAGCTGTTATAATGAATCCAAACAAAGATTTAATAGTGATGCATCCTGTTAATAAAGGTTGTAACTTTTTAATGCTATTGAATGTCATAGAAAAAACTTGATTAATTGTAAAAGCTGTTAAGACTTATTAATTCCTTTTAAGTATGAAAAATCATAATGTTAACATGGGAAATTCCAGAAATGCCACTGGGGCGGAGCCCGAAAGTCAAATCAGAATAAAAGTTTTTCGATTTAATGCCTAAAGATTGAGTGTACAAAACTTTAGTCTTCTAGGTAAATGGGAAGTAGGAGATTTAGTAAAGTAAAGAGTGAGTCGGTGAGGGCTTTGCATTTTATAGGTATAGATTTTAATCAAATATTTCAGCAAATGCTTTTCAGCTTGAAACAACCCCATCAACATTTCATTAAAATAAACTCCAAATACTTTCCCTTTAGCAGCAAGCCTAAGTACTCATTAAAATTAATGCTATTGAAATAGGAAATAAATCGGACAATTGTATTACTTAGAAACACAACCTTTTGACAACGGACTAATTGAATGACACCTAAGTGATTTGTATTTTCATTTGATTCATTATTAGCTTCAGGAGTGGTTTTACAATAAACAGTAGGTATAACAGAATGAACTTTTTTCCAGTTACAGAACACACACAGTTTACTAGTTTTTTCACAAATAATCATTCTTGAATATCATTCTTCAAGACTAGTTAAATTACTTTATGGGTATAAATTGAAGGAATTAGCCTATGTGAAGGACTGTTTTTTTTTCAAATTTTGTATCCACAACTTGTGATACAATAACAAGAATCACTAGGCTATAAACAGTATTTAATCACTGAAATTTCCTAAAACTAGGCTGACAAAAAAAAACATTTTCTCAACATCAATAAAATAAAAAGAAAATAAAAACTGACCAAGATTATAAATCAAGTCCTATCAGATGTATTTTAACTTTTTGAGATAATATTATCAATTTGTTTAGTTGGATATAAAGATCATTCTTCAGTGTGTTGTGTCATAGTGTGAACCGTTACACGGCTGGGGTTTCCGCCGAGGAGGTTACCAATGTAGATGTCAGCCGGGTTATAGACTTCCCACGGTGGTCCGTCGACCTTTCCTGGGTGAAGTAGTGGAGAGAGCCACGGCCGAACAGTACTACAACGGATTCGACTGTTCCAAAATTGGATGTAAGCATTTTTTTCACCATTGCTAAACTTGAATTTATTCGTAACATATAGTTGTGCAAAAAGTTGTGAAAATTAACTCAATGGAGAAAGAAAGTGCGAAATGTTGTTTAACTAAATGATGTTTAGTATACATACAGTAGAACACCGATCCGGTTCAATGGGGTGGGAATGGACCCTATCCAGATGGTTGAAAATCCAGATGTGGTAAACATTGACAAAACATTGAGAAAACTTGACAAAAATCACACAAAATTGGGTTTTTGAACGTCCATTATTTTATTTACAAAGTAGTGAGGCCATATTTTAGTGGCTAAAGACACTCAGGCTTTCTTAGGCTATAATACGTAAAAATATCCAAAAACTACATGATTCTACGCAATGTACAGACAAAACTGTAATTTTATTTAGGATGGATTAGCATATATTACAAAATATCTTAAGATAAAAACTACAATTTTGTCAGCTCTTTTATTTGAAGACTTTTACAGACAAAACTGTAATTTTATTTAGGATGGATTAGCATATATTACAAAATATCTTAAAATAAAAACTACAATTTTGTCAGCTCTTTTATTTGAAGACTTTTTTCTAATAGGTAATTTTCTATTAAGTGATTTTGTTTTTGTTTTTTCCCCTAATGCAACCAAAAATAATATAAATTCTAGTATTGAAAATCACTTGGCTGATAAGGAATTAATTTAACCGTAACAAATTTCTTTTTCAAACATCGAGCTATGTATAAAACAATAATATTTTCTGAACTTGTAATCTTTAACTATTAACTCTTTCCATGGGACCCAAAACAGTTGAAGGCAATATTGTATGCAAACTACTTTTCAGGGAGACATAAACTTCCAATCCAGTGGAACAAGTCGCCGACCTATCTGAGAGAGAAGTACATGGACATGTTCTGTGAGTATCGCAACGCTTCCACCGGCCCCGAGTCCCTACACACTAAGAAGATGAATGTGGACCAAGCGTTAAACTTTATACTGGGAGTCAACAAAAACACTTGCAGAAAGTGAGTGGTTAAACTTAAGTTAAAACAATTTAATAATTGATAGTACTAGACTTTCCATCCCCATGTGGTTGCCAGTTTTAAAATGAAAATAGATGTAGTTGGATAGAGCCACCATCTATTTTTTAGGCTCCTTGATAAAATTTTAAATCGTTGTACTTGTTCGTTTTACAGATATAGAAAAGAAGATCTATCTCTTCATGGTGACGTGAGTTTTGGTGCAGAGGAATTTTTTGCGAATGAAGCAAAAATGGCGTTGAGATTAGCAAATTTCATCAGTGCCTTTTTACAGGTATGGAATACACAATCAATAATTTTTTAATAGATTTTTATAAAATTGTTAAGAGAGAAGGCTTAGATTTAACATTTTTTTATGGTTAGATTTGATTGTGATTTTATATTCATTAATTTCATTCCTTATATTTTATTTGTGTCTGTTTTCCTACCTCTTTCTTTCATTTATTTTTATTTGTATGTACTTTTTTAGCGAATTTCCCATATAGGGAATAAGCTATTACCGTAGTACTCATAGTAAGACCTGGACGCGGGACTGATTTTTTTTTTAATTTTTAAGGTCCCTAGAGGCCAAAAACACCATCCGTTCAAATTCATATATATATATATATATGTGTGTGTGTGTCCGTTAGCACGATAACTTGAGCAAAAATGATCCGATTTTGATGAAATTTGGTATAAACGTGTAAACCTACATTTATTCGAACGAGTTCGCGAACCAGCATGATCGGACTATGGGAACGGGGGTTTTATGGGGTAAAAATAGGTTTCCCCATTTTTGACCCAAAAAACATAAAATTTAGCAATTTCTTTCCAAACCATTTTGTAGAGCTTAAAAAAACAAATAATTTAGTATATTGAAGCGTTATTATGCGCCTAATGGTTACGGAGAAAAATCCAAAAAAATGTAAATTTAAAATTCCTATGTTATTCTTATGGAGAACAAGTAAACGGTTGTAGTTTGCTTGTTTATGAACATATTTTGATTAAATTTGGAAAATGTTTTTATTTCTTACTAACTATTAACATTTTACAAAAAAAATAGTTTTACCCTCCCTGATGCAGCAGACCTAAGTACTTGTTAAACTATTTAAAAAGGAAATAAATGTTATATTTTTAAATAGACATTTTAGTGTAAATCCAATCAGGCAAATGGAAATTCGCTTAGTCTGCAGGTTTGCTGCGGCGGGTGTATTTAATTTAATCTGGTGTGTTACCTAATTTTGTTTATAATAATGCTTAACTTTATCTACTTGAACTTTGATGATCTACTGCATAAATATTTATGTAAACCTTACAACATATTTTCTTAAATCTCAAACCTTAAACTTACAAAAAAATTAATATTTTCTTAGGATTTTTGAGAGGATAACAGGCTTACCTTAATGGGAAAATGCTGTCATTGACAGTTGAATGTTTTAACATTCTTCTTAATAACTTAGTGCAAATTGTTGTGTTTCTTGTGTCAGATTGGTCTCTTTCCCATTCGGTAAGCCTACTATCCTCACAAACTTGAATAGAATCTATCTCTTATTTGTTATATCCTTATTCCTTAGTAATAATTTGTTAATTTTACAGATAGCCGACCCGAAAGAAGTGTATTCAGGTAAACGGGTCGCTGACAAACCTCTTTCCGAAGACCAAATGATGGGGGAGACCCTAGCCTTAGTTATGGGCGACAGCAAGATATGGGCAGCGGGAACTTATTGGGAGAGAAATAAGTTCACAAACAGAACTTTCTTTGCCCCTTATGCTTACAAAACTGAGCTCAACACACGGAAGTTCAAGATGGAAGATTTGGCTAGGCTTAATAAATCAGGTAGGCTATTTCTATTTTATGTACATTGTTTTAGAGTTTGTAATGTTTAGACAGTTGTTTTATAGACTTAAAGCAATTTCGTAAATTTTACCTTGATTTAAGTGCATTAAATTTGGTTTGATTAATTTTTAAAAGTTTACTTCACTAACTCTCTGCATTTTATCATTGCCAAAATAGGTAGGCCAAGGTAGGTAAATAGGTAACTTATAGAAATTATTTGAGTATAAATACAAAGGAACCCTTGTGTTTACGAACTATGGTGATCCACGTCCTACCTCATATTCATAATCTTTAGTTGGATTTTTTACTTCATGAAGAGTTAAAATGTTTCATAACATTTATTTTAACCCTATTAGTCAACAATTAATTGTTTCTAATACAGCGAAGACTTGCTTACTAAACAACTATTAATTTTTGTCTGACATCGTTTATTTTTTACTGTTAAGTACATAAATAATTGCATTTGTTTCAGATGAAGTGTACACTAGGGAGCAATGGTTTCAGTTCTTGAAGCAACGGTGGTCAACCAACTTTGATTCATTGGAAAAGTTTTACATGAAAATTAAGATCAGATTTAATGAGACGGGAGAGTTTATGAAAAAATACGAGCACTATCCTAATTTTTACAGGTGTGTAATTTATAGAGTTTTGTAAAATAAAATATTTTGTATTTATCGGAAAAAAATATCAGTGTAGTTTCTCAAACTTGTATAAAATAATATTTTTTGGATTTTTTTTTAAATTTGGGTTTTTACAGTAGGTCCTTGTACTTTGTTACAAGCTTAAACTACAGGTTGTTCCAAAACTGTAGATTAATTGTTTAAATCTACAGCATTAAGTATGGGAGTGTCTTTAATTATTTAAGCGTTATTTTTATCAAAAGTTTAACTTGTAATTTTCAGTTTTCTTGGCCTACTTGTGATTCATTCTCTATGAGATTAATCCTTTTGTGTAATGATAGTATATTTTTTGTATCTCATAGAAATAAGAGATTATACATGTAATTTTATCCCTAAAAAAATTAATCAAATCATTAATCTGCCACTGTGAAGTACTTTTTTAGCGATAAAAATGTCCCCTCTACAAATTCTAACTACTAGTTATCATTAGCATTTTTTATTTATTAATCATTTTTTTGTGTGTGTCAACTATTAATTTTCCTACTGAACCTTTTTAGTGTCTACTTATTTTATCGTGAATTATCAATTATTATTGCATTTGTCCTAGTAATTTCACATGTTACTGAGTCTGACTGCATATTTTTAAGTTGTGATATTTTAGAAAAAATCTTTGTTCTGTTTTGTCAAGCTATTCCTGTACATAGTTAATGTTGGGTAACGAAAAAATAAATAAATTGTTCTTTGTGTCAAATTATTACCAAACAAATTAAACAGGTTTTTTTACTTTTCAGAGCTGCCAACTTAGACCACGGGTATTGGACGACTCCGTACTTTGATTGTTATGGAAAAGTTCCAAAATGGTTTATTACCTACGCTGCACCATTTTTTGGCTGGGACAGCTTGAAAGTAAAACTGGAATTTAAGTAAGTGTTGTGTTATTGTAAATTCAAATATAATTGTTATCTAGCTCTTACAGTTTTCCTTATTTTTAACATTTTTTAACCAGCCAACCAATAAAGTTAGCTTGTATGTTTGTTCACAACAAAATATGCTGTGCAAGTTTTACTATGTTACTTCTTGTTTACTTGTTTACTTCACTACGGATCTTGTCACCAATTTAAAATATTTAAAAAAATTGTAATAGTCTTGTAAAAATAGTTTGATTTTCTATGCAACAATGTTTAACAAGCCTTTAAACATTTTGAATAGCTTAAAATTCAGGGTTATTATAATGGACTGTTTTGTTTATTTAATTTTTAACTTTTTATCACGTTTTAACGACACATTAAAAAGGTTGTGGTTTACTTTGTACTTTAAATTACTGAGTAATTAACTCATACATACAATTCTTGAATTTTTATAATTAATAATGAATTATAACTGTCAACAATACTAATGTTATGTGTTTTATAATTTGTATTTTTTCAGGGGAGTTGTAGCAGTTAGGATGGATCTGACCCAGCTTGATATCAACCAATGCACAGATGAATATTATGTGCCTAATGCTTTCAAAGACACACACAAGTGTGATCGCAAAACTTCTTATGTGAGTTTAAGTTGGTTTTTCTTTTAAAATATTTTATGTGAGTTATGTAAGTGTATTAAATCCCTAACATTATCTTAAGATGGCCTTGTTTTACATCTAGAGACTATAAAATGTTTTAATTGCATTTTTTTTATTTAAAAATTAACAGTATTTTTAATCTTTCGGAGTTTTTTTAAAGGTATGGAGTCCAGCTAGCTTATCTGATTAAATTAGGGTCCAAGGACTGTTGGATACATGGTAAAGGGTGACATAGCATAAAACTGTTATTTCATTCTCATATAAGACTTCTTTAGTGTTTCTTAATATATCTGTTAAACCTACTCTTTTTCTCTAATTTTTACAAGTAAACTAACAGAACTCTATCCCTTTTCAAAGTCCTATAAAATATTTTAGTTTGTAATTTCTACAAATCACCATTATTTTTAACAATGTATTTTAAAAGTTAACACTTAACTAACAGTTTCCGGCCGTAATTTCACTGTAATCCACCAGGTTTGATCACTTCACTTCACACATCACTTTGTCCACTTGTTCACTTTCTTCACTCGGCGCACTTGTCGGAGCAGAAGCGTTATTGCAACTTATAAAATTAGATCATGCAAGTAAAAGTTAAGCCAGCAAAGCACGTACCTCAATACTATGGCGGCCAGTGGAGTTGACATATGTGTTTGTTGTAGTGTGTGCCTATCCTAGGCCGGGGCTTCTGGACCGGAGGCTACAAGTGTGAGTGTCTGCAGGGCTATGAGTATCCGTTTGAAGATCAAATCACTTATTACGACGGCCAACTTGTCGAGGCAGAGTTCACCAATATAGTGCAAGATAGGGAGACTAGGTGAGTTCTACCCTTACCCTACATTTCACCCTTCCACCACCAAACCGGTCCCCAGTCCCCACCCCTCCCCTCATCTGACAGACCTTTTGATTTATTACTCTCACTCTTCAAGCCAGTTCTGCCTGGGTGGATTTTTAATTTTTTTGTTTTTTAGTTTGTTTAGTTTTTGACAAAAATGTTAATTTTTCAACATGTTACATGTACTGGTACATTTTATATAAACTATTATTTTTTTTGCTGGTTTATTTCAATGATTTTTTTTTTCAATTTGTTATTTCCAAAACAAATGTATACACATTTAGCTGCAACAGCCATTGATTGCTTGTCTGCAGCCTTGGCAAATTTGTTCCACTTCAGAGTAAATATACTTCATGAGTCTTTTTTATTTCCTTGAAACTAACCATAACATAACCATATAAATAGCTTCTGGAAGTTTCTTGAAGCAAAATGTCACAGGAGCCTATTGAAAAATAAGAGGGCAAACATAAAAATTCAAAGTAGGAAGATTTTTACGATTTATAAACTATGAAAATATAATCACAGTAAAAATAGTAAGTTTACCTAAATAGAAAAGAGTCCAACCATGAACAAGCAACAGTTTTGCATTACCTACTAAATTATAATGTTTCCTTCAAAGCATCTGAAGATAACATCGTTCCCAGCTTAAACCTTCAATTGAAAAGGCTGTCAGTTGCATTTTTTACTGAGTAAGGTTGAAGTTCCTCATGTTTTATACTAACTACTAGTTTCAGAGAATCATGATAAACCAAGATATTTATTGGTTTTGGTTGGGATTTTAATTTCTTAGTAATTCCAAACTGATTTTTCTATTTAAACTAAAATTTTATAAATAAATTGGATCCACCAGGACAAGAAATGTGGACTGAAGTTTAGACGATTTTATTTTATTTTACTTACAAAAATTTAGGATTTTATCTTTTTTTTATACCACTTGTGTTCTGTAATAAAACCTTGCAATCCAACCATAGGTGGTACTGTTAAAACAGATTATATTGAGTAGAATTTGCGCTTAGATTTGAAGATTCATCAGGTTTATTAATTTTTATCATTAATCAGTATATATACATAAGTGTGTTTTTATTTTTCACCCTCATCCCATAGCTTAGTCATACTTAAGATATGTGTAATTTGAATTGTTAATTAAGTATTGTTGATTTTGACATTCTCCCCCTAGGGTATATGAAGAAAGTATTGTTTTTGCCAAAATTTTGTAGCTTGAAATTTGGGTGGATATATCCGTTTTAGGTCCCCCTGAACCCAAAATGTTGTTTTCGAAGTGATGTCTGTGTGTGTGCATGAGTATAGAGCTACAGACTAAACCTGTGGTCTAAATTTCATTAAATTTGGAGTTTGAATACTAATCCATGGTATTTCCAGGTCTTTTAAATTGTTATGGACATTTTATTTTTAATGGTAATTTAACTAAGAAATCACAGAAAAATTTAAATTTCACAAAAATAGCTTAAACGATTTTGATAAACAATTTATTATGTTATGGATGGCCCTTTTAGCTCTAAACAGCGAGGTACAACTTTAAATGGTGTAAAAATTACGGATCAAAGTCATTGCAATTTTTGTGGTTTTACCCATTGAAATATAGTAGCTCTCCCTGCTTACCCATTATAAGGGTTGTTGACAAGCTAATAGGAGAAACACCTCTACCTTAATTTGCATACCTAATTAAATTTGTACAATGCATACATGCCTGTTAATTAGGTACTTTTTAAATGGCCCAGAATTTGTAAATATTTTAAGCACTAGAAACACATTTTTTATCAATGTGGTCTTTGTTGGTTAAGGGAAGTTGGTAGGAAATTTGAGACAGTGAATGTACTCATTCATGTTTTCTGAACCCTAGCCCATCTTGAAGGGTGAACAAGTTTTTTGGCGGCAAGCCTACAGCCCCGGCTTCCTACTCACCACAGGGTTATGCAAAACAAAGCAATTGAGACTTTCCTTGTTGCAGTCACCTGCACCTGCCAACTGAATAAGAATGTGGCCTTACCTGTGCCTTGGGCAGTAAACAAAGCCTAAATGGCCTTGGCTAAATGTAACAAGTCTTTTAAAATGCACATAAGAAATTTGTATTTCTTTTGATCTTACAAAAATGATTAGATTTCAAGTGTTTTTACTGTAAAGGTGTTTTCGCATGTATACAGTTGTCAAAACACAAATATATTCAGAATATCAAAAATTTGTGATACATTTTAATTTATGTTATTTAAGAAATTATTGTGCACCTTTTCCAAATAAAAACCGACTAGGCTAGTACAAAAAAGGTTTTTCGTAGTTTCTGAATCTAGAATCTGAAAGGATGATGTCTCTACTATTGCGGTAGATAATCACAATCTCAGGAAACCTTGAACATACCCCCCCCCCCCCTGGAGAGGATGTTCAAAACTTATCTGCAACCGCAGAGTGACTAGAATTGTGTCTTCGCCATCGAAGAAGATTTCCACAATTTTGTCATGACCGAGGACATTTTTCCGATTTTAAGTAATTCAAATGGATTGTAGTATAAAAGTTAATCTACATGTGTTATATTATTAAAATGTTAGTCAAATTTGTGATCACTGTTAAAGGTCTTAAATCAAATAAAAATAAAGGCATATGTCTCATCAAAATAAAGCTTAGAGTGTGTATGTAGATTTGCAAAAAAGTAGCCTATTAGCAGTGTTGGGAAGTAGCGCGCTACTTTTTTTGTAGCGTTAGCTGTAGCTACGCTACTTTTAAGATTTTGTAGCTTTAGCTGTAGCTAGCTACATTTTTAAAGTAGTTGTAGCGGAATTTTAGCTACTTTTCTCGCTACATTAACATTGTTTGAGATAGTGTTTTTTATCATAACCTCAACCTTACGTGAAGCAACTAACAACCTCTTTCAAACAGAGATTTTCAAAAAAAATTAGGCCTACTTTCTTGGCTTTATACAGCTGGTTGCAGCCGTTTCATTCCCTATTACAACGTTGTGTGGACATGGAGGCCATTAAATAAGTGTTATCCACATTTTTGGCTCTAATTTCCTTAATTTACTACTCTATGATTACTGTCAGATAAAATAAAATCACTAGATGCAGACGACGTTTAAACGTTACTGGTGACAAGAGAAACTATTGCTTGCAAGTAATTGACAGGGAAATTAGTAATCAATTTAGTTTCTTTATTACATCGATAGTGTTTCAACTTGGGTTTTAATGGAAACCAAAAACCAACACTAAACCTTAAAATAATGAGAAAGCTGGTCTATCAACCTTTGCTTCAGCTGTTGATATTGGTTCATCATCACAAGCCCTTCCTTGGTTAGATTACGAAGATTGTTCAAAGTTTTACTAAATTAACAGAGAGGAAATTACTTGAGATTTAAGATATGCCTAGACTACATGATAATTGTAACGAAAAAATCCCCATATAACATGAAACTTAAATTGAAAAAAAATAGCATAGTTTGCTCCTGCTAACAGCTCTTGTATAGGACTATTCCTAGGCTATGCTATGGTTTATGAAGAATGCCAAGTTCCAAGTTCAATTATTATGAATATATCTGTTTAGTCCTTGCAAGAACAAGCCTACTATAGCCAACTTGTTACATAGCCAAGTAGGCCTACATGTTATTTTCAAATTTGTTACTTTACAAATTTCAACATGTTTAAATTAAAAGCTGATTTCAGTATGAGTTGCTGAATACTGTTTTCTGTACCAACTAGGTTGAAGCACAATTTGCCCTATGCATAATGACAATAAAGGACGATTTCTTGACATTGAAAAGTGTTATTCATAGAACAAGTAACTTATCACTATGTTTAAAAGTTATAGCAATGTCGTTTTTAACATTAAAAGAAAAAAAAGGCAATAAACTCCAATTTCAGTAGGCTAGGCTCTGTAACACAAAAAATATTTTTTAAATAATCGTTTTACAGTTTTATTGGTCTTAATTGTTGATATAAGACATCTATAAATGAATCTATATTTAAGAAATAAAATGAGCTTTTAAAATATAGTTTGGTTGTGTGTCCTTTGAACTTAATGAAATTTACATAAGTTGCTTAAAAATAATGCAATAAGTTATTTAAAAATAAGTAGGTACTTAATATGATGGGACACCCAACTATTTTTTTCTGTTGTTGTAACGTTTGGTTTATAATGCCAACAAATTAAATACACTCTAGGAATAATTTGTTTTCCAAGTAATGTTAGTTACATTTGTGACATTTTTTGTTTAAATGTTTGTTCAATAAAAATGAAGTTGAAATTAATTTTACATTTACCTAATGTGCGTGAAATAAAAAGTAACGTCTTTGGAAAAGTAGCTAAAATTGTAGCTGTAGCTACATTTCATTGTAGCTGTAGTTGTAGCTAGCTACTTTTTCGGAACTGTAGCTGTAGCTGTAGCTAAGCTACTTTTTAGGAAATGTAGCAGTAGTTGTAGCTAGCTACATTTTAAAAGTAGCTTCCCCAACACTGCCTATTAGTATGGACAAATTTCTTAAGTGCTCTGTCCCACAAGCGGATTTACAAAGGGCTATTCCTTACATGATTCCAAATTTTATCCCCATCGCCCTGAGTCTCCCGTGATCGCAACAACACCTTTGAGCATCTCTTATCGTTACACCATCGTCATGAGTCCCCAGAGATCGCAACAACACCTTTGAGCATCTCTTGTTGTCACGACATTGCCATGAGTATCCAGTGACCACAAAACAACCCCTTAGAGAAATACTCTTTACGTCACGCTAACGCCGTCAGTCTCCCGTGATCACAACAACTTTGAGCATTTCTTGTCGTCACGCCATTAACGTGTGTCCCCTGAGATCACAACAACACCTTTAAGCATCACTAACTGTTAGCCATTGCCGTGAGTCTCCTGTGATCGCAACAACACCTTTGAGCATCTCTTGTCGTCACGCTAACGCCTTCAGTCTCCCATGATCACAACAACAACTTTGAGCATCTCTTATTGTTACGCCATCGTTGTGAGTCCCCCAAGATCGCAACACCTTTGAGCATCTCTTGTTGTCACGCCATTGCCATGAGTATCCAGTGATCGCAAAGCAACACCTTAGAGCAATACTCTTGTCGTTACGCCATTCCCCCGTGATCGTAACAACACATTTAGCATCTCCTTTCGTCACACCAACGCAGTGACTCACCCGTGATCGCAAGAACACCTTTGAGCATCTCTTGTTGTCACGCCATTGCCATGAGTATCCAGTGATCGCAAAACAACACCTTAGAGCAATACTCTTGTCGTTACGCCATCGCCGTGAGTCCCCGTACTCGCAACAACACCTTTGAGCGTCTCTTGTTGTCACGCCATTGACGGGAGTCCCCGTGATCGCAACAAGACCTTTAGCATCTCTTTTCGTCACGCTAACGCCGTCAGTCTCCCGTGATCACAACAACAACTTTGAGCATCTCTTGTCATCACGCCATTAACGTGTGTCCCCCGTGATCGCGACAACACCTTTGAGCATGTCTTGTCGTCACGCCAGTGACGTGTGTTCTCCGTGATCGCAACAACACCTTTGAGCATCTCTTGTTGTCACGCTAACGCCGACGGTCTCCCGTGATCACAACAACAACTTTAAGCATCTCTTGTCGTCACGCCATTCACGTGTGTCCCCCGTGATCGCGACAACACCTTTGAGCATCTCTTGTCATTACCCCATCGCCGTGAGTCTTCTGTGATCGCAACAACACCTTTGAGCATTTCTTATCGTTACGCCATTGTCGTGAGTCCCCCGAGATTGCAACAACACCTTTGAGCATCTCTTGTCATTACCCCATCGCAGTGAGTCTCCCGTGATCGTAACAACACCTTTGAGCATCTCTTGTCGTTACGCCATCGTCGTGAGTCCCCCGAGATCGCAACAACACCTTTGAGCATCTCTTGTCGTCACGCCATTGACGGCAGTCCCCGTGATCGCAACAACACCTTTGAGCATCTCTTGTCATTACCCCATCGCCGTGAGTCTCCCGTGATAGCAACAACACATTTGAGCAATACTATTGTCGTTACGCCATCGCTGTGAGTCCCCCGTGATCGCAACAACACCTTTAGCATCTCTTTTGATCACACCAACGCGGTGACTCACATCAATGGCGTGACAACAAGAGATGCTCAAAGGTGTTGTTGCGTTCACGGGAGACTGACAGCGTTGGCGTGACGACAAGAGTTGCTCGAAGGTGTTGTTGCGATCACGGGAGACTCACGGCGATGGAGTGACGACAAGAGATGCTCAAAGTTGTTGTTGCGATCACGGGAGACTCACGGCGATGGAGTGACGACAAGAGATGCTCAAAGTTGCTGTTGCGATCACGGGAGACTGACGGCGTTAGTGTGTTGACAAGGGATGCTCAAAGGTGTTTCGATCACGGGAAAATCACCGCGTTGGCGTGACGAAAAGGGAAGCTCAACGGTGTTGTTACGATCACGGGGGACTCACGGCGAGGGCGTAACGACAAGAAATGCTCAAAGGTGTTGCTTTGCGATCACTGGAGACACACCGCTATGACATGACGACGAGAGATGCTCAAAGGTGTTGTTGCGATCGCAGGAGTCTAACAATGATGTTTATGCTGCAAGATATCTTCAATGGGTTTCTAGCGATCTCGGGAGTTGATTACCGTACATGTTTTGACGTCATCGTGGACGTGGCTATTACAATGTCGCTGCTATTCTGGTTTAACTTATTCATCTTGGAAAATGATTATAAGATTAGATTATTGTAAGGCACTTTGTAGTACATAAGTAAAAATTACCTTTGGAGTCTACTTTTTGACCATTCTCCACATTATTCTATTACACAAGATTGTCAAGAGTTCAATGTATGTTTTAATGTGTAACGGGTCCTTTGGTGTGGTTTCCACGCTACAGTTGCTGATCTGTTTATCAGAGATTGCGGAGGCGAGGGGTCGGTGCGATGTTGCGGTGAACTAACGGTCCGTGTAGTTTTGACACGTCGGCCGCGGCTCTAATGTATTCTGACATTAATAATCGGCGTGTCGGTGGCGAGGGTGAGGGGGAGGCCAGGTTATGTTCCCACAGTAACTGTCATCTCGTCGTCACCCTTCATCTAACAACTCACCCCGTCATATCTCCCTTCCATCACACATCACCCATCCACACAACGTGCTCACTGCTCACTGCTCACTCACTCACTACTGCTGAACAAACCGCGGTAAAATCACATGTAAAATTGTGTTCAAATAAAGCCGATATCGTGTTGCAGATTTATAGTAGTTTACGCAACGATCTCGTTAAGACTATTCACGCGAGTTGCGTACACTACTTTACCTACGACAGTTTTTAAATTACTAACAATCACTACTCATAACTTCTAAGATAGGTTATGTTTTCTTTTATAACCTCTCATTGCCACTGACAGTATGGTGCAACGACTCTTTGTTCCAATCACTTACTGCAATACTGCATCAATCATTAACAATTAAATTGGTAAACAGCTGATTAGTTCGAATCATTACAATCTATATAATTAATACGCTACATGAAACCATAGATAAAACATGTGTTGGTTAGTCTATGATGAAACTTTGTCGGTTGAACTTCTCCGCCATTTCTTAACCGATTTTTATCCATTGACGTCTCATTGGAAAAACACGCTCACTAGTCCTACTGAACAAACGTCGTTAAAATCGCATTATAAATACTGATCAAATATGGCCGATTTCGTGTTGTAAATGTAAGTACTGTACGCTCTTTACGGTCTTAGACGTAATCTAGGGGCAATTATAAATCATCTACAGCCTACACAACACGCTTGTGCACTAGTCGTACTGAACAAACCTCGTAAAAATTGCATAATTACTGTTCTAGGCTGATTTCGTGTTGTAACTTAAACTACGTTTTTTTCCGTCTTATTCGGTAAAAAAAACCATGACCTAATCTGGCGTGCGTTTGGCCAGTTTGGCCTAGGTGTGGCAAAGAGTGATTGTGTATGTGTATGCGTATGATAGGGACCAAGGTTTGTCACTCAAGTTTTTACTTATTACAGTATTGTGTTTATAGTTTAAAAATTGTTATGAAAACGTATTGTTTGGTTTATATTTAGTACATGAGAGATTAACTGTAGTATTGTTTAGTTTATATTTAGTACATAAGAGGTTAACTGTAAGAAAGGACCATGTGGTCCTAATGTTCGCCTCAATAAAAAAGTATTTTCATTTAATTTACGTAATCTCGGGCAATAATTATAAATTACCTACATAACACGCGCACTAGTCCTACCGAACAAACGTCGTTAAAATCGCATCATAAATACTATTCAAATATGTCAGATTCTGTGTTGTAAATTTGACTACGTTTTTACCCTCTTATACATAATCTAGTGGAAATTATAGGTTATCTACACAACATGCTCACAAGTCCCACTGAAAAAACTCTTTAAAATTGCATCATAAATACTGTTAAAATATGGCCGATTTCGGGTTGTAAATTTAACTAGGTTTTTTTCGTCTTAACCTAATCTAGCGGCAATTATAGGCTAAATCATCTACACTCACACACACACACTACGTCCTATTTACTCTATTGTCTATGGTCCTACTGAACAAACCTTGTTAAAATTGCATCATAAATACTGTTCAAACATGCCCGATTTCATGTTGTAGATGTAACTACGCTAGTCTTACACATAACCTAGAGGCAATCATGCACTGTAAGATGAAAGTCAAGAGTGGTGTTTTGTGGAAATACTGGTTGGAATAGTTGTGTTGGTCAGTGCACAGTCCAAGTTGAATTGAATGTTTAACGGTAAATTGAAATATAATGTCCCAGTTTCACTTTCCACATTCGAGTTGGAGTTGGTTTTACCCGGAGCATTTCATAAAGAACGTATTTTATCACGAAAGAGGGTTAGCGTAAGATTATCAGTTTACTTTAGGCTATATTTTTCGACACGTTCATGTCGAGAGATTTTCTTCTTAAAGATTGTTTATGTAGTTTGCGTTATTATATACCGTGTCGTAACCTTTGAAATTTCACATTTTGCATAGACTATAAAAGAACGAAATGTTTTCAAAACTGGATAGCTCCGAGTGTTGTGGATCTTATTTTTGGATCCAAAAGTCGATGATTGAAATTTTTGATAGAGGGTGAATTTTTATTGTATGCCTTTATACAATCCATTGGAATTGGAATTTCAACGATTAGACTATGTGAAAAACGTATTAAATACCTCAACCCTAATAATACCAAACTTATTTAAATTTATTGTGTATCCACAACACAAAGTATCATTACGAAAACAAGAGTACAGTATTATTTGTCAGTAAGTACTGGTTGGGATAACAAAGTTAAAATTAAGACCCATGATTAGAGTAGTTGACTTTTCTACTTCTAGAACAAGATTTGTTGATAAAGTATCTAAAGAAATATTTGCTTGTTCTCGTCACAAAGTTTTAATCGGAATGTGATATGTTTAGTACGTCCATTGGGTATACGTCTTACTTGTTCTTGTTATCACTGCCACTACTTATCCATTTCCGAATATCGACGAAACCTGCATCGCGGTTAAGTTATATTTTTACGCTAAAATAAAAGTGGTTTCAAAAATGTTAAGCGAATGCGGGGCAGGCGCTTGGTCATCAATTTAAAGAATGTTTTACTTACGCATTATGAGTTGAAACCAGAATGACTTGGGGTGACTTCAATAGACGTCGTCGCCCTTCTGAACGTGTTTTTTGCTTCAACTCAGATGGTTCGTCGATCGATTTACTTCCAGTTCAGTTTTTGTTCAAGGTCGTGTTTTTTGCCCAAACATTAAGTAAAAGTCAAAACAATATTTTATCGTTCTTTAATTCGTCATAGTTTAACCTTGAAAAATCTATTAGTGATACAATCAAATTTTATGTAAACTGTTAAGGCCATTTAACAAATAAAAATATAGGCATATGGCACATCAAAATGGAGCTTAGAGTGTGTATATTTGCCGAAAATTATTGGTACAGTATGAACAAATGTCGTATGGGCTCTGCCCCACAGCCTATTTCCAAAGGGCTAGGCCCTACGTCTGTTATGCTTCCAAAGTTGGAATGATTTAATTTAATTTATTTAATGAAACAGCTGGTCAATGCAATTAACTGGAGTTTGTTTATTTACTCGAAAAAGATTATGTGTTTATATTAAGGAAAAAATGTGCATTGTTTAGTAAGCGGGTTGTGTTGGTTAAAGAAGGGTAGTATAAGTAGAGTATTGATCACAGTTTCATTTGCCTTTTCAATTCTTATATTATCTTTAAAAATTAAATCATAGAGTTGCTGTATTTGTAAACACACGTCAGCTCCACTTGAACACTGTCATGGCTGCTTAGGTCACAATTTCCTCCCGTTGCAAAGCGCGGGTATAGCAGCTTGTAATGTTTTAATGTAGAATCTTAAAATACCTTCTTGCGCGTATAACGTGTATTCTTATTGGTTTCAAGTATCAAGTATATAGCCTAATGTTGAATAGGAAATAAAATAGGGGCAACTTTTTCTGTTACATAAGTATCGTAAAAAAACAACAGACTATACGAGCTGCGGAGTCACAGATTAAGTTGTTACTTTTAGCATCAGGTTTTTTTCGTATGCGTGGATATTTATACTGCATCCTTCTATTTGACGACTGCAGTTTTAAACAAAGTATCTGCTAAAAATGTTTGCCATTAGTTGCAATATCATATCGCCCTCACCATTTTCATAGAAGCGCGACTTTACATTGGAAGAAGAAGAAAGTTATTTAAATGAACTCTATAAGACATAGCTTGTGGACGTCTGAAATTTCAACATGGACACGGTAATGTTTATTAATGATTAATGTCGCGTCTATGTTTATTAATTATTCAAATACTCTGCACTCTATGATACTGTTCACAATTAATTTAAGGTGACAACGTAATGGTGCACACAGTTAAATATTTAATTATTATATGTGGTTTATCTATGAGCAGTGAGCATGTAGGATTATATGTCCACTGAATTCCGGCTTTAACAATGCCTTTGTCAATGCAAATGCAAAGAAAATCTAAATGCTATGCTATAGTTATTTTTGTTAGAGTAAATAAGCCGGTGTTGGCATTTGGCAACGTCGCATCGGTCGGTGTATTGCCATGACGATAACAGACGTGTAAACATAAACATTGCTTACACAAACGTTGGGGAGAAGCTCCTTTAATTAGTGCATCAGCTGTTCGGTAGGCCGGGACTGCGGCGTTGCCACTTTTCTCGATGCGGCCTTGTATTAGAGGAGGCTATGCTGTTTTACGTTGTAGCCTAGTAATAGCAAAAAAATCACTATGACTATATACGGAAGTTTAACTCTCAAAATTTAAAAATTAAACACGGAATACCACAGGGGTCAATTTTAGGACCTTTATTGTTTCTGTGTTACATAAAAGGGCTACCTGACTTACAACCCGTAAACAGTAACTTATGTTTATATGCCGATGGCTCTAATATCACTGTCGTGACAGGGGATTCCAAGGAGAGTATTGAAATTGCATCATTTATTAGTCTCCCAATTATACAAAATTTCCTTGATGGTAAACCGTCTTCTTAATTCAAGTAAATCCACTTTCATATCTTTTTTGTACGAAACAAGCAAGGGTCAAACTGAAACCAGAAATCTATTTAGATGACAAACAATTAGACCATTTTTGTAGAAGTTACAAAATTTCTAGGACTTTTCATTGACGCTAATCTGAGCTGGGCAACGTTATGTTACTCAGACAAAATGTCAACAGGTTTGTCTGTCTTGAGTTTGTTAGTTAGAAACATTAAAAACATTTTGTTATTATTTAATTAATTCTCACCTGTCCTACGGAATAAACATTTACGGAGGGAGCAACAACTCAGAAAATTTTAGAAAAAATATTGCGGAAACAAAAAAAACGCGTTAAGAATTATGTATAAGTTTAAAAGGGGTAAATCTGTTAAACATTTATTTATTTCCACAAACATCCTAACTGTTTATGTTCTCTACATTGTAGAAACTGTAATGTATGTAAAGCATCTAGAAAATCAAAAATTTGTAAACAGCATTCACATGTACAACACCAGATTAAATAGACCGCTAGAACCGCACAATTTAGAAATTTTCAAAAAGAAAAATCAATATGTGGGAACTAAATTTTTGTTTCATCTACCAAGATAATTTCTTGGTGAACAAAACATAAGTAAATGTGAGAATAACTTAATGGAATATTTTGTAAAATTAGCTCCACATTCACTAACAGATTTTTTCGAAAACCACAGAGTTTAGATTGATTGTTCATGAGTAAAACATCAAACCAATTGATTGAAAAATTAATTTACATAACCAATCATGCATTAACTAATTTACTTTTATTTAGACAAAATTAGTATAACTGTTTTTATATATAGGATTATTGTCATTACTATTTCTAACTTTGACGCTATTTGTTGTACCATTGTACAAATGTATAAATAAAGAATATTTTAATTGAATTGAGCAATCTGATCTTGATGTTTTCTTGCAAGTTTATTTTCCTTCGCAGTGACTCCAATTCATATTTTGTCAATCAATAACATACTGTACATCTATTTTAAAAAGTATACGGTGTCATATTTTCTAAAGCTCTGGTTGTTCGTTGCAGATACGATATGTTCAAGTGTAGACTGGCGGGAGCCTCTAGTCTGAGCTCGAGTCTAGGTCTGGTGACCGCTGCTCTACTCTTGTGGTTGCTAGGCCGCTAGACGCAGACGACAGTCGCTGTGGAGGGGGGAGCTACCTAGCATAGTGCCTTACAAATCTCATCTTCAACTACACAGTCATATTCGTATTTCCAATCCCAATAATATCTAAACATGTCTGTTATTTTGTACTTTGTGTTTTAATAGTTTTATATTCTATCCTTTTATGTTTTAAAATTGTTTATGACCCGTCCACTGTTAAATAAGCTTTGCTATAAAGCTTGGTTTCGTACTTCGCGTTGGTTAAGTTTTGCGTATGATGATTTTGTTGCTTGAAATTGCATATTTCCAAACGCACAGAGTTAGTTATGTTGCGTATTTTTACATTGCATTTCTTGTTAGTGGTTGTAATTTATCTTGAACAAATACCCAACAAATGTGAACATTTCCGTATTTAGTGTAACTATTTTACATTTTAAGTGTCTGTTTAAATAGCAGTTGTTGCATTCCTTGGTAGTAGTAATTTAAAAGCAAAACAGTTAAGAAAAATTCCAAATAATTGAAGGTTACAAAACATTTCCTTTGACATATAGTTTGGATTAACTTTGTTAACAATCTTTCTAATGGTTTTTTTACATATAATTCTATAGCAAGATATGTAGTGTCTGTAATTCTGTAAAGCCTAGTTGTAAATACTTTAATTTGGCCAATAAACCACAGATCTACATCTGTTGTAAATTTTGAAGTAGACATACATGTATGTATAGGCATTTATTTTAAACTTGTGTAGTTTGATTCATTTTAAGGTTATGGAGTTAAACTTGTCATTGTAACTTTCCATTTGGATTTTCAACATTTACAAAAATATTATTTTAATCTGAAAACTGATAACAGTATTCATAGCACACTTTTGTGATACAATTCCTGTTTATGTATTTTATAGAGTTCTTTAAGTGATATAATGTTTTATAAGTTCAATTTTAATATTTTATGATTATATTTTAGTAATTTAACTCCGTCCAATTATATGTGTTTTAAATGTTGTAATATTGTTTTAATAATATTTTAACATATTTGTTGTGTATATGATATTTATATGTTTTTTATTTCACATTAAGTTTATTTTAATAACGTTTTTAACGTATAGAGTTATTTGCATGTCTGTATATTCTATTGAATCTTTTTTTTAGTTAAGCATTTCTCACCCAAATATCTTTCAGCATTGTTTCTCTAATGAACTAGATTTATTTGCTTTTAACTAGATACAATTGAACAAAAACATGGAACATGTACACAAAATCACTTGTACTAAAATCAATAAAAAATAATATGTATGCAAACTAAATAGTGAACAATGTAGACTCTACGGATTCCAAAATGTCTTTGTGTGTAACTTGTATATTTTTATTTTCTATATGATATCGTTTGTAAGCTACTCAATGATTTGGTTTTTACCGAACAAAGTTTTGTACAATTTTATATCATTGTAAGTATAATTAATTAAATTGTAGCACAATTAAATTTTTTAGTCAATTCAAGACTTCTTTCTAAACCCTTACTTATCTATTATAATCTTAATCTTAGTACCTATTATATCTACTATCCTCTATTACTAAAAAAATCTCAATTTTGAAAAGACTAGCTGACCCGTGCGAAGCATTCACACTGAATCCTTCTCAAATCCCACTTATTTAAGTACACAACATACAGTTAAAACTGCCTGTAAGTGAATCGTTGATTTGAGTGTAGGCGTAAAGTATAAATAAAAATATACTTCAGGAATAGATGTGGGTTTACTTTTTATACAATTAACTTTTTTCAAAACATAATGTTTAGTTTATGTATAACAATTTTACATGTTTACAGGACCTCTTTGAACACTGTGTTTAAAGTAATAATATTGCCATATACGATTTGTCTTTGAAACTTGCTTTTTACACAGATATAGTTTTCAATGAAAAAGCGAACCCTTGATAAAGCCACAAATAACTCAATGTGTAAAATTACGTGCTCCGCCGCGTACAAACCTTCCTTCGTTAGCCTCTGTCCATATGCCCTATTTAAAGCCATGGAAAAGATAACCTTTACGGGAAATACCTTCTCCTTAGTCAGTTTGAAAGGATTACGAACTATTGCGTGGACTCTGCTTAGAGTTCTATTTAGCGTGGGTTTATGAGGTGACGAACCGGGCTCAATGACTTGAAATAAAACTCTGGACATAACAGAGCGTTCTACGTCCCTCGGAACCGAATCCAAACTGATGTAAACCGTTTCCTGTCGGTAGTAAATCTGACACAACATGATCATTTATTGAAAGCTGTAGTAAAGAAAATCGATAGGTAATGTTTGAAGATGGAATTCTTAATTATACGTAGAATGGTTGGTACATATGTCAAATGAAGACTATGTCGTAAATAAAGAAATATAAAAGTTAAAGAATCCATGCGGTACTTACTTTTGAGTTGTTCTTGTTTAGACTTCTTTAAATTGAATAACCTAATTTCATCTCCGGGGTTATTTATCTTAGAAATCACAGACTAAGTTTGTCGTCATGAACAAAACACTTAGATTTGAGAAATTAGTATTCGTTTGTTTTAGCGAATTTCCCATGGGGTATAGGGAATAAGCTATTACCGCAGATATCATGGTAAGACCTAGACCCGGGACCGATTTGTTTTAAGGTCCCCAGAGGCCAAAAACACACCTAAACACCCCTAAAAACACAATTTTTGATAATTAATTTCTCTAAAATCAATTTTGTAGAGCTTAAAAAAAGAAATAATTTTGCATAGTGAAGCGTTGTTATATGCCAACCAGTTACGGAGATAATTTAAAAAGTTTTAAATTTAAATTCCCATGTTATTCTTATGGAAAATAAATAAACTGTCGTAGTTTGCTTGTTTATGGATATATCTAAACCGAATTTTGAAATTTTCTTTATTTAATACTAAGCTATTGACATTGTCATAAAAAAAAAAACACATCTCAATATCTTCCCTGTAGCAGCAAACCTAATTACTCACTAAAATTAATGTTAATTGAATAGGAAATAAATCTGACAATTTTTAGGGAATATTTTTGTTAAAAATATTATAGACAGACAAGACAAAAATGATAGACTTGACCAAAGATGTGTATTTTTTTGGACTGTTTACAAAAACCATAATAATCAATAAAACATATGTTAGTTAAACTGTATATGAAAGAAGGCAGGCATAGATTAGACATAGCTTATTACATTCTCTCCCCCCCAAGAACTAACCATTCAAAAATTAGTTTCTTTTTCCTTTTCATTAGTTTTTTCTTTGGAGCAATAGTAATTTTTGGCCGAGGCTTGCGAAGCCTAACTTTGGCACTCACCAGTTCTTTAGTGATTTTCACTTTGAGCATACGTTTTCTTCTTTGATGTTTGATTTCTTTGAATATTTCAGAATATTTCTTATTCCTCTGGTTATCACTGCTGGACTTGTTGTGGTACTGTGAGATGTCAAAGCTCTCGTCACTGACTAGGCTGACTGAATCGTCTACTAGTGACATTCTCCTCACAGACTCGTCTCTGGATATTTTCATAGGTGACAAGTTGGAATTGTCCTCCACGCTGTCTCTTAGCACCTCCGCCATCTGCTCTTCAAGACACCATTGTGGCATCGTAGGTTCCTGTGAGCGACTACAGTTGTGTTTAAACAAGGCCATCAGACATGGGAACTTGCAGCCACACTGAGCACACTTGTTTGTTTGATTGTCATCGTTATTCTTGTGCTCCTTCCAGCACACACGTTTCTTCTTGTGTCTGTAGAAGGAGGTATTGTCAAACTGCACATCACATCCACCACAAATTTTCAACTCTGAATCGTTCTCCGTTTTCTTCATTTCCCATAGAGGTTTGGCTTTAAGTTTTTTGTCTTCTGTTTTCACATTCTTCCTTTTGCCAGTTACCGCAAAGATCTTTTTCTTGATTTTGACACTGGATTCCAGCATGGCTTCCTTCAAGACTTCAAGTACTTTGGAATTTTCTATCAGCTCATCGTCAACTAGACCTATCTCATTTTCTTTATCAGGCTCTTCCGTTTTCTCTCCAACCACTCGGACTGTCTGGACACTGGTGAGAATGTCAGAATGTTTCTCAGAGTCTTGAATCATATTCTTAGCCTCCAGGGGTTGGCATTCCTTCTCTAACGCTTTTTCTTTTATTGGATCCCTGTTTAAATGTGCTTTTTTGATTTTCATATCTTTGTTTTGAGTCCTTTCCTCTTGGGAGATGTTTTCTGCACCGTAGTTGTCAATCTCAAATGATTCCTCTGCTGTTTTGTACAATTTATCATATTTAAAACATGTCAGAGCAAAGTTGTCATCGATACGTCCTCCACTGTATCCTGGACATTTTCCATGCAACGACCAGCCTAAGTAACTCCAGGATAAAACTGGCGAGTTAGGAGGTCCTTCCACAACTTTCCTTGTCAATATTAGGTTGCAATTATCTTGACCAATCAAGATGGTAGGTTTGGCATGAGATGTTGGTAGAGGTTGGTCGATTGAATTTAAATGAGACCATGTCTCACGAAGCTTTACTGAATCGATCGACTGTTGGGGTAAATCTAAGGGAAATTGAGTTCTTACATTAGTCAATGTGAAAACTTCGTCTTCATAGAGCCCTTTTATTTTAAGTTCAACTCGTCTGGACGTTGGGTCAAAATGTTTAGTTGCATTTGACCAACAAGTGGTAAGGGGTTCAATGCTACCACTGACGCCTAATTTATTGGCTGTAGTTGAATCTAGTAGAGATATGGTTGAACCGTCATCTAAAAGTGCATATGTGTCGATCTGACAGCTTGGACCATATAATGTCACTGGACATACTCTTAGTAAAACGCGGTTATTTACCGAGTGATTGCTTATAAATTCTTCTTTTGATTTACCTTCCTGCCTGAAAGTGTTCTGTACTCTGTCCCAGCTGATCTCTTGGGCATTTTTAGTGGCACTGTCAGTATGCAGAAGGCGATGGTGGGATAGTTTGCACCCATTGATTCCACAAGGTTTCTTTAAATTGCAAAATTTGATGTGGTGACGACGGAAGCAAAAGAAACACAGTTTTTTCTCAATTATCATCTTCCACCGCTGCGAGACTTCTGCTTTTCTAAAAAGCTTACATTTATCGGTTTCATGACTCTCCGAGCAAAACATGCAAACGTTTTCATTGGGCGAATTAGTAAAAACTGGTTTAGGGTCACTTCTCTTCCGCGTTGTCTCCTCGGGTGGACGAAAATAAATACTCATAATGGAACACTGATTTTCAAGCCAGTTACAGAATACTTTCAGGTCAGTAGGTTTTTCTAAATGCATGCTATTTACATGTTCAGCCCACCTGTACTTCAGGGTATAGGGGAGCTTACTTAAAAGTTCATTCAACAAGAGAGGATTTATTAGGTACATTTCCAAATCCAACGACTCTGCGGTAGAGGTCAGGTTTAAAAGAGTTGTTGAAAACTCAATAAGGCTGACAGCGTCATCCTCCTTGACTGGTTGGAGCATGCGCGCCTTCTTCAACATTGACTCGACTATAAACTCTGGACGTCCAAAACGCATTTGTAAAGTTTTCATTACTGTACTCAAATTTTTACCTGATATAAATAGAGGTTTTACCATTTTAAAGGCATCTCCCTCCAGACAATTTCTTATTCTGTCAAGGTTTTCATCGTCATTAAAAAGGTGTTTAGTCTTATTGTAACAGGAATAGAACATGGGCCATTCGTCTGGTTTCCCGCTGAAGGATGGAAGACGCTGTCGGCAAGAGACAGGTTGGTTGGAGTTAGATAAATTGATAGCTTTTGAAAAGGAGTCTGCTAGTTTATCAATAGCCGTAGACACGATGGCTGATGATGTCAAAGGAACTGACGGTTCCTCATTCAGCCACCTATTGACTTTGACATTAGAGTCCTCCTCAACAGTAGCAATATTGAAGCTTACCTTGTCAGGGTCTTCATTATCTTCCAATTCCAAATGACGACTGCCCAAGACTGAGGCGGACTGACTACTTCCCAAGACCGAAGCAGACTCAAGTTCGGTCCTTACTCTCAGCAGACGCTTCTGTCGTTCTAGTTCTCTTGCTTCAGCTTGACGTTGTCGTTCCATTTCCCTCTCCTCTCTTTGCCTTTGTTGTTCCTGCATTTGACGCTCCATATCTTGTCTCTGTCGCTCCATCTCCTTTTCTTCAAATTCTTTCAGCCGTTGCAACTCCCTTTCTTCATGTATTTTCTCAAGCCTGTTTATTTCTTCTATTTCTTCTAGTTGCAGTTGAACTAACCGGCGCTTGCTGGAAGTTGAAGATTTGGTTTTTGACTTAGAAGGGGGTTTTGGAGGTTGACTATCTCTTTCTATGGGTTCCTCATTCTTGTCATTTACATTTTCTGGGGAATATCTATTTGGAGGGTGTTTCTCTCTCCCTGACTTTCGGATTGACATATTTCTTGACATAATTTATAAGTCGGGTTTCGGCACCAATGTTAAAAATATTATAGACAGACAAGACAAAAATGATAGACTTGACCAAAGATGTGTATTTTTTTGGACTGTTTACAAAAACCATAATAATCTATAAAACATATGTTAGTTAAACTGTATATGAAAGAAGGGAGGCATAGATTAGACATAGATTATTACAATTTTAGTAGAAATCCATCCAGGTAAATGGAAATTCGCTTAGTCTACTGAAAAATTAGTGACTTGCATACTTTCCTAGCGTAGTGGGTAAAAAAGCTTTAAAATGACCCCTAGTTTATGAAAATTTGTGAAATATTAAGGAAGTTATGGTGTACCGACAAAATAAGTACTTTTGAAATTATAATTGAGCTGAGTGAAGCGTAGCTCTTTGGGATTGACTTCACAATATTTCTAACACTTTAAATCAATAACGGCTGAACATATTTTAGCCAAACTTACCAAGGTTTTTTTGACAAATGTTTGTAAGGTTTAGACGTAACCAATTTGAATTTTTGATAAAGCCTAGGGCCTATATAATTTAAAAATAACTATTTTTTAATTTTAACATTGGCTTTATGGGTTGCCCATGATGGTTACAAAATAATGACGTAAATGTAAACAAAACAAAGAATCATAGCATATGTTAAAATCAAGCCACGACCTAAACACAGTACAAAGGAAAGAAATCCGGATGATGACCACTGATCAGATAATACGGAGAAAGTGTTAAGTTTACATTTACGTTGCAATTTGGAAACGACCACTGATCGAATAGGTACAGTATTTTCAGATTCGATTTACGTAGCTAAATAAGGTTATAACAAATAACATTTATCTTATGTTATTCGAAATCAACTACATGAATCTGCAGTTTTAAATAACTAGGTATTCTCAAATCAATATTTTTTTTATCTAAATAGGCTATTACGAACATGCTTTCTTATTATTTACTTAAAACAGTCCAAGTAATCTTCTTAAAGTATTGTGAAATGTAACCCGTAATTAATGCTTGTTTTCAAGTGGAAACGTAAGCTGATTTAACTAATAAAGCATATTGTTAAATTGTTAGAATAATGTTAATGTAACAACAAAAATGTGAATGTTTATTTTTGCTATTATCAACAAAACACCCGTTCTACCACTGAGTTCAAACAACGCGTTCTATATACTTCCCAACCTATTAAAAAATTTGAAATATTTTTTAAGTTATCATCGTTTTGACCACTCACTTGCATTGATTTTGTGTTGGGAACGAATTAGGGTATATAATGCAGGATTATTTCTGCCTGGATTCCAAAATCTGCCCAAGATTGAGAGAATGTTGATTGGTTTAGGTTCAAGGCCGGGATCAACCAGAATTGTGGGTTCACCAGATGACTTAGCAAGCAAACCCAGGAAAAATGCCGATACAACGGATATGTATGTAATGTCCAAATATTTAATTATGAAACTTGTATTGGATGTTAATAGTTCTGATACAAACTGATAAGTTAAATTGATAAAATAGTTGTATTATATCATTTTATCTATAAACGTTTTTGTTTTTTAGGCCAATTGATTTTTTAAACTATGAAACATGATCGCTCCGCTCAACTGGCTTTCACTGCTATGAAAGCAAACCTAGTATATATAGATTTTTAAAATCACTGTTATGAAAATAATGGAGAATTTCATTTTTTATGTACGATAATGAAACCCCTTTGTAGATGATTATTCTTCTGTTATTTAGAAAAATGTTTGAACTAATCTGTTTTGGAATAAAATTCTGACGCTAATGGTATACAATATTCCTGGCTTCTTTTTAGTGAAATTCAGTTTTAACAATCCCTGTAGTTGTCACAGTTGTGCTGGACCGTTATACATTTTTTACCAATAAAGTATCATAGTTACTCCCACAGCTTGTTCATGATAAGAATTTATTTACTGACGTGTGACTTCCTAAAATGGAGATGGCGTTATAAGAGAAATCTATTATATTATTAAAGTGATAAAATCAAATTTTATGTAAACGGTTAAGGCAATTTACCAAATAAAAATGTAGGCATATGGAACATCAAAATAAAGCTTAGAGTGTGTAGATTTGCCGAAAAGTATTGATATGGACGAATTTCCTAAGGGCTCTGCCCCACAGGCTGATTTCCAAAGGGCTACGCCTGGCATGCTTCCAAAGTTTACATGATTTAATTTAAGTACCTGGGGACCGAGCTTTGATCGGGGGAAAATCATTAGTTTACTCTGAAAGCAGTCTTTATTGCAAATACATGAATCCATTCCCCACACTCCGCACTGCTAGCCTTTGCTTATTCTTTCACCATTTCCTGTGTCGTGGACATGTTTTCATCCCTTCTCATAGCATTTCAGTACAGATACATTATTCTAACTGCTACAAACTGTTTCCATTTCCCACACTCCACACTGCTCGCCTTTTCTACTTCCTTCACCCCTTCCTAAGTCGCGGACCTGTTTCCCTCCCATCCCATAGCATTTAAGGATTGCAGATGGACATTAATCTAATCGTCATCATCAGTTCCCCAAACTCCGGACTGCTCGCCTTTACTACTTCATTCACCACTTCCTACGTCACGGACCTATTTCCCGCCCTCCCCATTGCATTTTAGGATTGCAGATACCTTAATCTAATCGTCATAAACAGTTCCCACACACTGGACTGCTCGCATTTACTACTTCCTTCACCACTTCCTACGTCACGGACCTGTTTCCCTCACTTCCCATAGCATTTTAGGATTGCATATATCTTAACCTAATCGTCATAAACAGTTCCCACACTCCGGACTGCTCGCATTTACTACTTCCTTCACCACTTCCTACGTCATGGACCTATCCCATAGCATTTTGGGATTGCAGATACCTTCATCTAATCGTCGTAAACAGTTCCCACACTCCGGACTGCTCGCCTTTACTACTTCCGTCATCACTTCCTACATCATGGACCTGTTTCCTTCCCTTCCCATAGCATTTAAGGATTTCAGATACCTAAATCTAATCGTCATAAACAGTTCCCACACTCCAGACTGCTTGCCTTTACTATTGCCTTCGCCCCTTCCTACGTCGCGGACCTGTTACCCTTCAATTTGTTTTTATTTTTGCTGATTCCTCAAATTATTTCTTCACATAACCTTAAAGTTGTAGTTGTGTTTACTATCAGTGTGCATTATTATAGTGGTGAATAGTGGTAATAGGGTATAGTGTGGTGAAAAATAGCGTTCGTACCACGGACCGAAATGGTTCTGCGGCTCTCGATCGATTTAAGTTCTCGACTTCGTCTCGAATTTAAAAACTATCTCGAGCCGGCAAAACCTCATTTTCGGCCCTAGGTACGAAATATAGGCTACTATTTCATCTCACTTGGTTGGGATTTGCTTTCAAAACGTGATTCGAAATGGTTGCGGTATTTGTAAACAACATTTGTAAACATATCAGTGACAGCTAGAAAAAATTATCTTGATCCGAACAGCTGTTCGTTATTTCATAGACGATTATGTGATAAAAATTGAACGAAAATTTGACAAAAATCGCACAAAACTGCATTTTTGAACGTCCGTAATTTTATTTACAAAGTAGTGAGGCCATATTTTAATGACTAAAGACACTCTCGCCCATCCAGTGAATATATTAAAATAAACTTGGATCTTGTTAGTTACTCTCGTTTTTACGGAGAAGATAGCGTAAAATGCCATCTTGAGTGTTACAGACAGACAGACAGACAGAAATAGAGATAAGACTCATTTCTGCTTCTGAGAAAAGATAATAAAAAAAAGAAAGATAATAATATATTGTTGACAAACAATTGTTAAATAGGATTGTAAACAATTTTAACATTGTTTTAAAATTGTTTATAAAATAACTAAGAATAAAACAATTTTTAAATTGTTGTAAAATAGTTACAGCTTGTATTAAAACTTATTTTTTAAACTGCAAAAAACTGATTGTTTAACAATTTTAAAATTGTTGTAAAATAGTTACAACTTGAATTAAAACTTGTTTTTTTAAACTGGAAAAAACGGATTGCTAAACAACTTTAAAATTGTTGTAAAATAGTTACAACTTGTATTAAAACTTATTTTTTTACAGAAAAAAACTGATTGCTAAACAATTTTAAAATTGTTTCAATTTTATATTAAAATTGTTGCAATATGAAGTTACAATCAAAATGTTTTAAAATTGTTATACAACAATTGTAATACGACCTTTGAAAATTTTTAACAATTTTTTGCTTATTGGGTTAATTCAGCCAAAATTGTTACTTAGCAACCCATAAGAAAAATGTTAAAAGAAATGTGACTTTCGGTTTCATTTTTCTTAGATTTTTGTTGGCAGTTCTAACTGCAGTAAACTCGTTTTTAGGCCAGGAATAAACTATTTACAGCATTTGAAGACAATCGTCGGAGCCGTTTTCGAGATCTTGGTGCAAGCTAGCAAGCAAGCATACATACATCTATCTATATTCTTACTATTATAAAGAAGAGGTGGTGTCTGTGTGTGTGTTTGTATGAGCTAATCTCAAAAACTACTGGTCGGATCGGGCTGAAATTTGGCATGATGATAGCTCACATTCCCGATTAACATATAGGCATATTTTTATCCCAAAAAATCCTTCGGGGCTCCGCCCCAGTGGCTCTGGAGTTTCCCATGTTAACCTTATGAGAAATGGAATTAATGAATCTTAACAGCTGTTTCAATTAAACAAGTTGGTTATGTTCTATGATGTTCAATAGCATTAAAAGTTACAAGGATTACCAACAGGGTGCAGCACTAGCACTATTATTTCTTTTACATTTATGACAACAGCAAAAGGTGAGTGAGCGTAGCGAACGAACTTCAACCTGGAGGCGAGTGAGCGTAGCGAACGAGCTAACCTGAAGGCAAGTGAGCGTAGCGAACGAGCTAACCTGAAGGAAAGTGAGCGCAGCGAACGAGCTCCAACCTAAAGGTGAGTGAGCGTAGCGAACGAACTTCAAAAAGAACCGAAATTTCTTAAACCATCTCCTCACTCATAACTGCTATAAGCATTTGATACTTATATGCCAACCCCGTACGAAGGACGGGTACTCTGCTAGTACATACATACAAGCAAACATTGCTCGTATTAGAATAGTATAGGATTTTGATAATTAACAGCTGGTCAGTACAATGAACTGGTGTTTGTTTATTTACTCGAAAAAGATGTTTGTGATGCCGTGATGCTTTATGTAGATTTAGGAGAGTTATGTTTGGTTTCAAAGTTAGGTTGTATACGTTTTGTAAAGTATTGCCTAAAGTTTCATTTTGTAATTTAGTAAGCAACATGTAAAGAGGCTTGACTAAAGTTGAAGAATTATGGTAAAACATGTCATTCGTGACGCATCAATATGAAGCAATTAATGCTGTTGCTACTCTAAGGTATGTTGTCATATACTTTTGGATCTATTAACATAAAAAGTAGGAGTTTGAAAGTAAGTAGGTTTACACTTTTAAATCAGTTTATATTTTCAAACTAAATCATAGAGTTGCCGTATTTTAAAACACACATCAGAATTACTTTAATAGCCCTCTAGGTCACATTTTCTTCCCGTTGGAAAGCACGGGTATAGCAGCTTGTATACAAATTAAATTGTACGAGTAAGAACTTGAACTAGTAACGAACCAACCCACACGCACTTTCAAACAGAACAATAGAAACCCACCCTTGAGTAGACCCGCGATGAGAGCGCTACAACTAGCCTACATCCGGTTTACAAGATGGCGGTTTTACCCGTTGGCACGTAAAATTAAAAACCCAAACCAAACACCCACAGCTGCAGGGTGCAGGGTATTGCGTACCAATGTTCAACGTACCCTCTGTAACCCGGACAAACCAGCACTCAGTACTATTGACCATTGTACGTTACTTGCAGTTGTATAGTACACGGTCACACGTGCATTGCTTGTGTGATTAATGAAAACATAATGGGGAAGAGGGCAGCGGCAGCGGCAGCCTGCACCCCTACAATGGGCCTTCCTCTTACGTAAGCCTGCAACCTTGTCATTATCTCTGCAGACAGGTTTCTTGGAAAACGTCTACAAGTGGGATTCTTAGACGGAAATTTTGAAAATATTTTATTCAAATAGGATACAGTGGAACCTCGACAACAAGGCTCTGATAATGAGTATTAAATAAGGTTTTTAAGGTTGATTTCTAATCGAGGTTTGTAATAACATATGATTAAGGGTAATATCAATTCAAGACTATTTGAAAATTACACTTGTTATCGAGGCTCCTCGGCATTCGGATTAGCATTGATACAAGGTGGTCGAAAGTAAGTCCCTGCGGTCAGGGTTATATGTGAAAACTGTCAATTGAATACAAATATGGGATTCGTACCTTCGTAGACGGAAAATTTGAAGACATGTGATTAAAGTAATTCCTATATACAGGAGAAGAATTAAGACAAAGTTAAAAATTCTTAAAGTTAAAAATTGTGGTGTGATAAAGTGAACCTCTAAGCATTTTAGTTGTCCCTGTGAAAGGGTATATTTGTGGAAATTTTCAATAGAATACTAAATAAGGGATTCGTAGGCATAAATAAAGGCGATTCAAGTTAAACCAATACGGTTCGAGCATAGAGCGTACGTTGTCTTGCAAGTGTAACCATAGATAAAAGGAGTAGTCTACTCCGTTTACTGCAGGTGTAACCTGCAGACTATAGTTATTTGTGCAACTAGAGAGAAAAGTGAGCAATTGACTCACTCGAGAGAAATCCTTCCTTCTATTAGGAATGGTTTCTCGAGTGAGGCAATCGTACTTTGAACTCGAGTTGCACATTATACTTTTCCTACAGTTACCATAAAACAAATAAATTGGTGAAGAAACATAACCTATTTTTACACAGAAGTGAACTTTTAATATAACATTTAATGTGAAGTGACAAATACAACAGTACAACATCTGACCAGCTGATTTACAGCCAGTGCTGCCAACGTATTTCGCGCGCATACGACGTTGCCTGCATGTTACGCGCTCACTATTTCGTGCCTTCACGTTGAAAATCTGGAGTGAGACAAAGTAATTAGAGTGAGGCAATGTTAACATTGTCTCACTGATGAGCAAATTGGCCACTTTGCTTTCTCAAATCAGGGAGAGAACATGTACATTGTTAGGTAACTGTAGGAAAAACGAATTTAAATTCCTCTCATTAGACTGTCACTAAAATGTTTCCTTAAACAAGACATATTTCCCATGTAGGCCTAAATAACATTTTATTTAACGAGTGCTTAGGTTTGGAGCGATGGGAAAGGTTAATCGTGTATTTTTCAACCTAGTGTTAATAGTATAGGAAATACATTTTCCAAATTTGATCAACATGTATACATAAATATCGAAACTACAACAGTTTTATATGTCTGTATAAAAATAAATTGGGAATTTTAAATGTAAATTTTTTCAATTTCCTCCGTAGCCTTGTACAACAACGCTTCAATATACAACATTATTTTTTTAAGCTCTACGTACACGATGGAGGTAATGAAAATTGGGCTTTTCCGAGGCCCCCAACTGCGGTATGCGGTAGTTCTATCTGCTAGGGACTATCTCATTATAAATGTTTCGTTTAGTTTGTAGGAACGTGTATAAGTCGTTAATATTATTACGGCATAACAAAGAAACCCCAATTGAGAGGGTCGAAGAATGTTTGAACGAATTCTTAACACAACATAAGATTTCAACATTAAAAAGCTTGTAGATAGTCTGTTCACCATTTTTGGAGCGAAAAACAGTTTTCGAAAACAAAAACTTCGTGGGACACCCTTTTCAGTAAAGGAAGATACAAGAGACGAGCAAAAAAGATAATACAGGGTGGGGCAATGAGAACGCCACAATTTGTTTTAGCTGTCACATGTTAATTGTTGCAACAACGAATGATCAGCTGTGCTTAAAACATCAATTAAACTATGCCATTTTAGTAAATATTATGTCCAAGGCTATTAACACTGAGATTTTGATGTGCAAACCTATTTTTAAAATAGTGGTTCTTGTGCAAAAACCCAGAGATTGTGTGGACCACATTCCATCCTTGGTCAACATACTGCGACTCTTTCAAAATTTGCTGGTGTACAAAGAGTTTTGCGGCACCCACCGATTATTTTTAAGGTTTAAGCGTTTATCCTAAATAATTTTACCCAGTTCACCATTGTTTTCCAATCTGGAACAGTGCCATGTTGACCAAGGATGGAATGTGGTCCACACAATCTCTGGGTTTTTGCACAAGAACCACTATTTTAAAAATAGGGTTGCACATCAAAATCTCAGAGTTAATAGCCTCGGGCATAATATTTACTAAAATGGCATAGTTTAATTGATGTTTTAAGCACAGCTGATCATTCGTTGTTGCAACAATTAACATGTGACAGCTAAAACAAATTGTGGCGTTCTCATTGCCCCACCCTGTATTAATCTTTATATCCTCTTATCGTAAACTGGAAAAAATCTATTCAAATGGCTGCTATTATCTACATACTTTGAACCATTTCATTGTAATAAGGTTTATTTAAAAGATATATACGATGTTATATACAAAAATGTGATAACTATACTGTATATTTATTTACACGTTGGTAGTATCATTGACTAACCAATAAGTAGACTTCCCATCTCCTTGTAAAATTTGAAGCTCGTTTTTGGTGTCTCGTTCATGTCCGGTGACACTGGTGGCTAGTGTCGACGAAATTTACTTTCTATTATTTTAGAGTTAATTCCATGATTTGTGCTTTCCTGTTTGGTTATATAACTAGAGGATGAGTTATTGTCTATGATTATACCGTTTTATTAGGCTAATCGGGGTTTTAAATAACTGAAATAACAAGAAAAAAATGTTAAACAAAACACAACCTCTACAGTGCACCGGACAGATAACGACAAAATTGGCTTCAGCTGTTCCATGTGGATGAGAAATCTACTAACTAGGGAATATGTTTTATCTATGGTAGTATATATTCTAATAGTTAAGTGGGGTTTTTGATCTAGGCACTTCAACTTTATAACAATTTTACTTTGGTTAATTACCGGTGGTTTAGTGGTTTAAGTGAACTTAATGCTGTAAACCTTACATATATATAGTATTGAGCTGGAAAATCACCATTACAGTAGTTTAGTACGATATAATACGAAAAGCTTTATTTTATATGATTGTAATGAAGATATATTTTGTATTAGTTTAAGGGTAAGAACTCCCTTTTCATAGTGTAACCGGAAATATAGATGAAAGCTGTAATTTGTATTTCAACCGGCGTGTGTTCATGTACTCTAAAGAGGAATTTTATAAACATTCAAGATTCTGACATCTAATTCCGTCTTCAAAACAAAATACAGCTTAGCAAAGTGTTTCAAAAAGGCCGACTTCCATATGGAAACTGTTTTTTTAGGAACGCAAAAAATGACTCTTATCTGGGACACCTTAGCCCTTTCAGTCACAATTTTTCAAAAACTGGTAAAGCATTTTTTTTCTTTATAACTTTTTTATTTTATTTTTTTATGCATTTTGGTGGTCACAGAAATTTTTTATCTTACTCCTTATCAGAGTTATCAATTGTCCTATATGTAGGACGCTGTGACTGTGGGAGACTAATTTTTTTGTAAATAATTTATTTTATAATTTATTTTTAGTGTATTGTCATTATATACATCCAAAATTGTTTGTTTTAAAAGTACTCTAACATTAAACTGTAAAAAAATTTAAATTCATCTAAAATAAACACTTTTTCTTTTTTTATATAAGAAAATAGCAGTTTTTGTATAGTTTTTTTTGTTATAGTTATACTTGTTATGGACACTTCATATGTTGTTATATTATAAGTCAGAATCTCCTCTATAAATAGTAATAAACCATGTTTGTCCAGCATGAACAGTTTTAACATTATTTTGTTAAATGCTTACTACGTCACTTTTGTATCGTCCTAGGACACTGTGACTTCCAGGATCAATGACTCAAAAGTATTATTTGTAATTATAATGTAATAAAACCATAATATTTAGTGGGAAATTACTTTATTATTACATTGAAAACTTTTCAAAAAATTAAATTTACTTATTAAACATATTTTGTTTGTTTTTTAGCACACATTTTTTAGCGTAATGTCTTTTTTGAGTCTTTTTATCAGTCTTTTGTGTGCAACTCGAGGAATCAGTTTCTTTCCTTATTTATACACAATGCAATTTTGCATTTGATACAGAAAAAACTTGTTTTCCCCTTACAACCAATGTTTTTACATCTCGACTGACTTTTTTCTTGGCGTACTTCTGGTAAGTGGTCAACTTTGTCGTACCGAACTTCTTGCAGAGGCTTGACGACGGCTAACCTCTTATGATGGACAGTAGCAGGTGTTGGTGAAGATGAAGGTCTCCCCCTCTTTCTCAGCAGACTTTTACCAGATAATATCAAAGATTCTCCAACGTGCTGACGAAAATGAATAAGGTCTAAGACTTCTCGAGGTGGAACATTTAGAACAGCAGCTGCCCTGCGATACTCAAGCCACGCATTGGTCACTGCCACGTCACTGCTAAATCAAACGAATGAGTAATTAGCCGCAATGTCCATTTCTTTGATCGAATAAATGTGCGATAAATAGCAATTAGAAAATCATATTATCCACCCCACCCATGCTTGCATTGTATAATTTCACGGCTTCTGGTCTCACAACTTCTACATACTCTTTCTTTCCTTTTTCCCACCGAACACAAGAGTCTACTTGCCAGCTTCCAACAAAGTTAGAGCCCATAACCACACAAGAGTTATCATACCATTTAGTTAGAACTATACCATCTGTGCTAACGACTTCTTGAATATGCCCACGGTTCTGATATTTCCTGATATCAGAAGTCGACTCCAGAGGAGGTTTTGAAAATATGTCCTCCCTAATTGCTGTTTCCAAAATGTTAGGTTATAAAACAATAACAAGCATGAAAAATCAGGGAAACTACAGATGTAATTCGTATTGCAAACATCTGTTTATCACTCATAGAATGCATAGAGTAAACAAAAATAGTAGTCTAAATCATCCTCAGTCCTCAGTCAGTGTCCTATATATAGGACGATACTATAAAACAAAACAAAAATATATATATATAAATTTTTTACGAGTTGTACCATAATAGAGTTGTAAAAATACACTCTTTCTCTCGACAAAATAAAAAAAATTCATCAAAAATGTATTACTTCTAGCCTAGGAAAAAAAATCAAAATTGACAGGTTTGGAAAAATTGGATTTTTTATGAACCCCAATATTTGGCAACACTGGTATTATAAATGTGTTATAATAGGATGAGTTTTCCATTATTACAATTTAGGTTGGTATCTTAGGAATACAGTGATACTATGGTTACCGTGGAAATGTAGTTACATATTTACAATTTAAAAAAATATTTGTATCGTCCTATATAGGACACAGTGACTGAAAGGGTTAGGGTCTATTTGGGTCAGAGTGTCTCAGCAAGTGCGCAGCCAACCCCTCCACCACCCTTTAAAATGTTGTTTTATACACGACAAGACAGTAATTTTAGCTTATCAACTAACTAATTTGTTGTTCTTACTAATATTCACACTGTCACACATTTTTTTAGAAATCAATTTTGAAATTAAATACTGTATGCCATATTCGGCGTTTGTGGAGCATCTATAGTTTTGTGCTTACCTACTTTATCTATCTAACCCCATCATTTATTTATTTCATATAGCAAAGGTGAACGGATGAGTACATCATAAATACAAGAAGAAAATACAATATTATTTCAACACCGATAAACATGAAACGTCTACAAAATAAATAAAAATATAGTTACGTACATGAATTAGGTTATGTAATTCAATGTGCTTTAACTTGTTTGTCTTTATTGGTTTTACAAAATGTATTACTGTGTAGCTGTTCACATAATCACCTTCACATGACTTCCGCAAACCCCAGTACCGGTAATGATTATTACTATAATGGTAAATACATTGCTTGTTATTATTTTATGGATAAAGTACAGAACTGTTCTCGTCAAAATCTCTGAGTTTGAGTTTTAGGTGGACATGTTCGTTTTGGGCCCCCTGAATCCAAGAAAGTGGTTTTCAAAGCAATGTCTTGTGTAGGGTTTTTATTTGTTATTTTGATTTTAATTACGGGGTTTTCAGAATAACGAAAAATTGAATTTATAAACGGCCTGGACGATTTTCATTAAAACTATTATGTTATAGTCCTTAAATTCAAACAAAAAGGTACACCCCCAAAAAAGTTATGGTTTAATGGTTATTGCAAATTATGTGATATTCCCATAAAATAACAAAAAATAAGATTTTTCTAAAAAATAGCTCATTCGATTTAAATTAAAATATTACTAAATTATAGTTCTTTTAACTCTAAACAAAAGTGTGTACAATCAAGGCCACACTAAAAAAAACTAAAAATCCCATAATCGCAGTAGTAATTACGGTTCATAAGTTATTGCAACGTTTTTAGGAGAAGTCATGTGTCAGATTTCTATAAATGCCGTTTATTTTATGACATGAATAGTTTTTTATCAACTCGATTATCTATATTTGTATGAAACTTCAACTTCGCGGTTGGTTCAGGGGGTTTGTTCACAAGGAACAAGTAAAATACCCAGATAAAACATTTATTTTACCGCCTAACATTTGACAGTATTATGTGTCATTGTATAAAAAGTGTAAATCAGCTGTTCTACATTTATAATATTACAGGTGAATGATCCTAAGTCAAACTTGTTTTAGCATAATTCTTTATTCGTTTGGATCCTGATTTCGATTTTGGGACGGTCAGATTCAGGTGAGGGGAGTAAAAAATTTAAATAGGAAGGGGAAGGGGTCCCCACGACAGGTCTCTGGATGTTTGGGGTGGACACCTAACACTTAATGTAATCTTGAAATATTACAAACTATTTGCAAACTTAATCTTCCCACAGTAAATCGTTATGGATATTAAAACGGAATTTTTTAGGTGCCATGCCCTTTTCATACCTCTATTATATAGTAAAATTTTAAAAACAGTATTCAGTAAAATATCTTGTGTATTATTTAGATTACGTTTTAAGCATAAAATATAAGAAAGGTTTTCGCACATCAACATTATTACATCACCAAAAAGAATCATATGCTTCAACAAAGTTAGATTTTGAACTTTGTTAAAAATTTATTATGAAACAGCAACAGTCAATTATATATTTTTTTTCAATTTAGATACAGTTTTAGATCTGAAAATGTTAAATGCAATGACTTGATTTACCTATTGCACACCTGTCCATTTCACAGCATCAAACCACCTATGGATGGAAATATCAACTATTATGCTCCATGGAATTCCCACAGAATTAGCTAATTTATTTCATTTCCATCTTACTGTTATTAGGTATTTAAAATTTAATGAAGTTGCAAAAACAAATCTGTATACAAATAAACTCTACATACTTACATATTAAAATAAAACAATGTTTCATATTTTAAAGATATCCGCATACAGGGAATAAGCTATTACCGTATTTCCTGTCCTAGACCCGGGACCAATTTACTTTTTCATTTTGATGTCACCAGAGGCATAAAACACAATCGGTTGAAATTCATGTATAATATTTTTAATTAGTGGATGGTGCGTCCGTTTGCACTATGACTCGAGTAAATTTATCCTATTTTGATGAAATTGCAGACATGTAAGCATTCATTATTCCAACGAGTTTGTGAGCCAACACGATTGCACGATTATTTTATGGCAACGGGGTTTTAAGGGGTGAAATCGGATTTTCCATTATAGACCCTTAAAACATAACAATTTGCAATTTCTTTCTAAGCTATTTACATTGTAGAGCTTAAAAATTTATAACTGTATATTTAAGTCTTGTTGTAGGCCTAGTTGTTAGGCAGCAAACCTAATTACTCATTGAAATTAATGGTTTTAAAATATATAATAGTTCTGACAATTAAAAGGAAATATTTTAGTAAAAATCCAACCAGGCAAATGAAAATCTGCTTAGTCTACAAGGTTTGCTGCGGTACGAACATTTAAATTTTTCAAAAGTGTCCGAGTCACAACATCCACAATAGGGGTAGGCTATGAGTTAAGGGAAAATATTAAAGAGCAAGAAATCAAGTTGGTAGGATTAAAATAATTAGAAAGGGGGTGCTTTTTATCGCTCTTTTTTGCTATGGTCTTCGTGTCTATCGAAAGAAAGAGAGCGAGGGCGGTGAAAATACTCATTACAGAAATTTATGCTTAAATGTACAAGTAGCAATTAGTTAATTAAGAATAAGAACCATCCGTAAATCCTAGTAGATCAAGATCTAGTATTAAAATTACTTTAAACTAAAAAATTTTTGAAAACATAAACTATGCGTTTTGTACGGATATAGTGATTAGCAATGCATTTTAAATGTGGTACTGTACAAAAAAAAACTTTTAAACGATTGAAACTTATTAAAATAATCGTGGTAATACTGGGAAACTTTTGAGTTTAAGAATTGTCAGCTCATATACAGTACAGCATTGGAAATTTTTCGTAATATGTACAGACAAATAATAACAAGTGTTATGGTACAGACGGATGCATTACTGACTTATTTAATTGTGTCCCGTCACACTTTATTTCACATGTGGCCAAAGTGGCAGGTGTTAGAGCATTGTCAATCAACATTTTGTTAGCACAAACCATAATGAATAATTGTATTCCCTAAAAAAAACACATTTCGTATAGTTAAATCTAATACTGTATATCAATTTATTGAAATATAGAAAATGTTTGGTATTCAATTTGTTATTTTCATAAGGGCAGTTTCTGACATAAAAATCTATAAAATGTGATCGTAGCGAATAATAAAGAATATTTAGGAAAAATGTTTAAATTAGTTTTAAATAGGCGATTCATTGCATTTTTTAAACTCCTACAGCACCTGTGCACCCACCCTGAAGCCTATATAGTAAGAGTCGATGTATTGTAACCATAAGATTTCACAATTTGGTTGATTAGATGTTCAAAATAATTTTGCTGAAAGTGTTAAATAAATAGAACTGGATAAATATACAACCAATTTCCCACAGCACTTTAATATCAATTAATTTAAATAATGTATGATAACTATCATAATCGGTTCGGTCTCCATTGTAAGAGCTTCGACTGGGCTCCGCATGGGAAACATGATGTCTATAATACTATAATATACTTAGAGCCGGTTTCTCCAAGTAGTTTTTAACTTAAACGTGTTTAAAGTTATACCGAGGTTTAAACCATAAATCTAGGCGAATGGCGCATGCCTGGAGCCGCCTTAGTATTAAAGAAGTCTACATTATGTGCCCATGTATTTTAGTAAATCTATTGTTTTAAAATCTTGACATCTAGGATCGTAGAAAGAGCTAGATGTCCCAGGATCTAATTTAATAATAATTGCGATACTCTAAGAATTATTCTCGACATTGGCAGTTACACTGTACATTCCCAGATGGGCTAGACATCCGCAACGCCAACGTCCGGTTTGAGAATTCCCACAATTAACGCCGATTCCGACAAAGAAGCGAACGTCCCGTATAAGAAATCTCTCATCCCGACAAAGAGGAGCGGGAAGTGTAGCTATACAAATATGAACTATGAGCGGACGGGGCGGGGGCCGATGTCCGTTGAGTTTCCCAAGAAACCTGTCCTGCAGAGGTCCGAGGGATCATCACCCCTTTCACAGGGTCCCGTATTCAAATTGGACCGGCCCGTACTAAATTATAGCTAGACACCTGGTCAGAAGTAACGGGCGCTCGTTATAGCGTAGAATTTTAAAATGGAGTAGTTTGAAAGTTCCGTTGGTGTCGGACGTCGCGTCGTGGGATAGTTAGGGGTGGCAGGTTCTTCATTGACGGGACGTCCTACGCTAGACCACCCTGGCAACTTGCAGTAGTTGCTAGACCAGTGCTGCAATGTTGCACTGATCTAGTTGTCAAACTAGACAACCTGGGCTGCATCCGGTAGGACCACTTCGTGAGAATGGCCTACTGGTACATGGCCCACACTGATCTGAAGTGATGTTTCCGCTTCCTAGACGATGTTGAAAGACATCGGGGGTGGTTAAATTAATTCTGGATAAAAAACTAACGCCGAGGGATGAAAATCATTCATGCCATTGTATAGATGCTTTTCACTGAAATTGGAAATGTATCAGTTCAATATTGTTTGCAGTCTACAAAATGTAATGGATAATAAATGGTACAGGGGACGGTTATGCGTGCCACTCTTAAAAGATCCAACAACACCCTAGTTTTACTTGTTAGGTAATTGTATATCGATCGCAAACAAAATATCGAAGCCTAAAAGGCGTATTTAAGGAATGAGCAAAAATTTACAAATTAATTTGTCGTAGTGTAATGAATTTAAAGTGGGAATAGTCATAATATAAATTGCTACCTAGTTTACATATTTTTCAATTATAATCTGGAACAAACAACGCCCCTAAATTGGCTCTCAAGATTTTGTGTCTTGACCCTATTAAAAAAGCTGTAATATCTGGAACCATGTAGGGAAATCTAAAACAACCGGGAAATAAGTCTTCCTAAACTTGGCGTTTACGTACATGTTTTGTAATTGTATTTGACATATTTTTGTCACCTCATCTAGTACGTACGATATAGGTAAGCCACAAATCGTAAAACTGGACAGTTCCTTAATTTAAAAGATATTACAATAATTTTTTTACGATCTTCGCTGGATGTGTTACTGGTTCACCAAATATAACAGATTAATATTTTTGGCTGGAATACAGTACAACATTCCGACATATATTTTGGAAATACGGTATAACGTTCATTGTTCCAAGTCCAACTAAAATTAAATAAATGAACCCAATTGGAGTAGGATATACAGGGATCTGGAAACTTAAATTTAAATAATTATACATTGCGATCAAATCATTATAACTAACTATTAGTTACAGCTTAAATTAGTTTTGACTAAAACTCTAATGTGCGGCAACTTCAGTTGACTTGCCCACTGCTATGAGAGTAGAAATTTGCATTTTTAACGGTTTAAGTTGTTTAAATAAATTTGTGGAGAAAATAAAAGCTTACTTTTTGTTTTTTAGGAATTAATTGTAAAATAGTAAAAAATACATTCAAATCTTATATTTACAGTAATATGGAAACAATTAGTTATACAATATTTATTTTTATTTATTTCCTCTTAAATGTAATACTTAACCGGTTGATGTACAACTAAAACGTCATGCAATCTCATTAGAAACATGTAGTTCCTTTGAGTCTTCAATTATTGTATTGTTGTGGTCCAGCCGATCACAATTTCAGCCTTTTTGATCGTTTGGTCACTCATAAAGTTAGGTCACTCGTAAAGTTGGCCCCCATAATGAGCACAAACTATAAACACTAATCCATAATTTAGTTCTTAGTGTGTGCATCTCAAAGGTATGTATATGAAAAATTTGTACTCAACCATAACATACCAAAAAATAAAAAATAAAAACTGTCGGCGGGGCTAATTTCACGTTCAGCCCGCCACCATATTAGACATAGAAATTTAGTGCTAATTTTGTGCTACAAAAATATATAGGCCTACTTGTTATAATTTGTGCTCTAAAAACACCTGAGTAAATGCGGAAAACTGTCGCCGGTGATGAAGTCACCAATTAAGCACTACATCATGGATTAATTTGTGCTAATTATTGTGGAACCAACTTCACACGAGTCGTTGGCTTTTAACGTTCTGAATCTCAAAATATTATATTTCTCTTAAACATTACCATATTCACTATAAAGTGTGATATTTCTATTAACAATCGTGTTTTGGACATGATCAAATATGTATTATTTTGTACTGTCACACACACATATATTATATATATACATATCACAATATACAAAAGTTAATATTATAATGTGCATTATTTTAGTAGGCTTTAAGGGGACGTCTAATGGTTAGATGCAGATATGTCGTATGACAGACGTTCAATAAACATACATATTTTGCTACAATGTGTGTTTCATTTCAACAAAGCTCAATACATCTATCTATACTACGAGGCATGTTTTTTAAGTAAGTACCGTTTTTAAATTTCTCCTTTGAAGTGCTGCGATTGGCATTTTGGACACTTTCGCTGTATATGTGCATCTATTGGCAAGCCCTAGCCGGAAATTCGACAACAATCGGCCGTGTTTACATCCGGTATCGAGCATTCAAAATGGTGCCGCCAATTGAGACTGCCGCCGACTGTGAAGTGCGCGCTGTAATTAGATTTTTATATTCTAAAGGTGTGAAAGCCATTGAAATTTGTCAACAGCTTAGTGAGGTGTATGGCGAGAACATTTATGAGTGACGGAATGGTACAAAAGTGGGTAAGGGCATCTAAAGTCGGTCCCACCAACGTCCATGATGAGCAACGCACTGGGTACTGGGGACAGTCAGTGACGCTGCCCAGTGCGTTGCTCATGATGGACGTTGGTGGGGCCGTCTTTAGATGCCCTTCTGTGTTCGCTAGCCCATACCCACCTGCGTACCATTCCGTCACTTATAAATGTTCTCGCCACACCTCACTAATCTGTCGATAAATTTCAGTGGCTTTCACACCTTTAGCACTTAAAACTCTAATTACAGCGCGCACTTCACAGTCGGCGGCAGTCTCAATTGGCGGCACCATTTTGAATGCCCGATACCGGATGTAAACACGGCCGATTGTTGTCGAATTTCCGGCTAGGGCTTGCCAATAGATGCACATATACAGCGCAAATGTGCAAAATGCCAATAGCAGCGCTGGAACGGAGAAGTTTAAAAACGGTACTTACTTAAAAAACATGCCTCGTATTATAAAAAAGAGGTGGTTGCTGTATGTGTGTATGTGTGTATGGGAAAAGTAAACTCGAAAAATACTGGTCGGATTGGGCTGAAATTTGGCATGATGATAGCTCACATTCCCGATTAACATATAGGCATATTCTTATTTCAAAAATCCTTTCGGGCTCCGCCCCAGTGGCTCTGGAGTTTCCCATGTTAACCTTATGAGAAATGGAATTATTGAATCTTAACAGCTGTTTCAATTAAACAAGTTGGTTCTGTTCTATGATGTTCAATAGCATTAAAGTTACAAGGATTACCAACAGGGTGCAGCACTATTATTTCTTTTACATTTATGACAACAGCTAATTTGCAACCAAAAGGTGAGTGAGCGTAGCGAACGAACTTCAACCTGGAGGCGAGTTAGCGTAGCGAACGAGCTAACCTGAAGGCAAGTGAGCGCAGCGAACGAGCTCCAACCTAAAGGTGAGTGAGCGTAGCGAACAAACTTCAACCAGGACGTGATTGAGCCATGCGAACGAGATAATCTTGAAAATTAAGAAGTTAAACGGGGCAAAGCCCGCGGGTTACAGCTAGTATATAATAAAGAACATAAATTTCTAAAAATCTAACTGCTCCAACTAAAACTCATCCAAAATCAAATAAAATAATGAAACATTCAAAATTATATTTTCGAAACGTCACACTGTTTACAAATCTACACAACTGTTTAGTACGCTTTAAAAAAATACTGTTAACAGAAAAGTCTGGGAGCTGAACCTAAAGATTTTATCTTGGGAAAACCCAGTGGGTTATTAAATATGGAAGAGTTGTAGAAGAAGTTATTAAAACGATGTTTTTTTTACACTGTCCAGTCAAGAATATTTTTTGTTTACTAAGCTCATCCACATGTAAAAATGTAGGAAATTTCTAGTCATTTGGAATATTTATCGTAACAATTGATTTAAAAGTAAAAGTATATTTTTTACAAGGACGTAACTTGAGCCGATCACACCTGTAGCTGGTGTTAGGTTGCAGAACATAGGAGGGGCGAGAGCTTCACTCCCCCTTCTGAATACATTCGCACAACCACGGAATAGAATTAATCCAAATCAATATGTAATTTAAAAGAACCGTCTGAATTATTGTTTTATTGAATTGCTAGCCGCATTTTAGAGCTTCGCAACGGGAAGAGGACGCGGAAGATATGGTTCTTTAAATCTGCTGAACTAGTTGCATATCCATCATTAATGTTGAAAACAAAACTTACTTTTATCGTTTTGTTTAGTTAAAATAGTTTTCTCTTAATTTTGATAAGGGTTGAAATTTCCTAAGCAACACACAGAGTAAGAGGCGTTGGTTTGTGTATAAAAATACAGTAACTCTATAATTTAATTTTAAAAGAAAGGCTTACTAAAAATAGTGTAATTAATTTTTAAATCCTGCGGGTGTTCTTTGAAGTCAGTACTTCCGCAAAAATCTAACAACACAAAAACATGTTTTACCCTTACGCAACTGACTATTTGAATTTATCGAAAAACTATAGGCGAAATTCTACATTTTACTACGTCAATTTTGTTAATGAAACATAGCCCCTTTGTTTAATAACGCACAAATGTCCACAATGTAAATAAAACACCGACAAAAACATTATACAAATTGTAACATTATGTGTATACATGCACAAGAATAACCAGAGGGGACCACCGTGGAAACCAGAGGGGCGGAGCCATATGATTGTTTAAAAATAAAAAATAAGTTCGTCTCCATCTTTGGTGTATTGGCTCTATATCTGCAAAATTTCAGTCTCGTGATTGGCCAATCATTACAAGACATATTAAAATAAAAGAAGCCTTCAGACACTTTTTACGGAGAGGAGGGAAATGAGTTGAAGCACACAGCATGCATACTTGTAATTTCGAGACCACTCACTATACACTTATGGCCTATTGCAAACCTTTACAAGACAGTAAATATTTATAAAACATGTTACGACGACTATATTGCTTTGGATTATATTAATTGTTTAATGGCTATCTATAGTTGCTAGATGTCATTTTATGATTGCAACAAATGTATAAAGTTGCAATATCTATTTTTGTATGTTTTTTTACAAAACTTCATTTTAAAATTAAAAATTATTTGTTTGATACAGAGAAGTGAAAGTAGAGTTCACGACTCAAGCGATTTACCTTTTTGGTACTTTCCTGTTAAAGGGAACATTCATTATTATCGATGATTTTTTTCTCGATATATCGATGTTTATGTTTTCCGATCCATTACAAATTGACAACTGATCTTGTTTAGGCTAAAATAATCTATTATATGGATTAAGAAATTAAACTGTTCTAAGCTAACCTAACATAACCAACCATACTTGCTGTACCATTTAAAAATTCCGTTTGGGTTTGAATATAAAAGGCAAGTTATAAACACGGAATTTTTAAATGTTACAGCAAGTTTGGTTAGTTATGTTAGGTTATTTATTTTAGAACAGTTTCATTTCATTAATGTTTGTTGATGTTGATACTGAACAATATCTTTCGTAGCTATCAGCTGATATGTTTCAATTTGTTAATATCGATATATCGAGAAAAAATCATCGATAATAATGAATGTTCCCTTTAACAGGAAACTACCCAGTTGTTTTTAGCGAATTTCCCATATAGGGAATAAGCTATTACCGTAGTACTCATGGTAAGACCTGGACCCGGGACCGATTTTTTTTCGTTTAGAGGTCCCTAGAGGCCAAAAACACCATCCGTTCAAATTCATATATATATATATATATTTATATATATATTTATATATATATTTATATATATATATATATATGTGTCCGTTAGCGCGATAACTCGAGCAAAAATGATCCGATTTTGATGAAATTTGGTACAAACGTGTAAACCTACGTTTATTCGAACGAGTTCGCAAACCAGCATGATCGGACCATGGGAACGGGGGTTTATGGGGGCTTTTATGGGGTAAAAATGGGTTTTTCCCATTTTTGACCCAAAAAACATAAAATTTTGCAATTTCTTTCCAAACAATTTTGTAGGGCTTAAAAAAACAAATAATTTAGTATATTGAAGCGTTATAATGCGCCTAATGGTTACGGAGAAAATTCCAAAAAATTGTAAATTTAAAATTCTCATGTTATTCTTATGGAGAATAAGTAAACTGTTGTAGTTTGCTTGTTTATTAACATGTTTTGCCCTAATTTGGAAAATGTTTTTATTTCTTACTAACTATTAACATTTTACATAAAAAAACACTTTTACCCTCCCTGTTGCAGCAAACCTAAGTATGTGTTAAACTGATTCTATTTAAATAGGGAATAAATGTGATATTTTTAAGGAGATATTTTAGTGTAAATCCAATCAGGCAAATGGAAATTCGCTTAGTCTGCAGGTTTGCTGCGGCGGGGGTATATTCTTTCATTCAATTCCTAAGCGCTCTGTACTTTCTGGATCTTCTCAAAATTGAAACTCAATTTCACACCTGTAAAACATCATACTTACTTGGTGCGAAATATAGAAGTCCATCCTTATATATAACTAGCTGAACCCGCGGGCTTTGCCCCGTTTAACTTCACAAGTGAGCTCTTTCGCATGGCTCAATCACGTCCTGGTTGAAGTTCGTTCGCTACGCTTACTCACCTTTAGGTTGGGGCTCGTTCGCTCCTCTCACTTGCCTTCAGGTTAGCTCGTTCGCTACGCTAACTCGCTCCAGGGGCCCTATTTTTGAAATGGTTGACTGTTGAGTTGAGTGTCGAGTTATTCTATTTCCAATCGTTTCGTATTTTTGAAACGGTTGACGGTGGACTTATACAACCAAAACTACTCAACACCTATCGAGCTGTTGAGTGGAGGTTGACTGCACTTTCTTCTTCCTCTCTTTCGGCAAAAAATTACTCTTTTTGAGACGACGCCATATTGTTTTGTTATTGCTTTAATTTACTAATTGCGATTTAGAGGTTATGTATTTGTTGTCAATGTATTAGCACCCAATTATGCGATTGTTTTCTGTAGAATAATCGCATTTTAATTTTATTTACTGTGTCAATACTAGACTATTTAATCAAGGGTTTTATTTTTGTTGGAATGTTTGAAATAGACTAGGCATACTAATTGAACTTATTATAAGATAATTATTGTTATTAGACCTATGATTTAAGGTATTAAAGATTGTGGCAGAGAGAAACAATATCATAGTTTGTTTCAATACCATTCGCCTAATAAAGGGATCAAATTAATTTAAGTTACGATATGCTTTCAGTGCAATGGCAAATAGCCGCTTTAACCTAAATAAAAAACAATTAAAAATAACATAAAACAAACCGATGAAGGAAACTAAAATAAGGTGATGTGTTCCGAAATAGAGACGAAGAAAGCAAATAATAATGTATTTAGGATGAGTGTAGGACCTAAAGTAAAGTGCAGCCTATGCCTAAACTTATAATTAGCTACACCCTAAAACAAACATCCATAGTAAATTTTATTTTTTATACTTAAGTTTATTACTTTATTTAGTTTACTTTAGTTAATTACTTAAGTTAAGGTACTTTGCAATCGCTAAGAAAAATAAAAATAAAACATAACCTCAATCTCAATCTCTCAAGAACGGAGTTGACAGTTTACCTCAGTGTCTCGAAATATGGCAGATTGAGAATTGAGATTAGCTGCCAGATTTTAGAGTAAGAAGAGGTTAAATCGAAGTCCGCAAGAACTCTGCATTGTGATTGGTTCAAAATGACGTCATCTGAATTTTTGACGGTCGTATGCTCTACATTTCCACCACGAGTCTCTCAACTAATGATTCCCAACTCGCTTCCCAACTGTTGGGTTTCAAAAATACCAAATCATGTTGTTGGTTGAGTTGAGTGCTGACGATTGACTCAACTGTCAACCATTTCAAAAATAGGGCCCCAGGTTGAAGTTCGTTCGCTATGCTCACTCACCTTTTGGTTGCAAATTGGCTGTAGTTATAAATTTAAAAAAATAATATTGCTGCACCCTGTTGGTAATCCTTATAACTTTAATGCCATTGAACATCATAGAACAGAACCGACTTGTTTAATTGAAACAGCTGTTAAGAAATTCCTTTAAAATATGAAAAAGCATAAGGTTAACATGGGAAACTCCAGAGCCACTGGGGCGGAGCCCGAAAGCCCGATCAGAATAAAAACTACTTAGTTTTCCTATTTAATGCCCAAAGAATCGGTGTACCGAATTTCAGCCTCCTGGGTAAATGGGAAGTGGGAGAATTAGTGATGAGTGAGTGAGTGAGTGAGTGAGTGAGTGAGTCAGTCAGTCAGTCAGTCTGTGAGGGCTTTGCCTTTTATATATTTAGAATCTGCAAGACAAAATTTTTATCAGAAAATTGTGGACGTCTGGTAAGTTGCAGAAACGTAGGAGGGGTCTTAAATTGTACGGGGGGGGGGTCTAATCGTCATTTTAGTAAAGGCCTTGACCCCAGGGACTCGGGGAAAATAGCAGAATTCCCATAAAGTTACCAGAAAACGAGGTATAACATAAAATGTTCTCCATAAGAATAGCATTAGAAGCAATTTACTGCAGATCTTTGTTTACTTCAATACAGCTGATCGTGATTTATCATTAAGCCAGTATGCAATATTAACATTTGGATTACTTATTTGCCAGTCAATTCTGCAATGTAGGCCTACTGTATCTATATACAGGGTGGAACGAAGTTAGTGTTAAAAAAATTTATGTTTTAAACTACTAAGTACTTAAACCGCCCGTGCTCCGCCACGGGAATATTGTCAGCACTAAAAGAAATAATAATTAACAAATACTGTTTATCTTTGTATTTTATTTAGGGGTTGTTTAATTTTTTACATGAAATAGAACTGATAGTTTGCCTGTATAAACTATTTTAAAACGTTTTTATTAGCTCGCTTTCTTGTCCGGTCCAAATTTTTAAATCAATTTTATACTAACTTCCCGACGAGCTACAGACTTGAAACTTGAAACATAGCTCAAAAATGGAAGACAATGCAATATTATATCGTTTAATTTTCATATTTCCCTTGGGCTACGCCCCATGGGCTTGTTTTTATTAAATCGCTTTCTTGCAAATTTTGATACTTCGCGATGAGCTAGAGACTTGAAATTTGAAACATAGCTCATAAATGGATGACAATGCAATATTATATCATTTAATTTTCATATTTCCCTTGGACTACGCCCCAAGGGCTTGTTTTTATTAGCTCGCTTTCCTACAAATTTTTATATCAGTTTTAAACGAAGTTTCCGATGAGCTAGAGACTTGAAACTTGAAACATAGCTCACAAATGGATGACAATGCAATATTATATAATTTAATTTTCATATTTCCCTTGGGCTACGCCCCTTTGGCTTCCAAATTTTCCATGTTTACATTTTAAAAGAATGTAAACATATAAATTAATTTAAGTCAGCTGTAAAGTAAATCGGTCCCGAGTCTAGGTCTTACCATGAGACCTACGGTAATAGCTTATTCCCTATAGGTATGGGAAATTCGCTAAAACAATCATTTCAAAGTAAAGATAAAACATCTGATAACAGATAATAAGGTTTTGGGTTTTGGTTATGCATTAAGAGGCTATATAAAATAGATTTAACATATTTACACATTAAAGACTAAAAACTAGATAATAATTGATAAATAAAAATACTTTTTAAAAATAACACGTTTTTAAACGCACTAAAATGTATAAAATAATTTATAAAATGTTGAGAGAATAAATACTTGTAAGATTTAAAACGAAAAACGTGGGGCGCATGCAATAGATCATAATAGTTGTAAATCAGTATGCGCCCCACGTTTTTCGTTTTAAATCTTACAAGTATTTATTCTCTCAACATTTTATAAATTATTTTAAACTTTTTAGTGCGTTTAAAAACGTGTTATTTTTAAAAAGTATTTTTATTTATAAATTATTATGTTAATCAAACCGATATATTATTTTAACCAAATGAATGTTTTATAATAATTCGAGTTTCATTTGAAAAATAAATAGTATACGAACTGGGCAATGCTGATAAGCTAATAAGCAGCTATTTATGCTATTTAGATAATTTGTTCAAGTATATTCCTATATTCGTCGTTTTTTTTTCATTACATTTGTTGTATGGAATAAAGATAGTCACTTAGCCTACATGTAAATCACGCATCAGCAGTTGGTCGCATTTCACGAATCTTTGACCCATACTGGGTGAGTAAAAGTCGTGTTTACGTCGTATATAAAAAGTTGGTCATACTTTGTTCAATGTTAGAGGGTATTAATGGTCCAATTTGATGGAAAAGGAGTCGTGGATTTTAAAACTATGTAGACTACCACTACCAGAAAGATGTTGATTCAAGTGAGACTTAACTGGACATTTCAAATGCAGATTTGTATTATATTTTACTCAAATAGTTTTTTGTCTCTTTTGATCCTTAATACTTTTTTATAGTCGCTGTTGATAAGATTTTCCATAAACTCAAAATGTTGATAAGGAGTTCATTTTACCTTCCCCTTGTGACAACATTGTGACAACATAAGGAAAAAATATTGGTGTCCTAGTTAGTCTGTTCTGACTCAAAATTCATAGATTTGCAGTACCTAAATTTGCGGTACTGACAAATCCAATCTAACGACCCCAATTCAAAAAAATTGGTATTTTTTAGAAGGGACTTCCAGAGCACATTTAACACCAACACTGCTCTTTACCTTTTTAGTTCGATGGTTCTCTACATGTTTTTTTCGTTCTGTATGTCTCTTTACGCCCGGTTAATTATTACCTTTTCTTTTTCTTTTTGTACTTTTCACACCCTGGGGTTAATGATAAAGTTTTATAACGCTATAATGACCCGAGTCAACATTGCCATTAAACATCAAGTCAGATACTTCTTCGCTAGAACCGAAATCCTAAGTCACAGTTTCTCAAGCAACTTCCCTGTGTAGGCCTACTCGAAAAAATATAGTTACTAGTTAGTAGGGTATAGTTCACTGATAAATTGTAGTTCCAAATATCCCAGCGTACTCGCCATCTCGAGAAGGTAAAATTTGGACGTCGAACACTGATCTTGAGTAAGATTAATCACTTACGATAAAATGTTTGTATGTTTACCAATCATTAGCAATTATCTGTACAACTTGCAAGGATTTCCCTATGATTGTTCTGGTGGCTATAGAGAATAAATTATATTGATCAAAACAATAAGTTTCCGTCCCCTACTATGGGTATTATTTCACATTCCATACTCAAACTTAAACTCAATTACCACTTTCCTTCAGATCACTTTGCAGGAAAACTGAAACATTTCAAAAATAAGTTAACAAATACACTTTCCTTGATCAAAATCGTGTGTTTATAAACAGAAACTCCAAGTTTAATAATTGCATACTGAAAGTGAGGTTATAAAAATAATAACAAATGTCTGACAAACATTAAACAGCTGACGAATAATTTATAAACTAACAACTGTGTATTATATTCTTCAATAAGAATTGTATTGACTCGACCTTTAAAGGGCTGTAGCTCGTAGCCCTTAGAAAAAACGTAAATTCTAAGGAAGTTCGGCAAATCTACACACTATCACCTTTAATTTAAGACATAAATCTTGTAGATCGGTCCAGTAATTACTGAGAAAACAGTGTTACAACTGTGTATTAAATATATAGAATTGGTGACAAAATGGCACCAATTTAAGTTTCCATACCCACACAGGTAGGGAATAACAGACAATTTAAGGTTTTTTTCAAAATATTTGTACTTACTTACATAAAATGGCCATAAGTGCATTAAAATGGTTTTTATTCCAAATTCATTGTCATTTTCAGAATCCTCGTTAAATTTCCAATAATAATAGTACAAATTCATTGAGATTAAACATCTGCATAAGCCCTTATTTGGCCATGGAAGTTTTAATTTGTGATTTTTTATAAATAAGTAATAACTTTTTCCAAAGTTTTTCTATACTACACTGGACTGTAGAGAGTGTCAAATATTACTAAAAACCTCTGCAGTTAATAACCTTTAAAATGATGTACAAACATCTACTGTTCCTTTGATTTGTCGTTCTCAAATTTAAGAGTTTCTCATGAAAAACACGGAACGGCTAGTGTTTAATTTCCTTTAAAAAAAACATGTATTGGCTTTTATGATATGGCAGCAGCCGCTTTAAAAATCATGTTTAAATTTTGAAATTTTGTTCAAAATTTAATGTAGAACACGGAAATGACATTATCTACTCAAATCCATATACAGGTAATTGAGAAATTGCTGTATTAAGTTTAAAGCATAGTTAGTTATTTTTGAAAAACATAAACACATTTTTTGGGAAGCTAATTTATAGACTTGGAATTTGCTTTAACTTAACAAGTGTTTAGATCTTATATTCTGATGGTTCTATGTTGTCCAGGACGAAGATATTTTATTTTATTTTTAATTTTAATGAATAAGTTATTGTTAAATAGAAAAGTTGTTTCATGTAAGTGTATATTTTTTTAAGAGTGACCAGCGAGTGCCATGGACTCTTCCTCACACACAGACGTGTAGACTTGTGAGGAATATTTTTTTCCTTTTATAAAATATGTCACTTTTTTATTTATTGTACATTATTGGAAAATAAAGAATCTTGAATCCTAGCCCGAAGTAATGTGCTAAACAGATCCAGGCTAGTGTCCTAGGAAATCGAGATGAGGGGGGTTTTTAGCCGGTAGTCCGGAGCAATGAGCCCGCGGGAGTCCGGCACTACTGAGTGGCCATTGAGCACCTCAGTGTGCGTAAATGCATGTTTACCTCCTCAAAAAATAATAATAATAATAATAATTATAGGTTATAACTATGTTACATTGTAATCATTTGTTTTAATTCAAAAGGAAACAACAGTTAGTATACTGAGCTTTATTCGGGAGTATTTCAAAAGTTCCAAAATCAGAAGATCCAAAGAATATATTGCCGATCGGAAGTTCCAAAATCGTAAGATCCAACGTTTATATTGCCGATCGGATCTTCCAAAATCGGAATTTCCAAAGGTTATTTAGCGGGTCGAAAGATCCAAAATCAAAAGATCCAAAGAAAATATTGCCGATCGGAAGTTCCAAAATCGTAAGATCCAAAAGTACAGTCATAACTAGAAGTACAAATTTATTTCTTAAAGTAAACTTATGAAATAGACTGTCCTTTTCACTTTGGAACTTGTGATCATATGCCGGGTCGGAATTTCCAAAACGCTACTAGTCAGATCGGAACATCCAAAATGCTAGAACTGTTGCGTCTCTCAGATTGAAGGCGTAAACACACGTCGTCACCAGCAACGTTAATGGTTATTTGTTTTGTTAATTGATATTGTAATTAATATTTTTTTATTAGTATTTTCAAGTACACACACTTAAATACACACGCATTCATACATACATGTATATATGGGACTTTGAAGGCATGCAGGGCTAGTGTTGGTATTGTTTACTATTTATTTTCAAAAGTAAAATAACGTGTTTATTTTTATTCTTAAAAGATGGTTTAAGTATTAACCTTGACAATAACAATACTAAATTATCTGGCAAACGTCTTAAACAAATAATAACTTATTTTTATAGCTTATGACAATTTTTGTTTACTCCGTAAGAGAATCCAGAATAAATCATTTGAAAAATGAAAAGATAATGAATTTGTCGTGGTTTATTTGAGCTGAACTATTAAGGCTAAACATCCCTGAAAAAGTTGTGTTTCTGGCCCGATAGATAGCAGCACCTCTGCGGCAAATTTGCACCACTTATAATTTCCGTATTTATTATCAGATTTTTGTTTTGTAAACGGTTTTGTAAATGATATGAATAAGACATTCACGCTATTTTGCTAATGTTTTTTAAAATTTATTTACAAAAAAGTTTTATAAAGAATTTTTTTTGATATAATTATTTTTTTTTTATCGCAGGTAGTCATTTTGTAAAGAGAAATTTTAAAAGAATTTTGCCGTTTTCAGATATTAATTCGGCCAAATGGTTGTATCGGAATCCTTTTTTAAAGAAATTATCATTTTTTTCTCGCTCTCGTTGTAATAGTGTACTAGTAACCAACGCTAAATATTTGAAGTTGTTTCCGGTTGTTGTAACAAACAGGTAGTTTCAAATTTAATTAAATTGAAATTGTAACGTTAAATTATATTTAGTTTTCCCCACAACTAGCGAATGTCTGCTGTAACCTAATTCAAGTGAAATTTAATTTTTTCCTTACAAAGAATGTGTTTTATCAAAAAATGTAAAATGTTCAACTGTATATCAAACATTTGCGTCTAATCAAGTTTTGTTGGAGATTCAATTTGTGTACCTAAGTAAAAGGTTTTGTTGTAACAATTTTAAGTCATGTTTGAAAATACTTATTGTTCTGCAAACTATCGCTTAATCGTTGAAGATATGAGAATTGACTTATACGACATAGTTTTTTGGCCTTTATATGTGTAAATAGCTGTTCTGAATTAAACTGTTTAAAAAATTGACTACTCGATTCCCGTGCGTTCGACTGACCAACATTTGTACATTGCCCAGGCGCATATTGAGCTGTGCGGCACGGTCCGGGCAGTGCAGCACAGCACAGGGCAGAATTGGGCAAAAAGTCTGTGTTGCACAGTTGACATCGCATATTGGGAAGCAGTGTCGTACAGTTCTCGTATAGGAGTGACACAGTTTCTTGTGTGAACATGTTGTTAAATTTAGGATTTCAGTTCTAAGTCAGATTCAGGTGCTGATCTAGATTTATTGTTACTTCTTCACCAGAGAACAAGAAAGAAAGGGCGAAAAATGTTTACAATATTGAGTAATTTTCGTATTTTCTGCCAGATTTTATTCTTGTAATTACTCTTTATTTACTTACTATGACTGGTAACGTAAAAACTGGATAAAAACGCACAATTTCTATTAATTATCCTCTAGATCCGTCACAAAACACTAGTCAACCCGGCGCAGGTGAGCAATGCGGCACAGACACTTGTGACTCGATCACAAGTGCGCGCAGTCCACGTGCGGGACTGCACTGCCCTGCGCTGCGCTGCGCCATAATATGCGCGTTTCCTAGCAAACATGTGGTTTACAAAACACTGCCCTGCGCTGCACTACGCTGCGCTGCTCCGACTGCGTCTCAATATGCGCCGGGCCGTCCCTTTACTATTCAAATACTGTTTGCGTAACTGTTATGTATATGGGTTGCGTTCTGAATCACAAGGCACTGTAATTATAGATAGGGCTCAGATTATTAATTGACGAATATTGTGTAAATAAAGCAATTGTTTTAAATCCGCTTATTAAAAGTATGCTATCGTAAACGAATCAATTTAGCATTTAATTTGTTTAAATAATAGTGATATATTGTTATCAAATGCACAACAATTATTTTCAATAAATGTGTTTCCAGTTGGTGTCGTTTGAGTGCACAGGCGTCAACTCAATGTTTCACCCGTATTTAATGGTAGATTGTACAAATTGTAAACACTATTTTTATAGTTGAAACAAAATATGGACAGGTCTAATTAGTTACATAATTATTTAAATTAATTATTTCATTATAATAATCTTTCCAGTAAAAGATTTATGCTCCAATAGGACTTACCAGTTTTCGGCTTCAACTAATCAACGAAAAGTCTAGTGTGGTACCGGTACCGAGAGATAAATTATGCCCCTTACCTATAAAAATAATCGTACTTTGCATGATAAATGTTTAAAAAAACTGGAGTAGGATCTTAAATATTCCTTTTTTAATTGCATACCTTATTCAAGTTGTTATTAGTTCTGCGATGAAATTTCTATGGTATTTAATAGAATTATATTTGTATTGTAATAAAACATGTCTGTGTAGTATATTTCTTTAACAATTAAATGTAATTAACCAAACTCAGCAAGGATTAGTCACCCGTTACTATCTTTTAGTTTAATATTCATTTATTTTTGTTTAAGGTATATTATTTTCTACAATTTAAAAACATTTATTAGAAGTCTAATTGTCTAAATGCAAATTTACTTGCTCTTATTGTCCTGCCATGTAGGTATAAAATAAAAAAAATGAAAGTATTGTAGAAGAGGGTTCGTGTAAAGGTAAATTTAATGAAGAATACGCAGCCCAGTAATTTGTTGATATTGTAAAGAGTGTGATATTTCGTTATAAGTCTCTTTGAACTGTGAAGGATCCAAACAGTAAACAGAAAAATAAGTGTTACACAGGAATTAGTACTGGAAGGTGCTGAAGACTGTACAGTATGTAGAATCATTTGTGTTCGATAACTAAAGTGAACCTTCACAAAACTACAGTAACGGTAGGCCTACAGTGGTAGACTGTGGAAGTATAGTAAAGCTGTAGTTAATTTTTCACAACAAATAAACTTACAAATGTTACCTACAATTAATGTGGATCTTTGGATTCTAATGACTCAATTTTTTACTATTATGCCCATAACATTTATTGTACTCCCATTGATTATGGTTGCTAACTATCGCTATATCGTCATATATCGTCATTGGCCGCATTAAAGGTAATACGATAGACGAAATATGAAATATACTTACTTTTGTGACAACTTATTTGCTATAGAACTTTCAATTGCTATATTAATTACTAGCAGAGTACCCGTCCTTCGTATACGGGGTTGGCATATAAGTAAAGAAATGCTTATTGCAGTTATATTGAACTCAAACTTGGAACTTGCAATGGGGGAGGACACATGTTGATAAAATTTGCTTCTATAAATTTACAGTATACTATAGTATTACACATCTACCATAGCCATAATATTCCACCACTTCATCTGAACAATAGAGAAAAACAAATGATTAAAAGTGCATAAAATATCAAAAATTATTCATGAAATTAAAAACATAAACACAACTGTAAACAATCCTACCTTGACAGTTCTCATGGCATACCACAGTTTGTTGTTGCTGCTTATTTATAATTAGCTGTTTTCATAAATGCAAAAAAATGTAGTTTTGCACCCTGTTGGTAAATCTTATAACTTTTAATGCTTTTACATAGAACCAACTTTTTTATTTGAAACAGCTGACTAAATTCTTTAATTCCCTTTATATGAATACTCATCATAAGGTTAACATGGGAAACTACAGAGCCACTGGGGTGGAGCCCGAAAGGATTTTTGAGATAAGAATATGCCTATATGTTAATTGGGAATGTGAGCTACCATCATGCCAAATTTCAGCCGGATCCGTCCAGTAGTTTATGCGTGATTGAACTTCAAACAAACAAACACACAAACTTTCACATTTATAATGTTAGTAAGATTTTTGACCCAGTTATAACTAACTGTTAACAATTGTAATTGATTATTGTTGTGATGGTTGTGGTTACTGTACTAGGATACTAGTAACACTTTTATCACCTTACAAGAAGTGATACTCTCACAGGATTTTTATCCCTCCTTGTTGTTTAAACCCGTTGTTGAGTTATAAGCTCACTAATGACAGCATTAATTATGATACCAAAGTAATTACATTAGTTTCGAAATGGGTTGTGCAAACGATTTTCATTTTTGCGCCACTATTTCTAAAGGAATTGAGATTTTTTCCTTAGGGATGTAGCATACGGTATTATAATAATGCAAAGTAAAACCCCCAGATTTAATTAATGTTCTTGGCATTTTGTTATAATGATATGATCAAATATATTTCTGCTACTGTAATTTTCCGATCTAAATACAAAGTTCAGTGCTCCATTTCGTTCAACAAATATGGCCACTGTTAAGCCATACGGCCAATGATCAATTGTTAAATGTGCAAATTATTTCTGTAGTGAAATAATTACTTCACGGAGGTATTGGTAGTCTTCAAACACGTTTGTAGGCTAGAAATAAATGATTTAGAATATTTTAAAGGAAAATCTTTGAACTCTTATTTGATATTGTTGTGCAAGCAAGCAGGCAAGCAAGCAAGCACACATAAAAGCAGACTTTACTCGTATATACGATGAATGTAATAAAAGAGACAGTTGGTTTTTGTTAATATAAAAAAATTGAACAAAAGATTTGATAATCTGTTTTGGCAATCGTATGAGTACGTAAGTTTGGTAGAATTCATGAGTATATCAAATTGTAATGAAATCCCACTACAGTTGGAAAAAAATTACAACAGTTTTGTAGTGGATGGTGACAGCAAAACACATAGAGAATTTGTGTTTTGCTGTCAACAACTACAATAATATTTTTGTACAATAGAAGTTGTTTAATGTTTTGTTTGTGCTGGGTATACTCACCAATAGATACATATACCTAGCTGGATATGTATCTAGCCTAGATGGTGTTATTAGTTTTTATTACATTCAACGAAAACCAGGTGGTTTAGAGCCAAACACCTTATTAACAATATACGGAAATTTGTTAACAAGAATGCTTATAATATTGAAGCATATCCATAACCTGGTAAATTTAATCAAGGTGTAATATTAGCAATCGATAAAAAAAACAATTTTAGCGAATTTCCCATATAGGGAATAAGCTATTACCGTAGTACTCATGGTAAGACCTGGACGCGGGACCGATTTTTTTTTTCGTTTTGAGGTCCCTAGAGGCCAAAAACACCATCCGTTCAAATTCATATATATATATATATATATTTATATATATATATATATATATTTATATATTTATATATATATATATATATATATATATATATATATATATATGTGTGTCCGTCAGCACGATAACTCGAGCAAAAATGATCCGATTTTGATGAAATTTGGTACAAACGTGTAAACGTACGTTTATTCGAACGAGTTCGCGATCCAGCATGATCGGACCATGGGAACGGGGGTTTACGGGGGGTTTTATGGGGTAAAAATAGGTTTTTCCCATTTTTGACCTAAAAAACATAAAATTTAGCAATTTCTTTCCAAACCATTTTGTAGAGCTTAAAAAAACAAATAATTTAGTATATTGAAGCGTTATTATGCGCCTAATGGTTACGGAGAAAATTCCAAAAAAATTGTAAATTTAAAAATTCCCATGTTATTCTTATGGAGAATAAGTAAACTGTTGTAGTTTGCTTGTTTGTGAACATATTTTGATCAAATTTGGAAAATGTTTTTATTTCTTACTAACTATTCACATTTTACAAAAAAAAAGTTTTACCCTCCCTGATGCAGCAAACCTAAGTACTTGTTAAACTAATTCTATTTAAATCAAGAATAAATGTATTTTTAAGTAGACATTTCAGTGTAAATACAATCAGTCAAATGGAAATTCGCTTAGTCTGCAGGTTTGCTGCGGCGGGGGTATTTATATATACTGTATATATTTCATAAGTGTACAAGTATTATTTTACTTTTATATTGTACAATTAGTTATTTTCACATGACAAAGTTCGGATTCAGTTGGAAATTGATTTATCTTATTGTATTCAGTTAAGTTTGTTTTATATGTGGATTTCCTGTAAATATTTTTTATTTTTATATAGTTACTAGTTGTGTATACATTAAACACTATTTCAACAAACAATGTGGTTGTTTGTCAAAACAATTTGTATTATTTGCTCCATATCCCCCCTGAAATGAATGTCAACATTTGTTAGATTTTTTACATTAGGCCTATTATGTTTTTTAGATAGTTGTGTATTAAAAGAAAAAAATACCCTGTTTCAACAAAATTCAATTCACTGGTTCCAACTTCAATAACCAACAGTAACACCACGACACGACTACCTATTTTTTCATCCGATTAATATGCATATACGAAATGAATTTTAAATCTTATATCTTTCAACAGATGTTTTGTTGAAATAACATTAATTTGAAAAGGGAACTTATAACCTGTGGATGGAATTAAACAAAATTAAACACGATAGTAAGCTAATGACGTAACTTGTCTTTGTCTATGATGTAGTCGATGATATAAGCTACAATATAGCTTCAATATGATGTTTAATTAAATGCATCGATGAACACGAATACTGGTGTAAAAACAAAACAACATTAACAACGGTTAAACATAAATACATGTTTTCTTTTCAAATCATCGAAAGAACACAAAGTACACAATAAGTAATTTCAATACGGTACTATAAAAAAAGTCAACACAGTTGTGTTCTAATAATTTTGCCAGCTCAGGTTTTGCAACGAAGATCAAAAAGTAAATTAGAAAAAGGTGAAATATAAATGGTGAAATATAATTCTAATGTACCTTGGAACCTGGCTAATGACAAAAAATACTTAATTCTCAGTATCTTACAGAGGAAACACCTATTTAGCTATGCATCGCAGTGCAGAATACTTTGAGGGAAGAAAGTATATCTAATGGAGATGGCAAACAACCAAACTACAGTAAAAAACCAGCAATTTTAAAGGCCTTTCAATGGTTATTCCATGTTAGCACTTATTCGATTGACTATAGAACAAAGCCAAAACTCAGGGTCATGGCTTGAATTACGTCCTAGCCGAATTACATTAACTAAAATAGGAATTGGCCGATAACAGAATTCTCTATACAGGTTCTGAAATATTACGTTTCTAGATACCGATTCCAAATTCTAAAAGAAAGAAAAAAATTAAATACTAAAAATAGTCTAATATATTCAAATGAAAATTTATAAAAATATTTGCATAACATAGCCTACATAGACAGCATTTGCAAATAATAATTGAAGAATACCTATTTTGACTGTCAATATTGAAACAATACGCTGGACAGTAACCCATATTTTTAGGACGAAAGTTGCCAAGGTCAACGTTTTGTTGTTCGTATCATCCAACGATCACATAAGACCATCTTGTTGTAGATTAGTGAAAAATACTGGCTTCACGTCGCGGCCAACATGCTCCATCTATTGGTCTTATGTGATCGTTGGTATCATCATTGTACAACCGGCGTAGTCCATGCCGGCAAAAAATTATCGTGCGTTTTCGGCTATTTATCGTATCCAAGCATGGTTAATGCAGTCAGGGAACCGGTTTTTTTAACGAAACGAAATAGTCGTAGACAGAAAACATCATAGCGCTGTTACCATGAGCTAAAAATTATACAACTTGCGTTAATTTGTAAAAATTAGCTGGTGGACTGAACGACCATGGAGTGAATAAAACATCCCGGTTTTATTAAAACAAACACACTCGTAGTCTCGGACGCTCAACACTAAACACTCGAACATATCAAGGCCACGTGATGAGGGTTGCGGAGTCGTCGATTGGTTGGGGGGGGGGGGTGTTGGAGGATGGGTGCTCTGCCACACTATTTTCTATATCTAGTTGAAAACAAAGGCGACCACTGTCTGCCTGTCTATCTGTTCGACTCGAAAACAAGAATCAGTGTGAAGGCCTCTTCATACAATAGTACTGGGGGACCGAGCCTTGCTCGGTTGTGGCATTGACTAACCAACACCAAGTATACCTCCCATCACATTGTAAATTTTGAAGCTGTGTTTTCGTGTCTAGTTCTGTCCGGTACACTGTCGATGTCGTGTTTTGTTCAATTTTGTTTATAGTATTCAAGTGTTAGTTTCACTCCCGGCAACACCTCGGGCAGCTTTTTCGGCGGCGCCACCGGTCTCCCCGCGGCTAATAGGCACCCTTTGACTCCATGCCCTCTACACGTCCGACACCGGCGGCTCCACTAGCTGCGCCACATGTTGCTCAAGGCTAATAGGGGCCTTACTTGAACTTAAAGAAACATTTCGTTAAGTGCCAAGAAATTAATCACGCACCTACCTACATAAATAACAGTATTTTTTTTCATAAATAAATAAATGTAAAAATTAATAAAATAACACATCAACACATGATTATTCTGATTGTTTATTACATACCTTATAGGCCTACATTGCTTGTATTACAGAGTCGTTATTGTTTTATCAATCAAATGTCTTGGATTGTAATGAAATCATTTCTCGAAAATCATATTTAAAATATTTTTTTATCAAATGGTTTTAACGATTATACGTACTTTAAACCACAACCTAGCAAGGCTCAGTCCCCCGGTACTAAAAACTTAAAATGCGTGATATCATTGACTATATATACCTACAGGTAGGTATATATAGTCAATGGTGATATTTATAAGACCAATGTCTGTTCAACAAAGAGTAATTATTGAGCACCTGACATCCATCAGCAATATGGTATGTTCTTTTCCGACGAATCAATTGGCCAAAACATTGGCTGATGTGTTAACATTTAATAAAATGCATTTATAGATCAAAAGGTATTTATTTCCCGTGCTATTGCCGTTAAAAAGCACGGGTACAACAGCTAGTTATCAAAACATAGACAAAAATACATTAAGAAAGTGTTACCATACTAACAACATAATACATTGTGAAAGTTTGTGTGTTTGTTTTTCTTATTGGGGTTCAATCACTCACTGGTCGGATTAGGTTGAAATTTGGCATGCTGATAGCTCACTTTCCCGATTAAAATATAGGCATATTTTTATCTCAAAACTCATTTCGTGCTCCGCCCGACTCTATTGTCCGTTAGAGTTTGGATTTGCAACATTGTATTTTACAAACAAAGACAATTAAGGTCTATATCAACCTATGATTACATTTGAGCACTTCTTCTTTATATCATAAGTTTCTTCTACATCTGTATTATAATTCAACACAGGATTTACTAATTTGAAATATACGATACAGCCTATGAAATAACTACACCTTGAGAAACAGATTGGGCAAATTGGTTTACTTCATACCAAGCTATCAATAACATACACACCAAATTATCTCCCCCTGTAACAGCAAACCTAGGTACTCATTGAAATTAATAATATTCATATAGGAAATATTTCTTACAATTACTAGGGAAGAATTTAGTAGAATTACAGCAAGGTAAATGGAAAATTGGTTTCTCTGCAGGTTCACTGACGCGGGAGTATTTTAATTTTACGGGAGGCAGTACACAATAATGATATCTTACTCATCATCATTGGCACAACCATTACGGATAATTATTATTATTACCGTAACATAATTAAAGAAGTAACTAAATCCAAAAAGATTACACAAACAAATTTAATTAATTACGTAAAAAAAAGTATATATCATAAAGCATTTCTTATGCTATATGATATTTATGGTTATACCATCGCAGGTAAAGCCGAAGGTACTTGCTAAGTAATTAATAACCCTTACATTGACATTGATCAAACAAAAGCCATGAAATGATTAGGGATATGCCTCAGACCCCAAATGAACGAAGGGTAAAAATTTGTTGAGTACCTATATAAAAAATTTCATATAAATATAAAATGCAAATCAAATAATTTGCATACTACTTTTTAATGTATTTAGTATCAGACACAAACAAGAGTTAGAGTCAAGAGTTAGTGAATTATTGAGTTAATTCAAGACTTGTATTATTGAATTGGTATCTTTCTATCATAAAGTCTTTAAAGTCTAGCATTAAGTCTTTCGATCTAAGATTTTAAATTCAGGGATTATGATTTAGTTACATACATCAACATGGCATCAACCGATATACGCCGTCTGCAATTATGGTGCCTTGTTAGAAGGCAATCTATATATACCACAGTGAGGCAAGCAGTATTTGACAAATACGGGAGTTAGAAACTGTATGAGGAAAATTAAGATTTCCTAAACAAATTGGGCTGTTATCTAGATACATATTTTACTTTATAAAAAGATAAGTTACTTCAGATAAATACAGTATAAACCACAAAGTAAACTACCTATTTGTTCCATAATACTTAATTCTATGTTCTAATAGCAAAAAATAAAATGTTAGCCTTCTCAGAGTATTCTCAGAAGATTAACTCTTCTATTAGGAGTATTTCATTCCATCTATGTTTGATAATATTGTTGTCATGATGGTTAAATTTAAAAAAGGAGATGTAAAAAAAATTATCATAGCATATATTTAAGGCCAATACATACGCTAAGAGAATTGTAAAACTATACAAAGAGTGCTTCAAAGGGCATTTTGATACTCCATTGATAAAATACAAACAGTATTTTATTAATTGCCTTTACGTGATATAAATTAGAACAAAACTAAAATTAATTAAAAACTCCGTTATACTTAATGGCTAATTTATGTGACAATATTTATCTAACATAGAGCGAATTAAAATGTTGTTTTTAAACATTGTCTGAATATACGTCTTAAATATGATGTTGAAATGGTTTTTGGACAAAAAATACACACACCAAATAAGTAGTTTGGTTACTTTTCTATACAGATCTAAACTCGAGTGTCTAAACTTTTCCCCTGACATTAGCAACGCGGCTGGTTACGGCGTTCATCGCCTTCAATCTTAGAGACGCAACAGTTCTAGCATTTTGGATGTTCCGATCTGACTAGTAGCGTTTTGGAAATTCCGACCCGACATACGATCGCAAGATCCAAAGTGAAAAGGACAGCCTATTTCATAAGTTTACTTTAAGAAATAAATTTGTACTTCTAGTTATGACTGTACTTTTGGATCTTACGATTTTGGAACTTCCGATCGGCAATATTTTCTTTGGATCTTTTGATTTTGGACCTTCCGACCCGCTAAATAACCTTTGGAAATTCCGATTTTGGAAGATCCGATCGGCAATATAAACGTTGGATCTTTCGATTTTGGAACTTCCGATCGGCAATATATTCTTTGGATCTTCCGATTTTGGAACTTTTGAAGACCGTCCCTTTATTCATTCATTCTGACACTTAAGTTAAAGTTAGTAAGCTTCATGGCGACAATAAATTACCTACACTTTCTAAGCTGAGAGGCACAAATGTTTTCCGCGGATGATGGTGAATTTGGCGGGTGTAATCAACAAGTGTTGCACTCGTCATTCGTTTCGTCTGCATTTGTATTTTCGGCTAAATAAATAGTTATTTAGTCATAATTTGAAATAATAATTCACATTCTTGATCCAAACATTTACTGTTATGGATCCTAGATCTAATCCTGAAAATGTTTTCAACATTTTAATTGCAAGTGACGTACACTTAGGTTATGGTGAAAAAGATCCACTGAGAGGTATGCCTCCTATTGTTGTTTAAAACATTTTTATTGTCATCATACTATCCTATCGTTATATTTAACAAATCATTGTTGCTGTGACATAATTTATAGTGAAACTTTTAGATCCAAAAGGTATGATAATATAACTGACATGTTAGGTCAGCTCTTGAACACTTCATGTAGGCCTAGCCTCGGAAGTTATGGAGAGCCAAGGCTATTAGGCCTATAGGCCTAGGCCAACTCAAATTGCATATTTCAGTTCTTGATCCACTTTAATTAAGTTAGGCCTACTAATTGGATGATTGTCAATAACTACAAACTGATGTATCACCTTAAATTAAATGGAACCTTAATGGTTATAAAGCCGTTGGTGGTATTTCATCATTGCTAAAACTTAGGTAGGCCTACCTACCTAGTTATGGAATTGATTACCATATGGAATTGGTAACCATTGATTATTGATTACCAGAATTTTTCCTCTAAAATATATTTTAAATAAGTTTTCTAGTTACTTGAAGGTAATTATTAACAGGATATCACTTTTTGATAACCAGAACCTAACTATAACTTAACCCATTTTTCAATTATTGTAATTTTGTACCTTTCCAAGAGAAAGGTACAAAAAGGAGAAAGGTTTTGGTGAATCGGTGGCTCAGATGGTAGCGTCCCGGACTTCGGGCCCAAGGCAGCGATGTCGGCGGTTCGGATCCTGGTCACTGCCGCAAACATTTTTCATCAGTACAGTTCACCTTCTTACTGTTCCGGCTCACCCCTTGCTTTGCTGGATACGTTCCACGCAAAGATCTGTAGTCTATATGGACGGGCAAATGCAAAGTTAAAAGAGGCCGCCCACCTCTTTTTTTAAAATATAGCCTATGTTTTTACAATTAACCCTAACTTAGGTAATTGATGAAACCTCGGCTGTGATTAGATTATTATCTGAGAAAAATTGTATTACATTACCGTACATTATTGTAAAATGTTTACAGACAATAAAGATTGATTTGAGCACCTGGCTAACGTTTTTGAAGATAACTTAATTAATTTTACCCACATAAGGCTAAGTTACAGTACTTGAATGCTATTATTTTAAGTTACGTCACTTAGGTTTGATTTATACTCAAATGATCTAAATAATTTTGAACTCCATTCTAACTTTATGTTTGGTTGACATTACACTTATACAGTTGCCAATTGGCTGGCCTATATAAAGGAGGTGTGTTTGTAGCTACTAGAAAAGCTATAGATTTTTCCTCTCACTTAAAAAAAAAAAATGAAATTACTATTTATCCTATTTCTTCTACCTGTTTCGGTTGTTTTTATTTTGAAATGATTTTTCCTCTACGATGGTTGAACTTGCCTTTAATGAACTTTTTGATTCCAGGAGATGACAGTTTCAACACCTTTGAAGAGATATTACAGATTGCAGATCAGAAAAAAGTGGACCTTATACTCCTTGGTGGAGATTTATTTCATGATAACAAGCCATCTCCTAAGTGTGTTCATCGATGCTTAGCTTTATTGAGACGTTATTGTATGGGAGACAGGTAATGGCAACTGTTTTGAAAGGTTAATCTAATAACAACTTGCAAAAGTTTATAAGACAATGAGATTTACTAAGTTTAGTTTAGGTTGAATTATTCCAATTCCTAACAATGAAGTTACATTACTATTTAAATGTATAAACATTGCTTGTTTGACAAGTTAACTTTGCAAAAGATTTTTGCCTATGCAAATTCATTCCACAAGGATGACTGTGTTTTTTTTTTAATTTTAATAAAATTGCTTAGCTTTAGCCACATTAACAAAGTCCACATTCATCAGCCTTCATAATTGACCCTCTGGTAATGAGAATGGATTTTGTGAGGTTTGATCAACTAAAAACTAAACACACACAACATTAAGAAACTGCACTGTACAGTTAGGCCTATTTGTTGGATATGACACAACCAGTGGCGTAACAGTGTTTCCCCGGGCCCCCCGCATAAATGTCCCCTGCTCCCCCTCCCATTCCCCACCACAGCACTATTTACCACACCATCGATCGGTATACCGATGGCCACAACTGACACATAACGTTAGGTTACGTCATTGACGTAGGTGACGGCAGGTCTACACGATCAGACTGTCGGAGGATGGTCTCTAGCCATACAAAGTGTTTACCTATTCTTCAACCAGAGTCCTCTTTAAAACATATTTTGTCACAGTGATACTAAACTTGGGAGTTATGTTCGCGGTTAATATGGGCTACTCCATTACTCCACCATTTATTACTAAAACAACCAAGCTACAGTACCAACTATAATTTCCATTTAAATGTTATTGCTTCACTAAATTAGTTCTATTTAATGACATGATATCTGATTGAGAAACTAGGAGCATAGAAGCCTACAGTAGGCCTAAATTCAAACTCACTAGCGTGAACTGACTTCGGTGAAATAAAAACTACTAAAAATAGAACAAAATTTTTATTTTTAAAGTGACAAGAAAAACTTTGTATAAATTAACACATGTTTTAGTAAGTTCAAATTGTTTTACAAATCACAAAAAATAACAGTTAGAAAGGTTTTATTTATTTAAATGTCTTGATCTTGCTGCGTTTCTAGCTGCAAAAGTTTCAATGACTGTCTTAACATAAATATTTTTTGCAATGTTGTTTTCAATGCTTAAGACGCTCAACCCACTTAGTCTCTCCTCAGACATAGTACTTCTGAGATAATTTTTTATTAATTTTAACTTGGAGAAAGAACGTTAAGCTGAAGCCACTGTAACAGGTAGAGTCAAAAATAGTAAATATGCTGTACATAAATTCGGTAAACTGGATGCGACAGAGTAGTTTTCCAGGAACAAAAATTCCACCATCTCTTTCAGGGACCTATTAGCTTTGATTTCATGTCTGAAAGTTCTTCCGAAACTTAACATTTCGTTAGGCAAGTCAGATGTCAAATCTTCGCTATATTCTTTTGCCAGTTTGCTTGATTTCACTTGAAGCTCATCATCTTTACTTCTCAACAGAAACTCAGGACTGAGAACAGAAAACAAATTGGCAACGTGGGACATTCCTTTGAATCTAAACGTAATTTGATTGATTGCAATGTCCAATATTCCGTAGAATACAACTGTCTTATAGTATAAATTTGCATCAGCCAGACGCCTTGGGCAAGTTCGTCAAAGAGTTTCTTTGATTTTCTATTCCTTTTATTTTTGAGCTCGGTATTAACTCCCCATTGTTGAGCAATGGCAGTTTCTGTCACAATTGTGATATCATAATTGTTTCTTAGATCAGTTAGATCTTTTTGTACATTCTTGAGCAACTCCATTGCCTTGCATACATTAATATCTTTCCTCTGAAGGTACTTTGAAACTATGTCAGTGGACTTGAGTATTAATGTATGTAAGACCATTTCAACAACAAACTCAAAGCTTTCCATGTGGTTTTTCAATGCGTTTTCATCAGGTTTGTTAGAGCTCAAGACTATTATTGTCAGAGCTCTCAATACTCAATACTACAAAATTGTATCTCAGTGCTTTTAGGGAATCAATTCTCGAAGACCAGCGTATGGGCCAAAGCTTTTTCATTGTGATGGTAACTGAACACAAAAGCTCCCATCGTTTTATACTTTGGCTAAAAAACACATAAATTTGTCCAAAAACATTCAGAACTAAATTTAAATTATGAGCTGCACAATGAATGTAGGTACTTTGCTGTTCTTTTGTTTTCTTTCAATCCTAGATTTTACCCCTTGATACACTCCTGACATGTTCGCAGCCCCGTCATAGCCTTGTCCTCTGCATTTTGACAACATCAAATTCTTCTCCTTAAGACTGTGTATGATTTGCCCTGCCCAGTTTGATCGCTTACTTCTCCAAAACCCAAAAACCTTTCATTGATTTCTAAACTAGTAGGCCTTCCAGACTCATCCTTAGATATTGACACATATCTGATTATTTGACTCAGTTGATCTGTTTGGGTGATATCTTGAGTAGTATAGTATAGTAGTAGTTGAGTAGTAGAAGATCTATCAACTCATTTTGGATTGCCGGAATCATATACTTATTACTGTATTTAGGTGCATTTACTATTTGTTCTAGCACAGGATCGTATTTACTCAATAAATCAATGACTGTCAAAAAGTTACCACTGTTGGGTTTGCCTATAACTTCTGTATGACCTCTAAAGACCAGGTTAAAGCCTGCCAGAGTAAGAGTGACATTGACAATTCGATCTAACACACTAAACCATTTATTGGTTTCCTGTTTAAGCTCTGATTTCATACCGACGTCGACCGTCCGATCCTTTCTCCACAAATCCGATACACGACATGCGTTCAAATGCATGGCGCTTTTTTCATGTGTATCAATTTTTTTTTAAAGGCCTTTCCAATCTCGTCGGCCCACGGAGAAAGCATTGAACCCTTTCTTTTAGCAAATAACCTGCAAGACTCACACTTAACTAACTGTGTCTTTTTTCTGTGAATAGCAAGGCCATTCCCTTGAAATGTTAAGTAAAGTTTTTGTTTGAGTTTCATAATATTTTATAGAAAAAGATCTGTTATCTTGGTTCTGGTCTCTGGGAAAAGAACCACGAGGTTTGCATGGACCATTATTTATTATACATTTTTTTATATCGTTTGTTAATTTGTTTCCAAAGTGTCCAGGATCCGATGGATATTCCTTCTCAAAACTTATCGAATCATGCAACGTTTCGACCGACAATTAGTTAGAACAAGACTTTCATTGTCAATTGTTTTTATTCCCGTGTTCACTAATTCCTGATTCTGAGTCAATATTTACCGTTGTTTCTATTCTATCATTTTCTTTATTTATCTCCTTTTTAGTGTCAAAATTATCACTGTTACCTCAGTAACATTACAAGTTTCTTCACTTACCACAACATCTTTTTCAATCGGAGTGTCTTGATGTAGATGGAAAATCACTGACATGATCAAAAAAGATAGGATTTTGGGATGAATCAACTTCCTGTTCAAAATTTGTCACGGGAGAAAAACATCCGTGAACAAAGGATCGGTTTTACGGACGGTTTTAGGAGAAAAGGGTATCTCAACCTCGCAGACCCCCCCCCCTGCACCGGGGGTCTGCAGGGCCGGCTGTTACGCCACTGGACACAACAGACAACACAAAAACTGTTCAGAGTTAGTGTTTTAATTTTAGAGCCAATCTGAATCAGGGTAGTGTTAGATTATTAACGAGCAAACATGTGATCATATGAAAATGTAGCTGAACAATTTTTGGGAGCTTGCATTAATCAATTAGGATTTTGACTACAGTTAACTTAAAATAATTTATAATTAGCCTACTAAACTACTACTTATTTACAGTTTTTTACCTAGGCTATTTATTTATATTAATTTACTTATTTATTTATAGTGCATATAAAACATCAATTAGGTCTATCTCTTTAAGCAACACTTCCAACCTACATTGTTTTCATTTTTTGTTTTGCTGGGAGCGAGCTGGTCTAGTGGTAGAGTGCGGGACTTTGGTCCATGAGATATTAATTAAAACCAATGGATTTTATCTTAGTGATGCACAATGCTGCACCCCTCCCGAAGTTGTGTAAAAAATTATCCCCGGCGAAAGCAAAGCGTTTTAGGGGGAAAAATTGTTGCTGGTTAATATAATTATAAAAAACCTGTATTTGTTCCTGTTTCAGGCCCGTGACTGTCGAGTTTTTAAGTGATCAAGCAGAAAACTTTCAGCATTGTGTCAACCCTGTTGTCAATTATGAAGATCCAAACTTGAATATTTCGATTCCGGTCTTCTCGATTCATGGAAATCATGATGATCCTAGTGGTAATAATGAATTGGCCTAAGCTCTCTTTGTTTTCTTTTAAATTTATGGGATGTTGCTAAGAAAAGGCTTCTTTCTATAATATGCCTACCTGAAAAAGTATGAGGATAAAAATATTTGATCAATCTCCTTTTATTTTCAAATGATCTAAAATACATTGAATTTAAAAAATTAAATTACTTTTTTGGTTGTAATTACAAGTTGCAAATAGGCTGCATCCAGGCGCCACTATATTTAACATATTTACACATTAAAGACTAAAGAAAATAATTTATAAATAAAAAACTTTTTTAAAACAAAACGTTTTTAAACGCACTAAAAAGTAGAAAATAATTTATAAATATGTTGAGAGTATAAATACTTGTAAGATTTAAAACGAAAAACGTTGGGTGCATGCAATTAATTGATAATAATACATTAGTTCAATAGGTGAAGGTAATTGTAAATTATCTATTGCATGCACCCCACGTTTTTCGTTTTAAATCTTACAAGTATTTAAACTCTCAACATATTTATAAATTATTTTCTACTTTTTAGTGCGTTTAAAAACGTTTTGTTTTTAAAAAAGTTTTTATTTATAAATTTTTTTGTTCAGGTTATGGCCAGGTGGCCACATTAGATCTTCTGAGTGCGTCTGGATTGATCAACTACTTCGGCAAGTGGACAGACCTCACACAGATCCAGATTAGTCCTTTACTGATGCAGAAGGGAGAGTCTAAGTTGGCAATGTACGGACTGAGCTACATCAAAGACGAAAGACTTTCGAGACTGTTTAAAAACAGGAAGGTGTGTTACATTGTATTAATGGGTACTTTACAATAAATTTTGGAAATCAAAGAATAGTTGTAGTTTTTTGAATGACACAGACTATCATCTCACATTGATAGTTATGTAGTTATGTTTTGCAACTGTATATATCAGTGGAAAATAAAAAAAAGTTGATAAAAAAGCTAGCCTCGAGGCACTGTTAAGTGAAAGTTTTGACCAAATCAGTGTTTATCGTCTTACGTAATTTAAGGTTATAAATATTGTTGCTTAACCCTTCAAGGCGGTTTGAGCCTTTCTCATCATGCGTAAAAAGACATTGCTACGGTTTGATAAGATCCGCTTGTCATGATGCAACCCAATTGGTGAGGTGGCATCTGACGACCAATCGGTGAACTATTTCAAACTAGACTGTATACAGCACATTGTTTATTAGTTGCTCAATCTTTTACAGCTGTTCCCGATCAAAGTGAGTGTGACATGGACAGATTATGTATTGTTTCCAAACGATACATATATTATCGTATATAGTATCAACCATGAAAAGTTGATATTATAAGGTTATGAGCTCTCTAGATAACCCATTAGTTGTTCTGATTATGAACTTAAAATTCCATTTACTAGCTATTTTGTGAATAGCCCTAGGTATTTTGTGAATTTCTATTTTAATGATGGAACTATTAATTTAATCAGGACTAGCAAAAACACTTATGCCAAAACGAGGTGTACTTTTTGTGCGATTTGGAAAAAAAACAACCTTACCAGGATCCGGTGGGTGTTATAAAACCCCGCCTTAAAGGGTTTAAAGTTTTCGAGCACAGAAAGAGTTTCTAAGGTTACAAAATTTTAATTTCCCTCTGCAGTAGGGTGGTTATTGATATATTACAGTGTAGCCAATTTCACGTCAATGCTTTATATGTTTCTAAAACCAATATGAAAAAAAAACTAGGTAACAAATTTGTTTCATGTCCATTTGAGAGATTTCAGTTTTCGTTGTCAAGGCTGAACAAGTGGCTCAGTTAGCAAGTATAATGGCCTTTTCACAAGAGCTTGGTTTTTGAAGGGCTAAGGCTACATCAAGACTTGTCCAGATCTTCTGCTCTATGTGTCCAGTACTTATGCTGGTCAAAGTTGTCTTCATTTTTTTTTGGGAGAATAAGGATTTTACAAATGTATTGGCTGAAAACAGTAGACTAAGTATCTGTGGTTTCACATCAATCAAACGACAATGACTATAGTTCCCTGCTAAAGTAATCACTTGAAATTCCATTTTTTTTCAGTAGGAAATATAAAATTGAAGAGACCTTACAGTCATAGTAGAGTTTTGTGTTACTTGTCAACTCATATTTATAAGATTTGGTTGGTTAAAACTATTGAAACATTTGTAATGGCCGCAGGTGACGATGTTGAGGCCCAAGGAGTTTGGCGACGAATGGTTCAATATCTTGGTGTTGCATCAGAACCGAGTGATGAGAGGTCCTAACAACTACCTACCAGAGCATGCACTCGACGAGTTCCTAGACCTTGTGATCTGGGGCCACGAGCACGAGTGTCGCATTGAGCCCGAGAAGAACGCTAAGCAGGGCTTCTTTGTCATACAACCAGGTTAGCAAGTGAATACCGTCAGAAAAAACATACTTTTTCCGTAATATGACCATTTAATTTGGATGTAAGAGTACACAAATCACACTTATGACCTATACTAGCAGAGTGTCCTTCGTACGGGGTTGGAGTATAAGTATAAAATGCTCATTGATGATGATGTTATACTCGTGCTTTGCGTTTTTAATGGGAGATGACACAGTACAGTAGAACCCCGGATAACCGAAATAAAGGGGGGAAAGCCATTTCGGATAACCAAGTTTTTGGTTAACCCCTCAAATGCTAAATATAGCCTATGTATTACTACAGTGAGTTGGAAAATGAATTTAAAACAATCTATATATATAATACGCTAAGCCGATTTTTATAAACAGAACTCGTCCCTTATTTTTGGACCGATTTTGATGATTAAATTTTCAAAAGAATGGCCCTGATCTGTAGTTTTGCAAAGTGTTTTTATATTGTTTAAATCCTTATTAGTTCGGGCTGGATCTTCCATCAAAGTTGGGGTTTCTCCCATATAATTAACATGGGGAATCTAAATATTTAATTGGAAACTTTGTCTCCACTAATTTAAGATAATGGCTGGGCGTAGAAACTTGGTAAAGGTGTCCAAAGAAAGGTCTTGGTCTGTAGATGAGTTATCAAAAGAAAAACAAAGTAAATTCCCTTAGGGCTCTGCCCCAGAAGCCTTCAAAAGATACCTCCACAGATTTGTTTACATTTTAAACCATGTGGATACTGTAATACTTTTTAATGAAACAGCTAAAATGAAACAGTTAAATACTATGTAACTTCCTCATATAGTTACAAAATGCTCAAACTCGCATTGTGACATTTATGAATCGGCTTATATTTATCCAACAGTTATTCATCTGCAGAAGAAGTTCAGTGTGCTCTTATCGTGTCTAATAACATCCAAACACAAAAACCTTGCCTAAAATGGTACCTATCTTGACAAATTATTTGCAGTGGCCTATATTACGGACCGTGGCCCACTGGGTTGCTAACATTATCGAAAGTAACACGATATTTTGGCTGTAAGAGTAAATACTATTTAAGCAGCTACTGTCTATAACAGAAAGGTCATATTCCTTTTAAACTAGATCACATTATCCTTTATAAGATACGTTGACATCAATATTTATGTAACAGCCAATTTACAGTATGTTTTTCTCTTTGGAAGTGCCACATTGCTATTTAATTTGCATTATTTGATGCCAGTGAAGCCACATGACCATATAAACGAGGAGGCCCTTAACCGTCGATTTCGACGGGTTACACCTAGTGTTTATATAATACAGTATTTTATTTCAGCTACAGAAATGTTACAATGGGTTAGAAAATACTTTAAGCTAAACAACTGAAGTTACTAAAGCATTTTACATTACGTATTACTTATATTTTAGCCCTGTATTAATTTATGGAACCGTTTCAGTTAAACCGGGTTTTGGCTAATCCGAATTCGGTTAACCGGTGTTCTACTGTATACTATAGTATAGCACATCTACAAAAGGCATAATATTCTACCACTGCATCTAAACAATAGGAAAAAGTAAAGTTCCCACAGCTTTTTGGTGCTGCTTGATTCAAATTAGCTGTTGTCATAAATGCAAAAAAAAATAATAGTTCTGCACCCTGTTGGTAAACCTTATAACCTTTTAAGGGGATATGGCAGTAAAAATGCTAACTTCCTTAACATTATCACTAGGTCTTTCAAACTTATATCATGTGTTTTATAGGCATAAGAATAGGTATAAACATAGTTAAAAGTAAATTTTTTTGTTAAGTACACCCTTAATATTTTTTTTAGTTTTTTTTTTTAGGTAATTAACTAAATTTGATATAACTTCAGTTCTAATTATTGGATTTTAATCATTAAACCATCAGTTTGCAGGGAATAATGCCCTCTAAATATTTAGGTAGAATTATAACAGTATCTTTATTTATTAATTTTTTATGGGTCATTTTGTATTTAAAAAAAATTAATTGGTTTTCTGTGTAAATAAAAAATCTTTTTTCACTTTAGAATAGACATATAGGCTACATTTACAATTCTACCTAATTATTTAGATAATAACATTATAAACACTTGGTAAAAATTTGAATCATGTAGCATAAACCGTTTTGAAGATATATCAAATTTAGTAGTTAAAAACTTACGTTAAAAAACTGATTAGCGGGAATCACACGCTAATGTTGCACTTGGCAGTGTAACCATGGTGATACTTATTGTTGAGTTATGGATCATTTTTTTTGTTTATGCAAGCATTTTATTATTATTTATTATATTATTATGTAATTATTACTTAATTATTATATTATTAATATTAATAATAATGATAATTATTATTATTACTAGCTGACCCGGCGAACTTCGTATCGCCTAAGTTATAGGTTTCCCCTAAGACAGACCGATGGAAAGAAAGTACCGTTACGTTTAATTTTCAAGATGATCTCGTTCGCATCGCTCAATCACGTCCTGGTTGAAGTTCGTTCGCTAAGCTCACTCACCTTTGGGTTGGTGCTCGTTCGCTACGCTCACTCACCTTTAGGTTGGAGCTCGTTCGCTGCGCTCACTTGCCTTCAGGTTAGCTTGTTCGCTACGCTAACTCGCCTCCAGGTTGAAGTTCGTTCGCTACGCTCACTCACCTTTGGGTTGGAGCTCGTTCGCTACGCTCACTCACCTTTAGGTTGGAGCTCGTTCGCTGCGCTCACTTGCCTTCAGGTTAGCTCGTTCGCTACGCTCACTCACCTTTTGGTTGCAAATTAGCTGTTGTCATAAATGTAAAAGAAATAATAGTGCTGCACCCTGTTGGTAATCCTTGTAACTTTAATGCTATTGAACATCATAGAACAGAACCAACTTGTTTAATTGAAACAGCTGTTAAGATTCATTAATTCCATTTCTCATAAGGTTAACATGGGAAACTCCAGAGCCACTGGGGCGGAGCCCTTTTAAGAATTTCGAAACGGGAAATAGTTTACGTCCGATTCGCATACCTACAGAATTTACACACCAAATTTCATAACGATCGGTGAAGTCGTTCCGGAGGAGTTTGCAGACAAACACTGTGACACGAGAATCTATATATATAATACGTGAAGCCGTTTTTTGTTAACGCAACTCCTCCCTTATTTGTAGACCAATTTTAACGTTTAAGGTGTCAAAAGTTTCGTCTCAATATGTAGTTTTGCAATAAGGTTTTAGAATTTTAAAATTCCTATTCTGAAGGGCGTGAGACCCTCTCAAAGGTCGGATTTTCTCCATAAGAAATACATAGGAGAAATTTAAAAGCCAAAAACAGCTGTTTATAAAAAAAACTGCTTTTTGGGAGTAAATATTAATGTTTGTAATATTTATTCAGAAGGTTAAGACCAAGTTAAACCGGTAATCAGTTTTGTAGGAAGAACAGAAAATGCCTCAAGTTCAAAGAAGAAATATTGAAAACTTAAATAGGAGACAATTAATAATAAGATATCTTATGCGTATGAGGAGAGTAGAAATAGAGTGGCCTGGTCTAACAGACACCCATCCAGATACACATTCACTTGGTAATATGAACAATATTTGCCAGTTCTGCTATACATCGACGGTTCTGCTATGCAACTCACTTTGGAAGTGAAAAAATGTACGAAGCACATAGTGTTGTCACGGTGGTAAAGTAAACTTGCCTAATGTCAGATCAAATGAATGCATGCAAGAAATGTTTACTTCTGACACTGACAAAACTAGATATTTCAAAACATTCAGTATAAACTATATTTAATGCCTTGACTATGATGAGTTCAAGTAGTAAGATTATACCAAATCTTGGCAGACCTTATATTTTTATTGTAAACTTATGTGTTACTCGCTCTACTTCAATTGAGAAAAAACGCAAATGGATTGTTTACTTCTAGGTTATTTTTCCAGTTCCTCGGGAAAACTTATACAAGGTCTATTGACTGAATTTACCAACACAATCCATACATTTCAAGTCAAAAATAAGAAGTTTCAACAACTAATTTGCTATTGAAAGTTTTAGTGGCAATATTAGACCAAACATATAAGTGAAGGAATTAGCATTTATGTATTCAACGATCGGGTTGTTACGGCCAAGTTTATGTTTATGATTTAGGAAAGACAAATAATATACGCTGTTCAAAAAGAGAATACGAAAATTGCTATCCAAATCGTATAGCTACAAGCATAGATGAAGAGTTATCTAACCTATTTCGACAAATGAATCGATACTTTCAAAACGTTGGGACAGGTATTAAGAGAAACTCCACTGAAAAACGTGAGACTGACAGACAACACGTTAAAATACGTTAACCAACTTTCAATGGTGTTGCTGCTTTAGGCCTGTTTCACATCTACCCGGCTGCCGGGTGCCGGGTGTCGTTTAACCGGCAATGGGGTGAAGAAGTATATGGCACCGTTCACACATGCACGGCATGTGTCGTGACCGGTTAATCACTTGCCCGGCTGCCGGGTACTAGTCGAGGGATGCCGGGTGCCCCCTCGGCGAAGGCCGGCTGCCGGTGCCGGGTAAACAAGTCGGCTGGAGTAGTGGGTATAGCGGCCCAATGTGACTGTTCACATACAACCGGCACCTGCCGTGTGTCGGGTGCACCAAGAGTACTTTTAGTTCAGTTCTTTGTAGTTAATGTGTATTAATTTTGGGTATTTGTTCGCAAAGTTTTGGTCATGTCCATGAATAGACTATGAACTACTTCTTTATTAGTTCAAGAGCAGAATTATTTGAATTAAATAGAATTTTTACTCAATTTATTTTTTGATTTTATTTTATTGCATAACATTGAATTAAATTTTACTCAAATTCAAACTGAATCAAATTTTAAAAAATCAAATAACCATTGCAATAAAGTTATTTCAAAGTACCTAACATTACAATTGCTCTATTACGTTCTATTTCCATCCCTACGACACACAAATTTCACAAGCTTGAGTACAACTGCCGGAGTGCCGGTGTCGGCGTAATGTGAAAGGTGCACTCGTGCCGGTGCCGGCTAGAAGTCGGGTTAACGGCATGCCGGGTAGAAGCCGGGTAGATGTGAAACGAGCCTTAGCCTATTCAAAGCAGATTATGCCACTTAAGTTGGCAAAAAATGGAGCACATGAAATGTTTGATATCACCTAACTTTTCAGGGTTCTCCACGAAGAAAATTCGTTTGATTAGGGGGATGTCTCAAATCAAAGAAATAAAATGATCCAACTTAAATTACTAAACACAGGTAGTAGGCCTAAGGCAACAGTTTTCTTCAATTCTCAAAGCTGGAAAAACTTTGTTGCAACATGTTAACTCGAATTGAAGCAGATCGTTTAACATTCATTAGAAGTTATCAATTGCAACTGAGAGCAGAAATAATGTAGGTGAACCTTGACGACGCAAACAGAGATATTTAAAATTAGTTACTAACAAGTGTTTAAACAACTCTAAGATGTAGCTACAATTGCTCGAATTTAAGCATAAAGTTTTCCTAAGCGTTATGTTTCATACTATGCGGCTCATTGAGCCGCACGGGTTCTCTAGTTTTATATATTAGATTACCAAAAAAAGTCATTGACAGGACTTTTTAACAATATTTTCCGTATTTTTCTTAATATAGCCTAAGGAAGCACAAAAATTTTTTTTTTTTTTTGACCAATTTTTCTTATTTTTAGCATTATAAATAATAAATAATAGACAAATTTAAAAAATCACTTTTTTGAAAAAAAAATCATTATTTCACTGCCATATCCCCTTAATGCTATTGAATATCAGAACCAACATAAGTAGTTGTTGTGTGAAACAGCTGACAAAATTCTTTAATTCCTTTTAAATAGCCTATGGATAATCATATGGTTACATGAATAACTTTAGAGCCACTGGGGCAGAGAGATAAGAATATGTCTATATGTTAATCGGGAATGTGAGCTATAATCATACCAAATTTCAACCCAATCCGACCAGTAGTTAATGCGTTATTGAACTTCAAACAAACACACAAACTTTACATGTATAATATTAGTATGATTACAGATTATACTACCCAGGTATTGCATTAGGATAGGATTTTGCAAGTTATCATTGCTTGAATTTAGCCTTCCTATCTCACCTCCTTATTGGTTATAAATTGACAATTAGTTTACTGTTAAGAGACATGGTTGTACCATGACGGTCAGTGGAGTGGCCGTTTTCCGCTAGTAGCAATTAAAAATTACCTAGCAAAGCAAGGGGTGAGCCAGTACAGTACAGGAGTGAACTGTATTAATAAAATGTAGTGGCAAGTACCAGAATTTAAACCCTCGACATTGCTGTCTTGGACCCGAAGTTTGTCGTGCTACCGCTACTGACTGAACACACTGATTCACCAAACTCTGTACGATTGGCTTTTTTACGCTGAATGAATTTATAGCCTCCAGTACTAACATCTAGCTTTCTAGTTCCCATTCGTAAAGCTGTGATAAACTGTAGAGTGTTGTGCCTTATCAGAGATTTAATTTCCCATTATTTCATTCCAGGCAGTCCAGTCGCAACGTCCCTCTGTGAGGGAGAAGCCGTAGAGAAATTTGTATCCGTCATTACCATATACAAAAAAGAATTCAAGACAGAAAAGGTCAAATTGAAAACAGTCAGGCCGTTTGTAATGGACTCTATGAGCCTGTCAAACTGCACCTTGAACAGAGCGGGTGGTGTTTTAAATGAAGAGGTTAAGTTACATATATTTCTTTAAAGTTTTCTGTTGCTTCTTATTTACATAATTTTTGGTCTTCTATCACAAAACATTGTTGTGTTTCGTTTCGATAAGTAATTTTGAGGTAAATAGGCTATTTATGCAGGTCTATTTAACCAACAGATTAAGAGTATTGTTATGAAAATCTTTTATTTGGCTTGAACCGTAGCCTCCTGGCGCGGCAAGACAAAAAGTGGCAACATCGCTGTCTTGGAAAACCAAAAAAGCTATTGCACTAATTTATAGTAGAGCATCTGAGCTATTCTTTTGTTCACGTTGTGTATTACTGTTATTACCATGGCAACAGCCTGGCTGGTGCGATGTTGCCACACACCAACTCTGCAGCCTTGTATTAAAGGAGGCTATGCTATACATGTTAAAGGCAGAGTTAAAAAAAAATTATGTCCTGAAAATACCTTAAGAATGTAATTTGATGTGGCAAGGCAACAGTGGTTATGTTGCTTTAAAATTTAATAGTGAACTTTATCTTCATTATCAGATTTCACAAAACCTTCGGCCTGTTGCATATATATTTCTTCTTCTAACTTTCCATTTAAAAAGGCTGTTTTTACATCAAAATGATGCACAGTCAGATCTTTTGTCGCTGCTATGGTTAGTAAAATTCTTACTGTTGTTGAATTAACAACAGGAGCAAATATTTCATCATAGTCTTCTCCATATTTCTGTGAGTAACCTTTGGCTACTAAACGTGCCTTATAGCGCTCAACCATACCGTCATCTCCATACTTTGCTTTAAATATCCACTTACATCCAACTGCTGTTTTCTGTGGAGGTAAATCTACAAGTTCCCATGTATCATTTTTTAATAAGGCTTCCATTTCTTCTTGAGCTGCTACAACCCATTGTTTTTTCTCAGGTTCAGACAATTTCTCCAATTGTTTCCAAGATTTTGGTTCAATCACATTTCCTTGAGCTATTAATGATAGTCTGTTAGGAGGAACACCTTTTGTTTTTCTTTCAGATTTTCTTACTTTCAAGTTAATATCATTGTTCTGATGATCATCTCCATTATTATCCCCATCAATTATATATGGCTCGTCATGTTCAATCTCTTCCATTTCATTTGACATATGTTCTTTAGTTTCATTTGTTGATGTTTGCCTATCATCAAGTACATTTTTCTCATCAGTACCTTTTGGTTGATCAACTTGAACACTTCTTTGATTTTCTTCGACCTTTTCATGTCTTTGGAGTAAACTGTCTACAGGCAATACCCTAAAGCTTGAATTAGTATGATTTGCATCGACATGTGGAAAGGAAGATGTGTCAAAAACTACATCTCGAGTTGTAATGATTTTCCTATCTTCGGGTAACCACATCCTCCAGCCCTTTGATACATCTGAGTAACCAACAAATATCCCTTCTTTTGCTCTTGATTGAAACTTGTCATTTGTCTTGTTTAGGATAAAACCTTTACAACCAAACTTTTTTAGATATGAAACATTTGGAATTTTCCTATACCATCTATGATATGGTAATACACCATCAATTGCATCTGATGGGCATCTATTCCTAACATGAGCTGCTGTTGCAACTGCTTCTGCCCAAAACGTTTGAGGAAGATTTGCTTCAATGAGCAAACATCTTGCCATGTCGTTTAATGTACGATTCATCCGTTCAGTCACTCCGTTTTGTTGAGGCGTTCCGCTACATGTTAATCTTCTCTGAATACCATTACAATTCAAAAATCCATCGAACTCTCTGTTAACATACTCTCCTCCATTGTCTGTTTGAAGATATTTAATTTTTCTTCCAGTAAAATTTTCTACTTTGTTCTTGTACTTTTTGAAAGAATCTAATGCATCACTTTTCTTCTTCAAAAAGTAAACTTCAACCCATCTTGAGCTATCATCAATAAAAGTAATGAAATATTGAGATTTTCCATGTGACTCAGTTTTCATTGGTCCACAGATGTCAGAGTGAATAATGTCCAACACTTCTGATGTTCTTTCACTTTTAGGAAAGGGTCTTTTTGTAAATTTTCCTTGAATACACACCTCACATTGTGGAATAAGCTCTTTTGTGTTCACTTTAATACCTTTAACCATATTTAAATTGATTATTCTTTTCAAGTCTCCAAAGTTCAAGTGTCCAAAATGTTGGTGCCAAGACAATAGACTTGATTTTTCACAGCTTATATTCATTTCTTCACTACTCTCTTGTACGTAATAAAGTCCATTTAACCTATTCGCGTGGATCTTTGTCTGTCCATTCTGATCTATTATCAAAGCAGCATCTTTTTTAAACAAAACTTGATACCCATGGTCAGTAATTTTAGCTACAGACATCAGGTTTGTTCGAAGTTCTGGTACATACAAAGTGTCATACAAATTAACGCTTAGATTTGTACTCCCATTTAAAATGTTCATATTAACTGTTCCAACCCCTCTTGCATCAGTTGATGAATTGTTGGCAAGAGATATACTTCTTCCATTTGCAGGCTTGTACTTGGTAAATTTACTGTTCACATGAGTCATATGTGAAGTGCATCCACTGTCCAAACACCACTGTATATCTTTCATTGACAAGTTTCCAAAATAACTGTCATCTTGTACAGAAGAATTAAGTCCTACTTCTTCTAGTTTAGCAATCGCTACGTTTTGTTGATCTTTATTTGCTTTGGGACAAAATTTTGCTTTATGCCCGATTGCTTTACAAATAAAGCATCGAAACGGAAAATCAACTGATTCCGTTCTATTTCTATAAGAGTCTTTTGAAAATCTTCCTGGTTGAAATCTAACTTTGTTCTGAAATTTTCCTAGCAGAGCTTCACTACTCTCTTTCTTACCATGTTCTTTTCTCGCTTCCCACTCTTCTACAATTTTTATTTTTAAAGTTTCAGGAGAAGGCAGTGCATCTCTAGTTTCAATAGCAATTCTAAAGTTTTCAAATTCATCTGACAGGGAATACAAAAGAATAATTGTCAAAAGATCCTCATTAATATCGATTTCCATTCCTTTTAATTTGTCCACTACATCAAAAAACATATTCATGTAATCTCTGACATCATAATCAGGTGTCAGTTTTGCCAAAATTAGCTTCTTTAACAAAAAGGCTTTCCTTGCTGGTCCACTGGAATCATAAATGCCTTTTAATTTTTCCCATATCTCTGCTGAAGTGTTACATCCTTTCACTTGCTTTAATTCACTTGGGCTGATAGAGAGGATTATATCTGCCTTTGCCTTTGCATCAGTGATTAGCCAAGCAGTCATTCTTTCACCTTCTTCTAGAGGCCTTTTAATGGTTCCTAACACATACCCAAGTAAATCATTTTTAACTAAAATTGCTTCCATCTGCATTTTCCATGTGTCATAACTATTTCTGTTCAAAAGTTCAATGTGATTACTCATATTTCTTTCCATATTCCTCACTTAATTGAGTCTCATAATCTGTTAAAATTGAATCAACTATTCTTTAATAACACTCACACAATAATAACTTTTATTTACTTTTTTATCATAACAAAACTAGATATATAACATATGATTTTATAAAACAGGTAATAAGTAAATTGGATGATGTTGTAACTCCAACAGCTTTAAAATTTAATAGTGGCCCCCACTCAAAATATAGAGAGAGTGACAGCTTTTTAATTAAACTGAAATATACAAATACCACTAGCATTGTTTTTATGAATATATGGTTTAGCCTATGTGTTAAAATAACCAGCATAAAAATCTATTTTTTAGGTTCAACAGTATGTTACTGGAAGAGTTGAAGAACTGATTAAAAGAGCTGAACGACTAATAACTGGTACATAGTTATTGTTTGTTTTCAAAATATTGTAGATTGTATTGTCTACTGTAAAGTGCAATGTACAAGAGATATTGTGTACAGTATGAATTAAGAATGCTAGCTTAAGTTCCATAATTCTCATATATTCATTAGGTTTTATGTATTTAGGATTTACATAATTAAATTACCTTTATTTCAACAAGCAATGATTGTGCTGCATGGCCCTTTCTCACTTTTAACCTATATAATTATATAATAGAAAACCGTATTTACAATGACAGGATTGAAATAAAAAAAATCTTATTAGTGGTTTAGATACCAGTAGGCCTATTTTCAGTAATCCAATTGGTTGTTATGACAAATAGTTTTGGCTCTTGATGGAGCCATCATTATATTTCACATATACATTTAACCTTTCACGGACGGTTGACGGATATATCCGCCTAAGTCTTTGGTGATAAAGGACAGGTGCCGGATATATCTGCTTATAGTTTTTGATGTTCCGGACAGAAGTTTTTCCCGTTCTATGTCACGATTTCGCCCGTCCGGGAAGGGTTTGAAACAATAAAGACACAACACGCATAACTACAGTTTTTTACAACACGACTGGTCGGAGTTTATATCTAGAGTTGTTGATTTATGTATTATTACTTGCAAAAAGTTATTTTTTGACAATTTTTAGATTAGTCTTTGGTTTTTGGAGTAGCACTTGCTTAAAAATGCATTAGGAATGGATATTCAACTAACTGGTCCAAGAAAAGAGGTCCAGCCAGTTGACAATATACACAAAGATTTTACAACACAATAACACAATGACTTGGATATTCCCCCCCCCCCCCCCACAAAAGGCTTCTTTAAAAAAAGTACTACCCTCCTAAATGGAAATTTTTAAGTTCTGTCAACTGTCTGGAACTGTTTTCTTGTGTCTTTCTTCTTTAATGTATTTTTAACCAACAAAAAACTACCAGGTTTTTAATACTTGTTGGTATCTGGTTTAAAGGGCACAGAAAGCAGCCAACACTCCCTCTTATACGTCTAAGGGTGGAATACTCTGAGGAGATGGAGTATTTCAACCCCATCCGCTTCGGTCAGCTGTTCACAGGGCAAGTCGCCAACCCAACAGACATGATATTGCTGAAGCGAGTCAGAAAAGAGAGAACGGTCAAGACTGAAGGTGACTTTGACAAAGACGCGATGGAGAATGTGCTTGGAAATGAAGAGGATGTGAGTAGTGTTCAAATACTCGTAGATGAAGATTTTGAATAAGCTTGATGTTTGTTGACATGCATTATTAACATAGTTTATGCAATGAGCTCAAAGGTATCAGAAGGTGATTATTACATTTTTGCCATACAAAACAGTAAGCTTTGTTTCTGGTTTCTTTGTAGACAAGAAAGTAGTTGTTTGCTAAAAGGTCTCTCTCAGCTGAAGCTTGTTTAATTTTTTTTTTTTAAAGAGGTTGGCAGCCTCTTTTAACCTTGCATTTGCCTGTCCACATATACTAAGCGCCCGTGCGTGGATCGTTTACAGCAAAGCAAGGAGTGAGCCGGTAGAGTACAAAGGTGAACTGTACTGATAAATTGTTATCGGCAGTGACCAGGATCCGAACCCACGACATCGCTGCCTTAGGCCCGAATTCCGTGACGCTACCGACTGAGCCACCGACTCACTAAACACGCTAAAACTACTATGCTAATTTACTTAGCACTCTTACTGTGCTTTACTTTAATACTGTCTTATGAAATGGTGATCATACTAATGTAGGTATTTTAAGTCAAGTATGAATGGAGATAATTGTAGGGTTCTTCACAACAAAGATGTCTGTTAAAAAAACAAACTATTGAACAAAGCCGTACACTTTAATAGCAATTCACATTGTCCACGATGAAAATATTTTAAAAACTATAATACAAAAATAATACACTTTTAACACGTTGACTGCGCGCGCCGACTTTACAGGCGCTCCCCAGTGGCGGGCGAAGCCCCGGCGCGCAACCGAATCAGCGAACGCAATTGGCATTCAAATATTTCAGTCTGACGAATCACAAAAGAGCAGTGGTGACTGTGCTGCGTTACCCCGAGAGTGGATGTAGTTCACTGAAACACCCAAAGGTAGCAGCACTGCATGGATCCGTATCCAGTGTCTTTGTAATGTGGGTTGAAGAGAAAAAATCCCCGAAACCGGGACAAAAGCATTGCCAGACGGGATTTTACGGGAAATTTTAGTACCAACCTACACCAAAGTAAAGCTCGCATTCTAAGCTGGCAGGCTGGCAACGATTATAACGTCTCCGTCTGAGGCTAAGCTCACACTGACTCAATATATTACTGTTGGTCTGGTGCCGACTGTAGTCGGCGCGCGCCACCTGGGAGCGCTGGCGACGCCGACTAAAGTCGGCACGCGCAGTCAACGTGTTAAAAAATTAAAATGTAATGTTAATATTTAAAATAGTGTACATTATACAGTGTTGTGATTGTGTACAAGTTGTATTTTACTCACCCTTATGTTTAACGCATTTGTTGCTGGTAAAATTATTGTACGCAACTCATTCAAGGTGTTAAAATTATTTCTATGAAATTCTGAACGATGCTTGTTCGAGCGCAGGAACAATCATGCTTGCACCGTTAACACCTACTTCCTGGTCTTGTAGCGTAATTTATAAGTTTCTTGCTGTTGCTTACATTTTGTACTTTACTACTTATGTTCAACAGCATCTAATACATAATTTAATACAATAATATATAACCTACATTGAGAGAATTCATTTTCTCACCAGCACTATAGAATTTTCTCACACCTAATTTTAGGAAAATTTCTAATTATTTTGACGAATCTCATGAAATCATAATGTTTATTGTCAATATCAGGGAGAAATGGGAGACGAATGGGGCAATCGAGCTGAGAACGTAGTAGAACGTTACTTTACGGAGACTGACACTAAACAACTAAGAGTGCTCTCCGTGCAAGGACTGGCCGAGGCAGTGAAGCGCTTCATAGACAAAGGGGACACTGACGCTATCACGGACATCACCAAGTGAGTGTAGAAAATTTTAAAAGATAAAAAAGAGACATGAATCTCTTTCGACACCTAGTGGCACCTCCAAAAACTCAACTCCAAACCAAAACTCTGAACTTTTTCAATGTCTAAGAACATATTTTACAATGTCCAGTCCGACTGAAATAGGATTTCCAATAAAGCAATATCATACTATAGGATATTATTAGTAACACTAATGCTATGCTATGTATCAAAACAGCTCTAATTGTGGGAATATTTTCTATCACGATTAGTGAAAAATCACAATAAAAGGATAGCAGCTAGCTTATCCATTATTCTAGAAGTCATAATCCTGACCTAAAGCCTTCCCTTGGAAAGAAAAGATTAAAATTCAAACGCTGTTTCAAATTATTACTCAATATCTCAAGAATTTTTAACGGTTCACATTCTTCATACACATGTAATTGGACGATTAATTTGTTTCAATCAGACATCAGATGCAGAGGACTGTGAAGTACATTGTTGACAAGAAGGTGGTTGCTAATGAGGACACAGTGTTGGAAGAGATTGAGAACTTCCGTCTGGAGAGGATGCAAGCAGCTGAACAGGAGATTAGAGAGGTAACCAGAAGTTTCAAGAATATTTGATGAGGTTTACGCTAAACCTTTTATGAAATTGTGTCATTGTACAACTTGGTGGAGTATGGGGGCAATGCCCCATGATAACATCTTCCAAATACTGTTTATAATATTTTTCTTTCAGATCTTATTTGTTACAGTTTCAATATATTACTACTGGCTGTGTCCTACACTACTGTCAACTAGTTTAAAATAGCCTGTTATTCGCTGACCTATATTATTAAAATCTTAAACTTATAATTAATCTATTAGTTATAGCTTTTTAGCCCTATTATTGCCAATTGTTGATGGACAATGTGTTTGTACTTGTTTTGTTACAATAAATTCTTGATTCTTGCTCTTTTAGGCTGAGATGGTGCTAGACAACAGAAACAGGAGTGTGACAAATGGCAACACGCAGAATGTATTGGCCAACTCCGACTCAGACGATGGCGAGGCTGTGAACGGCTCAGTCCGTGCTCCTATCAGACCTGCCATAGCCTCCCCTTCGACCAGTGGCCGTGGTAGAGGCAGAGGGAGGGGGAGTAGAGGGGGCCGAGGGTCCAGGGGTGCTAGAGGGGCGGCCGCAGCTGGTTCTAAGGTCAGTTAACCTAAGTGTACTAATCTTTAATCTTATGTTTTTGCTTTGACTATTGATAGACACTCCATACCCATGTTAAAGCTGTTGCTGGTTTTGGCAAAAAAATTAATGCAGTTTGAGCCACTAACAGAGTGTGATCATGTAAGTTACTGAATTCTATCGAATATGTAAACTTTTTCTTTTTAACCAAGCCAAACTGATAGGACGACTTATTGTAAACTACAGCTTCTCCGTCATCAACTATCCAAAAACAAAGGAGGAAAATAAGAGTTGTAGACTGTAGTGCATTCAGTGAGTCAATTATTGATTCACAGTACTAGTGATTCAAATATATATATAAAGATTTGGCCACTGCTGGTCCATATAGATGTTTACTCCAGTATCCAAAAGTTAATGGTTTTAGGTACATTCCTGAGAATGGACTCTGATTTCAGTTTCAAAACATTGTGAAAACTTCCTTTTAGAACTATCCCTTAAATATATGTGTAACATTTGATGGTGATATCTTTAAAGGCAGCTCATGCGCCATTCGCCAAGCACCGAGCAGTGACTCGCTGAATTGCGAGTAGTGTGGATAGGTGTTTGTCTATATATGGCAAGCAGCAAACATTTGTGATTGTGTTTTCTTGTTCATTGTCGGTATTTTTGCACACATCAAAGTGGACAAACATTTGTTTTCTATGAAACAGTCAGTTTCTCGGAAACAACGTGTGTGTAGACGTCTACTCATTAATCAGCGAATAGCAAGACAACTACCGGAATGTCAAATATTTTGTGCTTGACGAATGGGGCATGTATGGAGCCGCCTTAAGATGTCCATCTTTGCCAGCGGTATAGAAACTACTCTTTCGTGAAACTACCTTTTGGATTGTTCATGACTATAGTCGGCTGTGATTGGTTAATTTGAATTGTTCACTTCAGAAGACCTGTCCAATTTTGGTTGCATGTCACTGTACTTTTCTTTCTTGTTTGTGATTTTTTAACTAATTGTTATTGTATATTTTGAATTCTTTCAAGCACATCCTAGATAAAAACTATGCTGACAACTTAATTATTTAAGTATCAACTGTAGGGTTATCAGTGTTTTATATTATCCCACTGTTGCAGAACATCAAGGAGGCGTTGTCTGTGCAGAGATCAACTCCAAGAACAAAGAAGACCGTGGTCTACTTGTCCGATAGTGATTAGAGTTGAATATTTCTCTGGTGCTTTCTCTCAAAACAAATTAATATTCACAACATAAACGGGTAATAATTTAAGGAAATAACCTAACCATGAAAAAAAAAAACACTTAATAGTACCATTTTATAGTTGGTTCTAGATCTGCTTCTATGTGACTTGTGGTTGAAGTTCCTATAGGATTGTCAATTTAACTATTTTCATTTTCCTTGTGTAAAATAGAATTTTAGGACTACCTTTTGTTTTTAGTCTATACCAAAAGAGATGCTTTTAGGAGAACTTACTGGAACATTTTCAAGCAAGGAAAACAACGTTATAAAAAATTGATCTGTATTGCATACAATTGCTACGGAAAAAATATAGAATAAAAAACTACATCAAACATTGATAAAAAATTAGATCTTTACAGCTAAGCAATTAATTATTGATGTACATAGGCTAATAACTTCACCAATGTTCCAGACTAAATTTCAAACTAATATTCTGTCATTTTAATTCAGTATAATAATAAAGCTTAATGTTTATTCAAATTTGAAATGTATAAGCAAACAGATTACATTGTTTTCTTAAATTTAAGTTTTACTTTTGTTGGTTTTAAAATCTGTGTTTCCATTTATTTGTATGAATAGCCTAAATAGTAATTAATAAGTGTTGCTAGGTATGTTGTGCACATTATCTTTAAGTAGGGCTCTCTAAATTATCTCAAGTTTTACAAACTTTTCAACAGTTTTAGTTCAAAATCTCAGTTAAAACGAGATAAGTTCTGACAAATATTCTTTCTCTAAATGTATCTCGCCAATGAGAATTTTCTATTGTTATTGTAATTTACATGTTATGCAATATATTTTTGTTTGTACTACTGTGTTTTGTATCTAATATTTAATAAAAAAGTTTTGTAAAAATTCAAAATCTCTTTCAGTTTGTGTGACCCTAGAATGGAAAACAGTTGAAATAAAAATGTATCTGGGTAATTAAAAACAAACCAATATTTTTTTATGATTTTATTTGATTAAACTAATTAATCTATATAATTAAAAACAACAGACTCTTTCTTATTCATAACAAGTAACAATTAAGAGTTTTATTGTAAAGAGTATACTTCTTATAAATTCAATGGAACAATGTATATAAATTATTAAGATTAATGCATATTTAATACACAAAATCTTAGTAAAGAACCAAGTAAAATAAATTCTAGATCAAAAGAAACAAATAATTATAAAAATATATTGTTATGGTTAAAAACTTCAAATAACTTGTAAACTATCACAGTGTTTTAACTTGGCGTTTTGAGAAGTCTTGGATTATAAAATGCTACTGTTAATGACCATCTTTAACCCCCCCCCCCCCACCTCTCCAAAAAATATAATATTTCAAATATGGTATGCACTACGATTACACTAATGAAAATTAAAAAAAAAGTTCAGGTAACATGACGTGTATAAAACACACTTTTGACTAGCCTTACATGATTGGTAGCTGAGATTAATTTATCGAGGTAGAATTTACAATATAAATTTAATAGTAGCTATAAAAATATCCCGAAAAATAATCATTTATAGTAAAATAAAACATCAATTGGTAAAAAAGTGTAGGTACTCTCAAAAGTAAATAAAACACAATTTAAAATTTGGTAGGTGCAGGCCTACATAAAAAAAGTATTGCTGCCGAAAATGGCTGTTTATGGAAAGCTATAACCATTTTGATAACCTAAACTAAGCAAAATTTACATAAACTATTTAATATAACAATATATAGAACCATAACCGAATCAGCGGTAAGAAACAAAATAAATTACAAAAAATAGATTTAACAGTTTAGCTGCTAACCCTGTTAAGAGTGCTAGATAAATTGATATCTACTACAGTCTAGTCTATGTTATAAACTGAGATTCCAAATATGAATGTTGAAGTGGTTTAAATTGAAGAAAAGATCATATAGGAATGGCAAGAGTTTTTGTCACAAGATAAAAAACAAATAAGTTTTGTACGTTGGTTGCAGTTATAATGAAAATGAACACATTTTGCTTTTAGTTACCTCTATCAGAAATCCATGCATCTCTTCTAGTTGTCTAACAACTATTTCACAAGCTATGTAAGTTATCATTCTGAATGTTATCGCCGTTATCGGTGTGATTAACTCTTTGTTTCAGACTCTTTCTTGACATCCTTGCCTCCGAGGTAGTGGTAGTTGATGAATCTTGCGCCTTGAGTCAGCTGTGCTCCTTCGTTGGTGAAGTGACAAGCAAACAACAACATGTTCTGCGGCTGAACTTTCCAAGCGAACCTCATAAAACACATGGAATACAGGCAGAGCGCTGCAAACAAATTTCAAACTTTCATTGGTAGATTAGTTTTTATTAAGGTTAAGGATGTTACATTTATGTAGAGCACAATGGCAATAATGGCATTTTCAAAAAGATATTAGGCTTATTTGAATGGGAAAGAGTCCAAACTGGTACAGGATACACACACCTTTAAACTATATACACTATACATACTATATGCATTTGAATATTTCATTGTCACTGATATCATTTTCAACTAAGGAAGAGAGTTTTTTAGAACTAGGCCTAATCCTCTCCTGTTTTTCTATTGAGTTTGTAATATGTCTACTTGGAAATTATTTGTTAGAGAGCATTGAAATACTAACTCGCTACGGCAATCTAGTAAATTCAGGACTTTGGCAGTGCTGATAACAAAACTGTTTATAAACATCTGTTATTGCAAAGAAAGAATAAATTTCACCAAAATCGCTAACTGATGTTAGATTATCAAATGTGACAAATCAGAGGGGTTTAGTGTATTCCTATAGAGAGTTAAAAGTATGACCCCTCAAAGGGAAGCGGGGATATAACATATCCTCTAGGAAGGTTTCTGGGACGCTAATCATTAGGCAGAGGCTAGAAAAACACATTACATTTTTGGAATAAGAAGTACATGAAAAGGGAATCAATCTCCTATGACTATTAATGCCATTGTAATTATGTCAAACTATTATTTTTTGGGATTATGTTCTGGACATTTACCATTTACCAAGTAGTCCTCGTCACAATCTTCGGATCGGGGAGTCGTCAGATTTCTCCCCCCCCCCTTGAAGGGGTGTTGAAAAAGTTGCTCATTTGAGGTGTTGATTGTGTGCTGTTCAATATAATCTGTGGTTTTGTAATATGGCCTGTTAATTAGGTATTCTTTGTGTTTTTTTTTTAAGCTGTTGATTGTGGTTGTTGATTTTATATGTTCTGGTAATAAATTGTAATAATATGTACCTGAATTGATAAGGATATCGCTGGTTTTTTGTAGTTGGTGTTGCTTTGTGTTAATGTTGTGTTTGTTTCGGGTGTTGTAGGTGTGAAAGTGTCTGATCGTGGGGTGGGAGATGATATTTTGGATAAGAGTATTGTGGCATATATATACTGGGAGGTTATTGTTCTAGGTGGTGGAGTCTCAGGATTGACCAGATTGTACTCTTTTAACCCTAGCAGTGGCTAATGTTTAGAAGTGGGGAATGGCCAACCAATTATGGCGATTTTGCAGACCTTTTTTTGAAAATTTCGTAAAAATTCAACCATACAAGTAAGCCTAGACAACCTTATACTCATTTTGTCCGGAAAGTATTGGGGCGAAATATAATAACAAACGGAGAATCAAAAAAATTGAAAACCGTACAGTGTTAGTTTGTGTTGTAAAAAGTTATATAATATTTGTAAAGCTAATGAAGTAAAGCATCTAAAAAAGTCATAAAGTTTATGGTAAAAATATTTTTTATTTATAAATAAAATAATGTTTTTATATTTTAGCGATTTTGTGAAAACAAAATTCATAGTATTTAGTACAAAACTTTTGTACCAAATGTTTTTACTTCAAACCAACATAATCATCTTGTAGTGTATTCAATTACCTAAATAAAATGTAGGCTATAACACATTGGGTAACAATTTTAGTTTTTACGTGTTAGGGGCATAAACGCAAAATACAAACGCAAGAAAAATACAACCTTTTATAAACACAATTCCACACTATTCAGTAAATATTCATGCATAATAAGATGCATGAAGATTACTGTTATATACACACACACATTTCTCTAACAATACAAAATAATAATGAATTTAGTAATAAATCGTGGATAAAACGAGAGCGAAAACTCACCGGCAACAACGCACAATGGCGAATACAAGACACTATGTGTATATGAGACCTTGACAGTAATGACGCACTTTCGTCTTCATGTAAGCAGACGGAAATAACCCTGAGCACAGGGCTGCCACTATCACAAGCTACATTTCTTCCTCTTCAAAATGACATATATGATATGTAATTAATACCTTAATAACTTAATAGTAATTAATAACTTACACTGTATGTAATTCGTATCTCCCATACTAGCGTATTACGCTGGATGGCCATTTGTTAAAAATTTCAAAAACAGCTGTTTTCATCAAATCGTACCTGTTGTGCAATCAATATTTCGTTCTAAATATCAATACTACAATAAAGATCAAATCAATGGCTATCCAGTGGTACCACCCGCAACATGCCAAGACAAAATTTACCCGAGCAGGGTAATGCCAAACAAGTCGCGTTTTGACAGTTTCCAAGTGTCAGCTGCAAAAGTCGTGCCGTGCCAAAAATTCATTTGATTTCTAATCGTCGTGACATTGTTATATACCTGCTACAGGGTTTGTTTAGTTCAATATGATCTTTCGAATGGTAGATATTGTTCACATCAAAGTTGATTATAAGCGGTTTTTTAACCATTAAATTAATGTCGGCCCATCCTTGCGTATTACGCTGGTGGCCATTCTAGGCGTCACGGCGAACGAGCGTATTACGCTCGTTGGCCATTGCTAGGGTTAATCGTTAAGATCTTTTCGATGTTACTTGTGCTTGCTGATCCCCAGGTGGTGATACCATATTTTATGTGGGAATGAAAAAGCCAGTGATAGGCCATTACAGCTACGTCTTCATTTGTGAGTGTGCAGATTCTTTTTTTCACATGCCTTGCAGATGACAGTTTTTTGCATAGGTATTTTATGTTATCTTCCCAGTTGAGGCGTTTGTCAACAATTATGCCAAGGAATTTTGTGGACTTGGCAGTTGGAATGTCCAGGTTGGTCTAGTCCTCTACAGTACTAGTCTGTTGTTGTTGTTGGGTGAGAATTTTTTGTGGGTTGTCTTGTTTTTATTTATACTGAGGTTTATTGTATTGCAGTATGCAATGTAAGAGAGTTATGTATTTAACAACAAGTATTGTATTTAATAGCCTAACAAGAATAAAAATTTGTCATTGAAGTATAACTTTCCTGAAATAATTGAAATATTATCTGATCCTTAAGTTATTATTTTCGTTACAATACTAAAAGTTATACATTCATATGAGACTTATAACCCGAGGAGCATAAGATCAGTTAAGGTCAATAAGTTAAGCCAATGTGGTAAACAGAAATTGCAATTATTCTATGGCTTATTAAGTAATGTCCTAAATTAAGCATTCATCATTCATATTAAGTGAAGATTGTAATAATTAGACTTAATTATTAAATAGTGTAATTTTTCAATTAAATGTATTAGAATCTAGACAACTACAGGTCAAGGCCTTCTGTAGTTTATCTTGTGTTATCACTTACAGTCAGTCACTAAAATGATAAGCCAACAATTACGCTCGAATGCCTTTGAAGTACTTAAATGTATATTTGAATAAATAGGGCAACGTAATGACATTTAATTAAAAGAATGTTTTAATAATTAGTTACTATACTATATCTAGGCTAAATGTGAGAAAATCAATTGTGCATTTACAAAATCAGGTTAGATGTTGTATAAAGTCAAAAAGGATTGAACCTGCTAAAAATAAATACAATCACCACTACTTAATATACAAAAATAAATTCAAATGTAATAATTCCCTGTGTTTATATACCACACACAAAAGTAATATTACTTACCGAGCGTCATTTTCCCACTGATCAATTCAGGATCTTTCCTAATATCGGCAATCGCTGCTATTGGGATTCCCCAGTTTGCAACTGGACCCCAAAAATGGGTGCTGTGAAAGAACCAAATTTAAAAAAAAATGTTTAAGACGTTTTATATATTATGGAGAATAGGCCTACTGTTACAAGACACCTGTATCATAAAAAGTCAATTTTAAGGAAACAACAGTCGTCAAAAGAGCCAGTATGCAAGCAAACCCCATAAAGTATGTACATAGCCTAGTAAATAGTATCAGACAGCTGACAAATACTTTCTCCCCCTCCAGATCGCCTAAAAATTGGGGAAAGCAACATCTAGGCTACATCATTTTTTTAATTTATCACATTCAGTGGATGTTAACAGACCTTTGTTATCTTAAAAAGTTCCATTTACCTGAGGTAGGGCTACTGTAAGTACGGTAATCTTGATCAGTTAATAATACCACCGGTATAGGGTTGCCATATGGTAATTTGAAAAAAAGAGGAGATTTTAGCTGGCGGCCCCCACTACAGTAAATAGGCCTAAAAATGTACGGGCTAGCAAAATTGTATACCTAAATAGCACAAATAAATATTATAACAGAAACGGTATGGGTCATACACATAAAAAAAAAATTATGTCACTGGCCTGTAAGTAAACACGTTTTTATTAATACTTAAATGGAACTGTCAAACGTCCAAACCAGTTGTTACGGCAATTGGTCACAAAACATTTATATAAAAAAGTTACTAATATTAGGCTACGTCTATTGACATTCGGGCCAGTGACGTCCTTTATTTATGTTAATTAATCCATACCGTTTCTGTTCAATATTCGTGCTACAATGTCATTATTCAAATATGGTACGCTAAAGCATAAAATTTGCATCTTGTTTGTCACATCTCACTAAAAATAAAGAATAACGTTAGCAAAACGCTCTCTGTCTGCTAGACTCGGTTTGACTCTGGTAGTGAACACGGATACGTTCGCACTTCGGAGTTCAAACTGGCCGGCAGATGCAAATTAAAGGACTAAAAATATGTTAATAGAGAGTACAAGAGTTGCATTTTTCAGTCATTGCATAGACTAACAATATTTGTGAACACAAACATTTTATTTGATTCCAAAAGTGCCGTTATACAATGTATTTTGATTGACAGTAAAAAAAGAGATAGGCCTATCCCACTTTTTGCAGAAATCCCCCGGAGCTAAATTTTGAACGTCAAAATCCGGTAACTTCCGGGGATATGGCAACCCTACACCGGTAATAAAAAAATAATTTATCGGTTTAGTAGCAAATCAATAAGTTATAACATTTAAGTTAACAAAGGGTGAGTTAAAAAGATTTATGTAAGTTACAGTAAGTGGGCTAGCCTAAATTTTTTTACTAAAAATTGAAATTTTATAAAAAGTGTGGAAAGGCTAATGAAGTTTAGAATGGTAATAACTGGGAGAAAAGTGATATAGGTAGGTGGAAAAAAAACTAATCATAGGCCTAATATAATCAAACATAACCTAACCCACCCAAACTGGGTAGGTACAGTTTCTTAACTGGGCTACGCTAATGTTCCTCCTACAAAATTGGAAGAACAAAAAATTAAGTTAGAACAAATGTATTTATACCAAATTTATGGTCAATTCATTGATTTAAGACAAGGAAACCACATACCTCGTAAGATATTCCCTAAATTCTTTACTCTTTAGTTGGCCCCCTAGTTTCTTAGCAATTGCAGCCATTATGTTACTGTTAGGATTAGGAACTAGTTATTTAAAAATCTTTTGGAAACAGAATATTTTATGCTGTGTTAAACAAACAATCAATTTCAATGTGAGCAAGTGACCATGAATGAATTGCCTTAACTTTCAAATAAAAATGACATGACATGACATTCTCTAACCTAAAGGTAGGTAAAGGTTAAAATTTTGTTTCTTGTTGCTCTCTGCTTGTAAATCAAATCAGCTGTTATAGACCAAAGCTACAGGCAAGCAACGGCAACAGCAGTTCAGCGAGCGGCAGGCAGTTGCCATGACCACTAAGCTAGAGAAACATCTAGAGGAAGCACTAATTTGAGGGAACTGTGAGCACGGCCGCCTTTAACTCCAGGCCGCGGCCTTCGAAGTGGCAAGGCAACGTCGCAAGTAGGGCTGTAACAGCTGTTTTTTGGAAGCAGCTAATGGTATTTGTGTATCTACGAAAGCTTGGTTACTGGACTGTGAAAATATTGAATCCGCTTTAAATGTACAGATATAGATTTTCAATTCATATTGTTTTGGTTTTCATGTTTTTTATTTTCAATGTTTTAATAAATTTATGTTCATAAATTTATGCTCGTAAATTTAAATCAATTAAGTGCGAATTAATGAGCTGATGTCACCTGTCTGCCATTTTATGTTGCCAATTCTGCCAGGCCGCGGCCTGGAGTGGCCGTGACTGCGAGACGTTGGTCGCCATTTGTAAGGACGGTATAAAGTACTTAATACATTTTGAACTAGGTGATTGTACATTCATAAAGCCACGAGTCCATAAGTTTGCTTTCCCTAGTTGGCGCGAGCACAAAGCACAACATTTTACACTGTCTCGATTTTCTAGCAGGGTTACTGTATCGGTGCTACCACCAGTCGTATTTCTAGCTCATTGACCATGACCAACGGATTTTTTCTTACAATTTAATGATTGTTAGAGTAAATTAGTAAACAGAGTAAAATAGCTGTATCTCTGACAAAAAAGAGCACTACCAAACACGGGGCGTTGATGATCTTTTGCGACCGCGGGGGTCATAGAGGCGATGATGATGACTTTGCGAACGCGGGGGAATGTCAAGGTGCCTACGGCGTATTGCTGCAGTCACAAATTTGGCAATGCTGGTCTCTTCGCACCTGCGGGGGTCATGGGAGAGGCGATGATGGTGTCCTCGCGAACGTGAGTAATGTCAAGGTACTGCCGCAATCATGAGAGCCGACAATGATGTCTTCGTGACTGCATAATGAATGTCAAGATATTGCTGCAATCATGAATGGCAATGGTGATGTCCGTTCCCTTCCTAAGTAGGCCTATCAAATCAAGTTCAAAATAAAATAATTAAATTACTGTGGTGCATTTGCCAATTTTCAGTTATAATGGCTGTTGAATGAAATTTGTTGTAAATTCATTGATCTTTTTACTTTGACATCTTTATTGTAATTAAGGCTCTTGAAAATTCAGTGGCAATGTTTTGGGAGTGCGATGGCTTGGTAGGGGTGTTCTGATAAAGTATCAAAATCATCATACTACCTAATTCAAGCGACCATTCTGTGAAAAATGGGTCATCATTTAGCTTTAATGTTTTATTTGTTAATTAACGGGTTTATTTATTCAGTCAATTGAGTGGAGCGAGCGAAGCTCTTATATACGTTGACTCTTTTGCATTTCGTAGTACGCAAACTCCTCCTAGAAGGCTGAAGCAATCGTTTTCAAATTTTGTGTGGTGAAAAAGACCATATCGGTGAGTACTAAATATCTATATGGCGTTAAAAAAACTCTCAGGAATCCACCCCAAGGGGTCTCAAAGTTTCAATTTAATCTGTATGGAAGCAGTATTTGACTCGTAAACAAAGGCGTTGCAAAATGTACTATGAAAATAAAGTTGATTTATGTTTTATTTTATGAGTTAGTTTATATCAGCCCACAGTGAAATGTGTTTAACTGAAAGTTTGCAGCAATGCTGTTCTAGCTCCATGTCTATAGGAACTGGTCAAACTTGTCTGAAATCGCCTCTAAAGACTATAATTTTATTTTGCCTCCAAAAGGAATGTTGCTATATGGAGGAACGTATTTTGATAAACCATCCTGCTGTGAGGACCTACTTTTCTTAAATTTTGATAGTAACTATTAAATTCATTGTAAACTACATGAAACAGCACATATCTTAAAAACTTTAAGTAAAACAAATAGTGAAAATTGACCATTTTAGTAACACTATGTGTGGATATTGAGATGGTAAGAATAAAACAAATTTAACAACTAAACATCAATGTTTATTGAAGGGACAGCATGTTTCCATGTGCTATCAACCATTTACACAATAGCAGGCTTAGTGGATCCAATAACAAAATATACAATCTTAGAACAGACATAATACACTTTTTATCTTTTTATCTGCATTTAATAATGTTTTACATTTACTCAGTTATCAAACTGGAAGGTACCTAACAATACATTTTAGACTCAAAATTGTTTATATCGTTACTTGAATCATAATCAATTAATTAACAACAGTTTGGGGTGAGTACATTAATGTAATTCACGGTTTGAGTTGCCTCATTCGACACCTAGAAGCATCGGTCCACCCTCAAAATTGTTTATACTTCCAATCCAAAGTTAATAATAAAAAAAGATTGATAATTTTATTTTGTAACAATACAAATTCATAGACAGAAGTTCTTTATCAGAATAAAATAATTTATATCATAATATCGATCATGTTTCAATGAGCTCAGAATAATATAAATAATGGTTCTGAGTTAGAGTATCTTTTATTTATACATATTATTGTCATCAGAAATAGTAAGGCAAATTTAAAGTTTTGTTTTCCAAAGAATTCTAAAGCAGCATTGCAACACACCTCAAATAGTTAACGGTTGGACAAATAAACATTATATTTTAAATTCAAATATAAATATGTTTTACTCAGATACACCCTCAATGGCTAATACATTGGTACTTGACCTTAATAACGCTGTAGGGTTTTTCTAAATAATACCTAGCACCAATTTATCTTACATAGACTAACAAAAATATAACATAGAACATTTAACATGGAGGGAGTAGGTATCTATCGCACGGTGATGGCAAGGTAGCGTGCCAGACAAGGATGGTGCTGCCAGTCGCAGCCGAGGGGGGAGGGATCTCCACGAAGCATGCGCATGGCGGCCATAGTGCGACGGACTGTGTAGCGGCAGCGTGGACTGTCTCCGCACAGACTGTTGGCCTCTGACAGGAACGTCAAGTCACAAGCTCCAGCCGCAGTGCCCATCTCAGAACCCTGTAACCAATAACATGAATGACAGATATCAGTAATTGACATCAGCGCAATCTGTCGGTGTCTCACTTCAACTGTAGTACGTCCCGTTTGAATTAAAAAACTGGCGACAACTTTAAAATGGAGAGGCAATGTCTAGTTATAACAACTGTTCCTAAGCTAATTATGGTATAACCTTTCTGTATCTAAAACTTGTTACAAATTTAGCATGTCCACTTTATAATAAAATTAAAGACTTTACTCACACACAAGTAGCAGACTTGATGTAGAGTGCAGAGAGGTGCAAGAGTCTGTCCAACATCACCAGCCATGTTGGCAATCTCTTGACATCTCACCGAGATATCATCCATGATCGGACACGACTCTTCTGTAATCAAACATAAACTTTACAGATGCTTCATACTTACAGACCACAAAATAGAATATTTCGTACCTAGGGCCGAAAATTATGTTTTCCCGGCTCGAGATAGTTTTTAAGTTCGAGACAAAGTGGAGAACCTAAAATGATTGAGAGCTGCAAAACCATTTCGGTCCGTGGTACGAACGCTATTTTTCACCACACTATTCACACAATAAAAATGCACACTGATAGTCAACAAAACTACAACTTTAAGGTTATATGAAGAAATAATTTGAGGAATCAGCAAAAATAAAAATAAATAGTTGCTAGGCAGCGGTGACAATAAAACAATTCTATTGCAATGCTATGGATACTGATTGTGTATTTAGTATGTAATTATGTTTTAAGAAAGTAAGCGGGCAGCTGATTATGTCGACCAAGGGATGTAAAAACCTGCTCAGTCCCCAAATGACGATGACAGCTGGCATGGCCAGCAAAACGTAACTTTCAGCCACCAATTAACGTATGTAAAACAGCTAAAAATATCATATTGTGGTGAAAAAGTTATTGTGTGTATCTTTAACCAAATAATTTTACACTTTCAAGATCTATCTTTGTTTTTCATATGTTTAATGAGTTCTTGCTGTGTAAAGTTATTATATATGGTCGTACCACAGGTGTATCCTAGATGAAGAGTAGATTTACAGGCTTAAAGAGGTGGCAGGAGTCAAGCCCACTGGTCTACTGAAACCTGCTGCACCCAGCACTATATCTGTCTTGGGAAACTAACATTACTGTACTCAAGTCAGAAGTTTATTGTTTGAAATATAAGTTATCATTTCCCCCAAGCGGTTTGATGATTCTAAAATATGTTCTTGTCACATCTAAACTTAATTATATCTATTTTAATTAATTAATTTCCAGCTTCACATGTTCATGTTGCCAGAAAGTCAGTACGGTACATTATTTTTAACAACTATTAACTTATTTTATACAATGTCCAGTTCAGTTCACAACAAAAGTGTACTCTACAGAAATCAGTAAGTGTACACCACCCAATTCTATTTTTAAAGTCTCTTTTATTCCAAACAGGCTACAGCATTAACATGGGATGCAACGTCTATTTCAATCTATGGTAAAAAGACACTGTAATAAAGATTTTGATCCATTTCTATTCTATTCTACCATTTATGTTTTCTTTGTTAGTATAAAGAAATAATAATTTTTAATGTAAGTATCTCTAATTATTGTAAGTATCTTAGATATTCCTACCTGGTGCGAAAGATTGCTGATGATGCTCCGGTGATTGTAGAACACCAATCTCATTGTCAGAATCCTTCTTCTCAACTCCCGCTTTCTCTTTTTTCACAGCAACTCGTTTATCCTTTTGTTCGGGAGATTCTAAAAATAAATGATTTTGATGAAATATTTCTCTTATTTATCAAATTCTAAAGAAAAGAATTTGAATACCTGGTGATATTGTTTAGTGGTGAAAAATTAAAATTTTATACACTGTAGATTTAAAATTTAGTTTCCTTCATCATAAAATTAACTCACCTCAGGAGTGTCTGAATCTTAATATAGTGGTAAATAAAAAATGTGCAGTTTTATGCTAAATATTAAAAAATATACAATTTAACTTCTGTATTTTTGACCATATAACAATACATTAGAAGTTTTTTAAACATTTTACTAAAACAAAACATATAAAACTCATTTTTTGTGTAAATGCATACAATATTTCAATTTAACAATGTACAATGTTTTGCATGCAGATTAGCTTCTTTTAAATTCAAATTTGTTCTTATGTGCCGAACTAAAAATAATAATCGTTATCCATTTAGGAAATGTTTTTTTTATTTATTTATTTCTATGTGAAAATCTTTCTTGGTGATACAGCATAAGAGGTAGAGCCTATACCAAAAGCATTAAGAATGATAAGGCAAATCAACGTCTGCCGGTTCAGCTAGTAGTGTATCCTAAGTGTATACTCAATGCCCATAATCAATCCGGTAATCATTCCTTCATAAAAAAACTCATTTTTTCCTATAAATGTATAGGTACTAAATTGTACCAGACAAATAAGAAGCTAGAACCCCCTTACCAGTGGGTGCATTGGCCGTAGTTTGTGGAGACACTTTCTGTGCTGCCATGCTGGACTTGAACTCACTCAGAGCTTTCCGCATCTTCTCCAGACTGTAGGCGGCTGCAAGTTGAGCAATCACTCGATCCTTAACCGCTTGTACCTCCTCGGTATCCGTAGTTCCTTCGTGAGCTCCGGTGTACTTCAGAGCCTGATCTACAATAATATCCTCCATAGCTCTCAACTTTGCATCCATGTCGTCCACGCCTTTCTTGTCATTCTCCATATTGTTCTCTACACTTTGGTCATTGCCATTTTGAATGGCTCGTGCTGAAATTGAATAAGCTTTTAAGTACTGGTCAAGTAGCCACTCGTCATTAGATGGTTTGCTCAGGGACTTCTTACGCCTTCGGTCGATTCCAAAGTATTCGTTCCAATTAACTGCTTTCTTAGACTCCATAGGTTTGTGTTGAGATTCGAAACTTGTTTCTTCCTTTTGGCCCGAGCGTTTCCTCTTGATATGGGATGCGTTAGAGTGATCAGGGATGAGTTCTTCAGATGATTTTGTATTGTTGGAAGTAGTGTTTGACGAATTTTTGGGAACTTTGGTTTTGTCTGTATCAGAGCTTTTTCCTTTGGTTAGGTTCTCGGAGTGGGAAAAAATGTCGTTTATTTCCTCTGCGACTTTTGGATCAGTTGATTCCTCAGAGTGGCTCTTCTTTCTGCGTTGGTTGAATTTTTCATTTGAAGCTTTATGGTACAAAACTGCTGGGCTTGTGTAGAACGAAGAGGATCGTTTTGTGATAGGGTACCTTTTAGCGACTCTGTTGTGCTCTTCGTATGTGTTTCCTCTCCAAAAACGTTTTTTGTACCTCCTGTTGTTTTGTGCTTGTTCCTCTAGAAGCAATCTTGCCACGTCTTCATCCCTGTCATCGTCTGGCAAATCCTCTTCACGCATCGATTCTAATGTGTCAGTGTGACTATTCAGGAACTTTAAGGCGTGTAAGAACTGATCACTAGATGGTTTAGAATTGTCAGTCAGTCTTTGATGATCTCGTTTGACCCAAGTCAGGGGTGAACTAAAAAAATCGTACCCTGTTTGATAACTGTTTTCAGGCTGTCTTTTCCTTTCATTTTTATGATTCAGGTAATCCATAATTTCTTCAACGTCACTCTCAGATAGATCTTCAGGGTCTACAGCCTCGGGATTACCGTCTTGATACTTTTCCCAGACTGAATTCAGCATCGATAAATATTCATCTGAGTCATCATCGTTAGGGAAATTATCTTCATCTCTGTTTAACCCCCCAAAGTTCCGAACAAGAGCTTGAGCCTTGTGAGATGAATGTTTCCTAAACGGTTTAGGAGTGTATCTTTCTCGGAACAACGATGGTCCACCGTGTTGATGACGCTCTCCGTTTTCATAAAACTGACGAGAATTTTCATCTTCTGGAGATAGATTTTGGAGAGAATTGGGTGGCTCATTTATGTCTCGTTCTCGGAACACAGATCTTTTCGTGTCTGGATTGTGGTGATTGAGGTAGACCTGAGGATCTACAGCCTCAAATTCGCCTGACTTGTAGTGTTGGATGATGTTCTCGGCAATGTCCTCTAAAGTTTTATCATCCATAGCTTCAAAGTTGTTATGAGATTCAACTCCGGGAGAGTGACTCCCTAATTCAGTCTCAGGAAGTGGCACAGCTTCAAAAACTCCAGAGGTCTTGGGTGCTAGCGACTTCTGGTATCCATATCCAATGTCTTCCAACTGCCCATTACCTGAAATACAACATAAAAATTAGAGAGAATCAGTTTGGTTTATAATTGATAATTTACTGAAACCCTATGAACTGAATTGTATGTATAAAGTTTCACAGTCAAAGGTTTCACCGAATGAAACTTTAATATGTAAAATATTAAATATTTTCATATTCTGTTTTGTTGTGATACTCATTTTCTTAAGATGTGTAAAATTTTAGCTATGCTTGGATTTAACAGATATGACATCAGCATGATGAATGAAATTTAAAAAAATAATTGGGTCCTTATGAAATTAAATTTTACAGTTATTTGCATTCATAATTAGACAAGATTAAACATAATCTTTCTACAGAAAAAAAAACTACTCAACCCTTATATATAACTAGTGCACCTGTTGCTCGAATACGAGCAATTGCAAAGTATTACAGGCGTTATTTTAAAACGAATAAAAATCATAATTTCCAATGACTTAAAAGAGTCAACTCAAAGATAATGTGTAATCAATCACTCCTCTACAGTTATCGAAACTGAAAACGAACTCACTCTGAAAACGAACACTCTTGTGTGTATCATGTGTTTACTATGAACAAACTATGAAATGTGTACTATGATAAAAATTATTCGCCTGTTTAAGTAAACAAAATCTTTTCTTCAAAAGAAATACATTAGGATTTTGATGGCCTGTGGGCAAATCCTGAGGACTTTTATTACATGAATTGGTGAAAGGGGGCGTATATACAAAAAATACTTAATTTTGACGTTTGTAAAAATCCGTCCATTATTAACGGAGGAGTAGTGTTTCGTAGAAATCGCCTTCACGTATTATATATAAGGATTCTGAAAGAAAAAACTTTTACCAGAAAATTGTGGACGTCTGGTAAGCGCAGAAAAGTGGGAGAGGTCTTAAATTAAAGATCTTGACCCCCAGGGACTCGGGAAAAATAGCATAATTCCCATAAAAATACCAGAAAACGAGATATAGGTCTAACGTAAAATGTTCTCCATGAGAATAGCATTAGAATCCATTTACTGCAGATTGCGAAGACAATTTCCAAAATTCTAATCAGGGAAGCCCTTTTTATCACCATTAATTACAAAAACAAAGCTACCTTAATAACCCAGTATTTATTCACAAAAGATGATATGTTTGCTGCCTATAGCAGAGTTAAACCCATGGAGTGATTTAAATTATTTATTGAAAATAACATCAACAAAAGGGATACAAAGATAATGTGGTTTGGTGCAGTTCCTGTTGTAGGTAATTATTTATACTTAATGGTTTAAAAATATGTATTTTTGATTAGTTATATTATGGTTACAGCTCGAGCTCGTACACAATCAATAATGTCTTTTAATAGCCATATGAAGTGATTTTCAGTCATATAATTGGTTTAATTGGTTAATTGTTTTCTGTACCAACCATCAGGATACCTTCTTAACTCTGATGCTACTTTAGGTTAAATTATAATACCATAGTCTGTATAAAGGAACCTGCCTCCTGACCCTCTGTCTACCTATATGGGGGAATGGCCAACAGTTTAGGTCCCGGGAAAGCCTTAAGATAGACCGAGGGTCAAGAGACGGGTTCCATCATACAGACTAGGATTTGTTGGTATTTATGAACTCTATACCTTCCCCGTGGCGAGGGTACATGGTACGCTCCTGCTGGGGTCTGAAATGTTCCAGATAGTAAAGAGTTGAGTCCGACAGATCACGCTGTCGTCTGTTGATGGCTTCTAACGCGCCTCGAAGACTGTCATCACCAAGACAATGTCCCAGACAGATAGCTGCCAATGTCACTGCCCACAATCTAGGCTTGTCCATCTTCTGAAATCTTAAGAACAAAGGTTTTTGATTCACATTACAAATTGTGATGGTAAATACAACTGGGTATATTAAATGGTGATGACAAGAGGGGGGGGGGGCTATCCTTCCAATTAGACCTTGGACAATTACATTTAATCATACATTTTGTCCTAAACACATAACAAAGGTTTTTCTTTGGGGTGTTCCACACGTCTCAAACCCTCTCTGGTAGCCCACCCTTAACATGGTGCCAAATTTGCCAATAGGTGTATTTTAACCCAAATATGAACGTGAGATGCGTGTAGAATTGATCAGCTGTTTCTTTGACCAATAAGCCCATAATGATCATAAGAACAGTTTTGGTTTATTATTCCAGGGAATACACTTTTCCTTGAAATTATTTTGGATTTGCACAAGTTTATTGTTAGCTGAGTGTCTTGGTGGGTGGTATACATCTACTTATCAGAAGGTTGTTAGTTCAATCCTGTGAAGTCAATTTTTGTTTGATAGTTTGAACCATGGTCCCAGATGTTCATGCTTATTTGGCTTTTAATAAAATGGCCCTGGCTAATGAAACAGACATACATCGGAACAAAGCTTTTTAAAGCTTCAAAACTGTGAAAATTTTAAATATGGTTTAATTTTTAAAGTACTAAGAAAGATAGCAAAAATATGCCTAAACATACAAGTTAAACAAAACAGTGTAACCTTAATAAATGTTCAAAATGAAAATGTATCATTAGGAACATGTTTGTGACAGTTTAATTGCCTCTATTGAGTTATAGATTTCACAGAAGGTTAAGTTGTACAAATAGCTTTTTGGAAATAACCAAAGATCTGAAACACTTTACAGGCTTATTTAGTACATAAGTGACATATCTTAATTTGTGTTGAATCAATTATGAAAATATAAAAATAGTCAAACCTGAAAAAATAGTGTAATTTATATGGGTAGTATTATTTTTTCAAACTAAATTAATGAATTAAAAAACAATTAACAAGGGAATGTAAGACAGATGGACAGGCTACATATCTGGCTGCATATGAGATGGTTTATGAGATGGCAAACTACACCTGAATCTTCATCCTTTAAAAAAATATATTTTGTCTTTGTGATTTATCACATGATCGTTAACATGAATATTAATTAAATGTAATAGCTTATAACAGGTAGGTCAAAGGGACTCAGGACAAAAGCTAACTCATCAACTGACAATGAGCTGCCCAAAACATTTCTGTCAGAATTGTGTTATAGTTCGGCCGCTTAGATAGCGACCTCCTCTAGCATTGGTTAGCATTAGCGCGCAGGTCACTATCTAAGCGGCCGAACTATAGCTAGATGATTTGCTCCAACTAAACTACTGCACCCACATTGTTCAAAGTCTCAATTTTTACTTGCAAACATAGGATCAGCTGTTTATTAAAATGATTACTGATGCAGTACTGAAATTAAAATATCTTACTGTGTTATGTCAAAGATGTTGGTTAACTTTATACAATCCAATGTATGTTTGTCTGTTTGTCCTTTATGGACTCCGAAACCACTGGACAGATTGTAATGAAACTTTCAGGCATTATTAAGCATCATTTAAGGATGGTTTGTGTAAAGTTTGGTGCAGATCCGTCAAAAGGGCTCCGCCCAGTGGCTCTGGAGTTTCCCATGTTAACCTTATGAGTACTCATATTTAAATGGAATGAAAGAATCTTAACAGCTGGTTCAACTAAACAATTTGATTCTGTGATGTTAAATAGCATTAAAAAGTATGTATTAAATAGTTTTACAAACAGGGTGCAGCACTATTATTATTTTTTTTTATTTATGACAACAGCTAATTTGCAACCGAAAGGTGAGTGATCGTAGCGAACGAACTTCAACCTGGAGGCGAGTTAGCGTAGCGAACAAGCTAACCTGAAGGCAAGTGAGCGCAGCGAACGAGGTCCAACCTAAAGATGAGTGAGCGTAGCGAACGAACTTCAACCAGAACGTGATTGAGCCATGCGAACGAGCTCATCTTGAAAATGAACGAGCATTTGACATAAAACCACATTAGGACAGGATGACGTCTGTCGGGTCAGCTAGTACTGTATAAAACTCACTGCCCACACTCACAATAATAAGTAGCCTATTTTTTAGACATTGATAATTTTATTATGCCTACTTTTTACTCTTTTGATTATTTGAAGTGTGACCTTGTGTCTTTAAAATGAGATGCAGTTTTCTTTTTAATTTCTAAACTTACAGAAAGAGAGTTTTCTCCAGGACTACAATCGTAAGTATGCTTTAATGTTAAAAGTACCGTAATCAACAAACACGTTTAAGTCTCATTTCCACCAGAGCCAACCAAGATAAGACTGCAATTAGGTCAAGTAGACCAACGCATAATCTAATACAAGATCTCAAGAGGAAAGATACACACGTCTAGAAGTGATTAGCTTGAACGGGTTGTGTTGTAGCATATACAGCAGTTCCTAGGGGAAATGTCATACTCCTTATAATAATGTTTATTCAACAATCAATTACTATCAGCTGTTTTTCAAAATATTATCATTGATAATGAAAAATAAGGTTAGACTGTTTAATGCGGTGCATTACATTAGTAACCAACCAAACACTCTCAATAAACATGCAAAACCGAAATTAACTGTAAGCGTTTCAAATCCACTTAAAGCTGGAAGGGCTGAACAATAAATTAACAGGCTACAAAAGGCTTAAATACGTCTCACAAATTTTAATCAAAGCGGTCGTAATTCGTGAAAATACGTGTGGGCGTCAGGTTCATAAATATGCATTGGCTTGTAACACGTTTATTTATTTATTTATTTATTTATTTATTTATTTCCCAACGGATTGCACCTTTTTACAAAATATGTGTATACAATTTAGATGGCATTTGCAATATATTACTGACTAGAAAAGTAATAACAATGGTAATAACAAAGTGATAATAAATAGTAATAGCAAGTAATAACAAATAGTGATAACAATAGTAATAACAAATAGTGATAACAATAGTAATAACAAAGTAATAACAAATATTAATAACAGAAGAATAAACTAAAAAGAGTATCAACAAAGAATATGAACAGCAAGCTTTAACGATGAGAAGACAAATGTGCAGATGTGCTGGAGTGTGGTTGCTCAAGTGATCAGGGAGACCTTCTTTTTGAACCGGAGGGGCTTCTCACCGAAGAAATCCAGTTGAGCAGCCGCCGTGCTACCAGCCTTGAGTAGACGGCTAATTCCGCTGTTGTAAGAGTAGTAGGCTGGGAGAAAGCGTCTGCTGAATATAGTCCTGGAGCGGGTGCCTCTGGGCGTGGTAATGTCGATACCACTCAGGATGTTGGGGCAATCGACAAACCCGTTAACCAGCTTGTAGAGCATGAATATGTCGGCATGATGACGTCGGAGTGACAAAGGCAGAAGATCGAAGGACTTCTCCACATCGTCAACCGGGGTAGTGCGGTAGGTAAAACCAAGTCTCGGTCCAAGCATCCGTATGAAGCGGGTTTGTATGCTCTCCAGTTGGCTGACGTGGTTCTTCTGGAAGGGAGACCAGATGATTGACCCATACTCCAGCAGCGGGCGTACCAGGGACTTGTAGAGCGTGATCAAGGTGAAGGGTGAGTTGAAATTCCTTGTTGATCTGAATATGAAACCAAGCAGGGAGCTAGCTTTGGTTGTAATGTGGGCAATGTGCTCGTGAGGGTTGAGCGTGTAGTTTGGACACAAGTGGTAAATAATTATTTTCGTATTGTCTCCCCATAGGTTAATTATGTACAGTTACATTCATAAAGCGATAAGTTACCTCTACAGGATTAAATAGATCTTAATAGGAGAGTACCCATCCTTCGTACGGGGTTGGCATATAAGTATAAAAAATGCTTATTGCAGAGTTATACTCAAGCTTTGCGTTTAATTGCAATGAGGGAGTACACCGTTTGGTAAAATTTGCTTCTTTAAATTTACAGTATTCTATAGTTACACATCTACCATGGCCATCATGTTTTACCACTTCACCTAAACAATAGAGAAAAATAAATTATTAAAAATTCGCAAAATATCACAAATTATTCATGAAATTAAAAATATAAACATAACTGTAAACAATCCTACTTTGACAGTTAGTTAGTTCTCATTGTGTATCACAGTTTTTTGTTGCTGCTTAATTCGGCAAGTAATTTAAACTCAAGGCGTCTTGATATGTTTATTTACGTTATTCCATCAGCTGAAACATGTGAATTAAATTAATCAAAAAACGAATATTTACTTTTCAAATCTGAGTGTTTTGTTTTTACTTTATCCATGACGACCAACAAACTTAGTCTGTGCTTTCTACGATAAATAACCGAGATTTTATTTAAGAGGAAGTTTGTATATATATACATATATATATATATATATATATATATATATATATATATATATATATATATATATATTTGAACGTTATGAGCTCGGACACCGTTGGACCGATTGCCATGAAACGTAGTACATAGGTGTAAAAGTTTATGGAGAAGGTTTGTAACACATCCATTTTAACCGAGCTCAACTGGGTTCCTCCCCAGAGGCCCTAGGGATCCCATATTAAGCTTATGGAAGGAGGATATTGTAAACACAAAAGTGAACAGCTGTGGAAATCAAATGCACATTTTTATGAAAGACATTTTCAAACATACTGTATAATAGATATTTTTTTTACGAAAATCTACTGAAAAATGAGTGACTTGTATACTTTTTTAGCGTAGTTGGTAAAAACAGCTTTAAAATGACCCCTCATTTATGAAAATTATTGGTGAAGAATTAAGGAAGTTATGGTGTACTGACAAAAAAGCACTTTAGAAATTATTATAACTAATTATTATAATTATTATACAGGTGTACATACAACACGTTTCAGAACTTTGGAATATGAATCCTTATACTAAAAGGAAGAAAAAAGTTGATGTGAAGGTATGCCCGAAAATGCATATTTACATAGATATCCGCCATTTTTGTTTTTTATAAATAACTATTTTTATCTTTGAAGTTTTTCAACCGATGCTTATGAAACTTGGTAAGCATTTCAACGTAGATAAGGCCTGTTAGAGAAAAAATAAAGTTGGTACGACAAGAAATTTCGAAATGGCGGCAGTTTTAATTTTTATAACTTAAATAACTTCGAATTGTATAATTTTATCAAAAAATGACAAGAACATTTTTCTAGAATTTTTAATTCTCTATCACACCAAGGTCAAAAATATCGTACGGTAAGTAACTGAAATAGAACGATTTTGGTGTAAAAATAAAGCAAAGTTACTTTATTTAGCCTTATCTTACAACTACAAATCGTTCTATTTCAGTTATTTACTGTCCAATCTTTTTGATCTTGGTGTCGAGTGATAGGGAATTAAAAATTCCAAAAAAGTTATTCTTAAAACTTTTTGATAAACTTATCCATTTTCGAGTTATTTAAGTTATACAAATTAAAACGGCCACCATTTTAACATTTCTTATCGTATCAACTTTACCTTTTTTATATAGGCCTAATAGGTCTTGTCTACGTTCACACGCTTCCCAAGTTTCATATTCATTGTTTGAAAAACTTCAAAGATAATAATAGTTATGTATAAAACAAAATGGCGGATATCTAGGTAAACATGCATTTTCGGACATACATTCAAATACACTTTTTTCTTTCTTTTAGTATGAGGATTCATATCCCAAAGTCCTGAAAAGTTTTTTATGGACACTCTGTATAGAAGATTAATTCAGACACATTTTTGCCAGTGTTATTGTTTAGGCCCACTACTAAGCATTTTGCAATTTTTCGTGTTACCAGTCAAGAGCAAATGGTTTAGAATTCACTTTTTGGTTTAATTGTTGCGTCAGAAATGAAACTCCCCTCACGTCGTAGGCTACCTTTAAAGACTTGCAAAATTTACTTAGTGTTTTTGGACTATTTTATCAAGTATGAGCCAAGACAAATACTGTATGATATATTTCTATTAGATTTTATTTACCCATTAAAAATCATTATAGCCTACAGTAGGTATTTCACATTCACTTATTTAAAATTTTAATACCTTTTGTTCTCCATATGGTGTTAAATCCAATAACAAAAGCTACATACAAAAAACTACCTAGAAAACTAGAATCAAGCGTTTATATTTGTCTCTAAAACATTCAAAACTTCTGAAGCGCATTTCTGGAGAGATTGCAGGCAGAGATTGTGAAAATGTAGAAGTTCAATTTCCTCTAGAAATCTTACTGAAACTATACACCAACGCGAAGCCAGGGCCATTACATTAATGAAACCCGCCTCCATGAACCTTAAACCTGACGTCTTTTTTGCTTTTGAAATGTTCAGAAACTGACCAGTGACGGTGATTATGATTGGTGGGGGGGGGGGGGGGGTCTAAATATATTGTTGATACTGTACTGCGTTTCCATTCTATTTTACTAACTTCAGAGGTGATGTCCTTGTGCATAATTTTCACTTAAAACTGAAAGCTATAATTATTGGTCACATGAGTGTTGTACTAGTAAGTCCTACCATATTCTATTTGTCTATGGTCCTACCTATAGTACAGTGCAATTAGCTTTAAAAAAACAAACCGGGACATAAAAAAGTTCCAAACCAGCGCCAAATTGTTGAATACACCTCCCTTGTTGACATTTCAATTTGTTAAAACAATGCTTATATTCTAACGATAAAAAAAACCATTTTCAAGCAATTTAAGAAAGGCTTTCTTAGATAAAAAATGTCAAATATTCCAAAATGTTTTAGTAAAGCGCTTAAGGGAATAAAGTATTTTACTTAGGAATATTTAGGAAATCTCCGTACCTAACAAATTTTATCGTGTTCTAATGCAGAAAATACAAAATAGCCTAAAATAAAAGTAGGTCTAGATCAATGACAAATTGTGATGTTTTTTTCTGCATGATATAAAGTTGTAAGTGAGCAACTGAGTTACATATGCGGCTGTATAAGATAATATGTATAAATAATAAGATAAAGTTTTATTCGAAGTTGTAGTGCTTAAGTGTGATTCAAACTGCTATCATTTCGTAATTCGTAACATTGTAATTTTTTTCTTATGTCAATGGTTAGCTTATAACTCGATTAAAGAGAATTATATTTTATTACATTTTTGTAAATAATTTTCTTCATATGACCCATTTTAAAGATTTATAACGTGTATATACATACAGTTACTGTACGTTTTTAATTATGTAGAACTTAGATAAATAACTACCGACTTTATAGTGATTTTATAGTTTCCTATTTAGTACTTTATGTAGCAGTTAAATACCCCCACCGCAGCAAACCTGCAGACTTAGCGAATTTCCATTTGCCTCATTGGATTTACACTAAAATGTCTCCTTAAAAATATCACCTTTATTCCCTATTTAAATAGAATTAGTTTAACGAGTACTTAGGTTTGCTACAACAGGGAGGGTAAAAAAGTATTTTTAATGTAAAATGTTAATAGGTACTGTAGTTTAGTAAGAAATTAATGTATTTTCCAAATTTTAGCAAAATATGTTCATAAATAAGCAAACTACAACAGTTGACTTATTCTCCATAAGAATAACATGGGAATTTTAAAATTACAATTTTTTTTAAATTTTCTCCGTAACAATTAGGCGCAAAATAATGCTTCAATATACTAAATTATTTGTTTTTTTAAGCTCTACAAAATGGTTTAAAAAGAAATTGTGAAATTTTGTGTTTTTAGGGTCAAAATGGGAAAAACCTATTTTTACCCCATAAAACCCCCCATAAACCCCCGTTCCCATAGTTCGATCATGCTGGTTCGCGAACTCATTCAAGTTTATCCCACCTTACACCTTCAAACCAAATTTTATCAAAATCGGACAAAAATTACTCAAGTTATCGTGCGGATGGACATATATATATATATATATATATGTATAGGAACGTTCCAATTCTGACCGTTTTCATATAAGGACATGCCAATCCTGACCTCACTCTATACAATTCTGACCTTGCTGTACAATTCTGACCCGACTCTCAACCTATAGATTTAGCGTGGTTTGGCTGTTGTGTTAACAGTATTTTACAAACTTAAGGAGTTAATTGTAACATGTAAAATAAAATTACAGTTTTATTGTTTTACTTTCTCCCCCTATACCATAGTATATGGAGAAAGTATTGTTTTCGTAAAAATTTTCGAGTTTGAGTTTTGAGTGGATATATTCGTTTTGGGTCCCCCTGGACCCAAAAAAGTGGTTTTCGAAGTGATATCTGTGTGTGTGTGTGTGTGTGTTTGTAAATAGTACGTTTGGGGGACATTGACATGTATTTTGACCATCCATCTGAGGACGAAAAACGTACCGAGGACATACTCGTGGTCCTCGGTACGTTTTAGCCTCAGAATTGCATTCTTGAGGTATCTACGAACCATAGTATACCAGATTTGCACAGATTTAAAAATGTCCCCCCGTGGTGTGGTTAATCAGACACGTTAGTTCCAGTTGTGTCTCCCACGTAGCGCTAGCACGTTGAGCGACACACACGCTATACACTCTCACCAGTTCTGTCTCGCTCAAGAGAGGACTTATTTTGAATTTTTTTATATCACACGCCACTGTAATTTACGCTGTCTTACTGAGGACTCATGCGCTTTTCTTAGTCCCTCCTCCCCTCTCTATTACAGTGTTGTGATGTTAAGCTCATTGATGCCATATCGAACGAGCCATTTGGCGAATATACCGAGTCCTTTGCAATTATCTATTTTATGGATTTGGTGTATTTTGAAATTGAGAATGGCACGTTAGGGGTCGTAAAATCTAATTTGGTTTTAAGATAGTACATCTTATTTGGTTGTTCACGTGATAATTTGACCCTTGTTATACAATTATTAAACTCTAGACTTAGTAATGTTGCACAAAACCAGTAAGAATCAGTAATAGTAGTTTTTTTTTCACAACATTATGATGTTTTTAGCTGTCTTACATACGTTAATTGGTGGCTGAAAGTTACGTTTTGCTGGCCATGCCAGCTTTCATCGTCATTTGGGGACCGAGCATGTTTTTACATCCCTAGGACTGCAAAATCAGCTACCCGCTTACTTTATTAAAACATATTATGAATGCATATTATTAAATACACAATCAGTATCCATAGCATTGCAATAGAATTGTTTTGATGACACCGCTACCTATTTATTATTATTTTTACAATTTCTTCAAATTAGTTTTCTTTACATAACCTTAAAGTTGTAGTTGTGTTGACTATCAGTGTGAATTATTATTGTGGTGAATAGTGGTGATAGGGTACAGTGTGGTGAAAAGTAGCGTTCGTACCACAGACCGAAATGGTTTTGCCGACTCGAGATAGTTTTTTAAGTTCGCGACGAAGTCGAGAACTTAATACGATCGAGAGCAGAGGAGTAATACGACCGAGCAGGTTTTTACATCCCTAGGTGACATATGACTATAAAGTCATATGATTGTTAATTATTAATATATTGTTTTTGTAAACAAACTTACTTGTAAACAAACTAACTTGTAGTTCATTAAAAGGAATTCTTCTGCAAAATCAGCTACCCGCTTACTTTATTAAAACATATTATGAATGCATATTAAATACACAATCAGTATTCATAGCATTGCAATAGAATTGTTTTAATGTCACCGCTGCCTAGCAACTATTTATTATTATTTTTACAGATTCCTCAAATTATTGTTTCTTTACATAGGTAACCTTAAAGTTGTAGTTGTGTTGACTATCAGTGTGAATTATTATTTTGGTGAATAGTGGTGATAGGGTATAGTGTTGTGAAAAATAGCGTTCGTATTACAGACCGAAATGGTTTTGCAGCTCTCGATCGTGTTCTCGACTTCGTCGCGAACTTAAAAAAACTATCTCGAGCCGGAAAAACCTCATTTTCAGCCCTAGGTACGAAATATACTGTTACAAAACACAGGGTTGTAAAATGTTTGGTATGGTTAAGTTCCAATGTACAATTAAGTACAAATGTCACCAATTCTGATATTACAACTATACCAGGTGGCATGAAATTGCGAGTTAAAAATATACTTTAGTTAATACTGTTTATATTTTATACTAGCTGTTGTACTCGTGCTTTGCAACGGAAAAAGTATGTGAAATAGGAACATTTTATCCTCACCTAGCCTATGTCGTATAACACATTTAGACATCCGCCAACAATTTTAGAAACAAAATCCAACCATGGTTTATGGCTTTTAAATCAGATAAGTAGTGTTAGGTTAATGACCGATAAGACCTACATTGATGTTATAAGTGAGAAACCTCCTGGGCCCCAGTTCAAGGTCGACGGCAAGCAGTTGTTGGGCATATGCGATGTACGCGCTCTGCCATATGAATTCTTTATCAATCTCTGTCTGCCTCTGTTATCTCCACTAATCGCCAAAAACATCTGCTGTCCCGAAAACAATACCGTATACAAACCATACTTTCGCTCTAGACATTTTCATTCTTTGGCCCAAATAGTAGGCCTATTGTATTTTAATTAGACACATGGGACTACTGAAGTCAAACTAAGGGAGAATTCTTCATTAGCAAAAATTAACTGGCTTTCTACCAAGAGCTTCGAACTACCTACTGTCTCTGGAACAAAATTAAAATGTTTTTTACTAAGTTACTAGGCCTATTCCCGTTCGATCTTAATACTAGTTATTAAGGATTTAACCGAAGCTTATACAGCCTAGCCACCTAGGCTATTTAAACATATGGGACTACTAAACTATGAATACCAGCTTGTGAAACATATGCATATAGTTTTTAGCAAAATACTATTCACGTATTTTGGTACCCGTATTCCAAATTTGCCAATAGTACAATTTAGTTTTCTCATAACTTTATTAGATAGGCTATCGTAAATTAAGATAAAGTAACGTAAAACTCTTAACTTTGTGACATAATAATGTTCTCCGATGTATTAAAAACTTTTTGTTTTGTGTTCTTAAGATAAATCGATTAGAAAAGTTTGTTTTGACATGAGCAAACATTTAAACATGACATCTTATCAACTGTCATGATTTTATCTTTCTTGGTCAAAATCTGTTGTATATCGGGTGAGGACGCATGTTTGGTTTAATTTAACTATGTATTAATTTTTTGCACGAAAACTATCTTATATATTAAAACGTGACAGGGGTTTTTTTGTTTCACGATTCTAAATCAACCACTCGACGGATTTTTATGATTTTTGTGTTGAAAGAAAGATAATTTTTTAAACTATCGAATGTCGAAGCCATAATTTTAGTTTAAGGTCCCAGTTTTTTGGAAATAACTTTTAATTTTTAAAAAGTCTAGCAGCCGACGCTAAGATTCTAAACTGGCTTTTGGTATAGAATAATTTGCTTAATAACATAATATATAATAATATAATATAATATATACAGGGTAAATTTTAAATGAGTTCCCCCCCTACTTTTTTCTACATTTCTTAAGAAATCAACTTCGGACCAGGTCAGATCATTGTAGTGTAGTAAGTACTTCATTTTGACTGGGTAAACATTTTTGGCCGCCATCTTGGATCCGCCATATTGGATACTAAATTTTTTTTCAAATGTAAAGGTAGGGTTGTGACCCATTGTTTCAATTTAGAATTTTACGCTGATTACAATGCCGCAATTAGTTTTTTAAAATCTTAATCCGTTCTAAAGTTATGAGGACATTTTATAACTTTATTTTTAGCCCATTTTAACATTGTGAATGTACAAACTAAGACCATAATATTTATAATATGCATATTTTAACCCAAACATGTGTGAAGGATGAGAGTAGAATGATGGGAAATGATCTATCAAGTCATATGGGGTTTAAAACCAATTGGACTAATGTTTAGTAGTTCTTGCAAATGTTTGGTCTATACAAATTAATAAAATAAACGTCAACAAACAATATAATTGATTTACATATTATTGAAGTTTTTAGATTGATACAAGTATTTCATACTTTTACAGATACCAAAGCTACGGCAAAATGTTTAAAAGATAAGGTGCTATATGAACGTTCACTTGGCAAAATAAAAAACCGACCTACCTTGCAGCCTGGAGGTACACGAAATGTAAAATGTAAAAATGAGCCATTCTACAAAGCCAAAAAAATTAAGATTGGTAAGTGTACTGTAAATTGTATTAGTTTAAAATGCAATCCTTTATTTGTAAGTGTTTGTATACAGCACAAAATGTTTGCATACAATTCACAATATAATAAGTTTGGTTTTAATTTACCAGTCAAAAGTCTCATCACAATTAAGGTTTAGTTTTTTTGTTTGATTTTACATACGGCACATTTTTTTATGACGAATTACCTTTAAAAATAAGTTGCTTTATATTTTGTACCGTATATTTATTTATTTATTACTTAACGTGGACAAACTCGTATTCTACATGCTAGTTTGCCATTAAGTTTGGTATGGATTAGGTTTTACGTGTGAAATGTCATAAACAATGATTGTAAACCCTTCTTATAGCTTTAAGAGATCCTGAATTTTAGAAGTTTACATTTTTTTTTGACAAAGCTTATGTTTTTAATTATATTGTTGAAGTCATCTTGGACTTAGATAAAACAAAAATTATGTACGGATAAGAAGTTGAAATATTTTCAAATTATTGTATATATAATTTGAAGTACATCTATACTTATTTACATTATTTTTAACAGTTTTACGTGTGTTTCAATTTTATTGTAAATAAAATTATTTTCTTCTAATACAGTTTTAATAGTAGATTTCAGACTTACAGTAGTATAGGTAATAACAGTTTGCTTAGATAAACAGTGTAAGTATGTATCTCATTAAACTAAAGAGTTTAAAAACTAAAAAAATATATTTTTTTTAATTTCAGAACCATTAGTTGATGTTGAATTTATTGAAGATAGTATCCGTTACACCTGCATTCTAAGTAGAGTTAGAAATTCTACAATTTTGCAACAAGGGGATGTGAGACCAGTTCAGTGGATAGATGAGAACTTCTACAAGGCAAAAATAAAAAATTAAAAAGGTTATGCTATTCGTAAGGAATCATTGCGTTAGACAGCAATTGGGTGTGTCTCCTAAAATAAAAAAATTTTGTAAAATGTCGAAGGACTAGATTTTTAGCAGTTTAATCAAGTACTCACTATTATAGCTGAACATTGTTTACATTTAAAAAGAATTACATGTCCTGGCCTACACCATATTTAAATTTGTTAATGTCTTAATAGATTCATTTATAAATTACATTTAAATAATTATTCCAAAATTATGAATATTTGTACTTACTGTGCCAACCAAGTTGGTCGCTATAAAAAATACTGCTAAGAATTTTGTCTATTTACATTAATAATGATGTCTTTGTTTATGTGTTTGATAGCAAATTTTACATATTGAAATATCAATGTATTCAATTGCATTCATGATGCATGTACCGTAATTATTTTATCAGCAATTACATTATGAGATATGCAGGCTTCAGTATTATACAATAATAGTAAAGATATACCGGTACTTTAATAGTCAAGACTATATAAGGTATGTGTAACAAGAACTTATCATTGCATTCTAGAACGTATTAAAATATACTAGTGGTCGTCCTGTGGTCGAAACTCGACCAAAAATAATTAATGTACAGACTTCTCCATTTTCTCCCCACACTGTAAATAAAACATGTGATTGGGATTTCTTCCATTTGTTTTGATTTTCTGTTTACATTTTGTTGTTATTTCGTCACCATCATGGCAACCCAGTTGGTCCATGTTAATTTTTAGAAGTTTTGAAATTCGTTTTTTGTGCTTATTTTTTAGCCTATTTTAATTTTTAAAGGGATTCTGCACATCTACAGGCAAATATATTTCTAACAGTATGCGTAGATTTCCCCTGCGATGCACACGAGCTGAGAAAAAAGGTTTTAAAGAAACATGCTTGCCTATTAATATATAGATAGATTGTGTACTATTATGGCCTACTTGAAAATTAATATTGATAGTTAGGCCTACAACTATTGTATTTATTTTGTACTTATATTTGTAATTGATCATATTTTTTCCTAAATGTGTGAATGTCTTAACGGTACTGAACACCGCAGATGAAACATAAAATATGTATTGTATTTTTTACATTTTAGGATTGAAGTAGGATAAATTAGTGACACATTTTTTTTTACTAAATTTTGAAAAGCAAATCAGCTGAGCTGTGTATAGCCCTGTACACACCGGAGCGATACTTTATCGCTGGAGTGGCGCGATACTATTCCTAGAATTTTATCTGCGATACTTAGGCGATAATAGGAAAAACTATTGATAATTCAAATCAAATGTTAAAGTGTTAAAATAATTAATAAATCCAAGATGTCTGATTGCTTGGGAATTCTATTTCAAATTCTTCAGAAAAATGTAGTTTAATAACAAATAATAAAGACGAACCCTATCCTAAATTTCTAGTTGCTAAAACGTGATTTAATGAAAAGTTAAAATGATTTGTTATAATACACTTTGTTATTTTCTGTAAATGTATATAGATACGTTTTCGGTCAAATCTCATACCTTTATAAATTCTATATAAATTATCTTTAATTTTCATTTTATACATCATGTAGTTTTGTAATACTGTAGTAAGTTATTAATGTTACTTGACCTGAAGGTACCAGCATCGTTGGTTTAAGATCTTGTCAAATAAAATCACAAGTCAAGAAGCACATAAATAAAATACTGTTTTCTTACTTGAAAATTGCAGAGAACAGACGAAACTGAGTAGTTCATAGTTTGGCCACATTGGTATCGCCGCGATACATCGCTGCAAACAGTGCATGCAGCGTTACCGCGATACTATCGCTACGGTATCGCATTCGTCTCGGTATCGCGTATCGCAGTTCGCTCTGGTGTGTGCGGTTCCTTAAGCCGCCATGGTATCGCACGGACCACTGGTATCGCAAGAGAATTTCCAAGAAAAAGTATCGCGCCCGCTCCAGTATCGCACGGAGTACCGCTCTGGTGTGTGCAGGGCTTATCTGTTAAATATTTTATACGAGTATATGTATGAAAGAAATGGCGTTTGGTTTTATATAGCTTTCTGTAAGTGTTTATTTGTCTTTATTTTGTACTAGCCTTTATAATTAATCACATTTTCTAGAAATAACTTTGTATTTGTAATTGATCATATTTTTTCCTAAATGTGGTGAATGTCTTAACGGTACTGAACACCGTAGATGAAACAAAAAATATGTATTGTATTTTTACATATAGGATTGAAGTAGGATAAATTAGTGACACATTTTTTTTACTAAATTTTGAAAAGCAAATCAGCTGAGCTGTGTATCTGTTAATTATTTTATACGAGTATATGTATGAATGAAATGGCGTTTGGTTTTTGATAGCTTTCTGTTAGTGTATACTAGTTTATTTAGCTTCATTTTTTACTTAGGTTTGTAACTAACCAGACAAAAAAAATCTTATCGTACCATTTTTTGTCATTAATAATATTTTACCTAAATAACATTTATTTCTAACATTTTATATATCTAAGAATTTTTACATGTGTATCATTATTCCATACCTTATGATGTTTTCAATTTTATTATATTTCCAGTGTTTTGTTCTACACTTGAGAGCCTTGTTATTGGGTTATATTTTGCAGTTGTTCTATCATTGAAAGCTGTGTATTATCTGATGATTGTTTGATGGGACTAGAGCTCATGAAAGGAATGGTGTTTGGTTTTATATAGCTTTCTGTAAGTGTTTATTTGTCTTTATTTTGTACTTGCCTTTATAATTAATCACATTTTCTAGAAATAACTTTTGTCGTACCATTTTTCTCATTACTGTATTAATATTATTTTTATAAACTTTTACTGGTATCATTTTATGCATAAGTTATTGTTCTGTATGTAAGAAGTTTGACAAGTTTAATTTTACATACAATTTTTAACGTATGTCTTATAGCCCTCCAAGTGTCTACAGTAAAGGGCTCATTATTGCCCTGTTTATTGCACAATAGCAGAGAAAAAAAGGAAGAAAATAGCCACTTAGTTCTACATTTTATGGGGTTTTCAAAGATGTTATCATATAGGGAGCTGATTCTGCAACTAAATAAATTATGGATCAAAAACATAATTTGCACCCTTAGCAATAGCTGAAGCCTATAATAATAGCTTGTAATAGCTCGTAATATCTCGCACATCATAATACCCCAACGGGTGTGTTATGAGTCGCTACAACGACACTAAACAGCCTGAGGGTTACAATTTATAACATTTTAAGTGTTTTTTTTTTCAGACTTGAGAGTTTTGTGACAGGATAGGCCATTGGTTGTAGAAAAAGGAGAGCTAAAGATGTCTTGTAGTTGCCTAAAGTTAAATTCACTATTTGACTAATGGCAGTCAATTAGGATGTCAAATGTTGTCTTTTTTCAAATGACTGTTTGGCCTGACCGGAGGAAACTCACAATCATAACCTGAGATATATATGGGTTTGTTGATTATGTACTATCACATGCAACACAGGTCTGTAAACTGACACAGACCAATGGGCTAGGATAGTATACATCTTCAAAGCTTAAATCTGTTTTTATGATTGGCACAAGTCAAATTCATAATGCCAGCCGCAGCCGTACAACACTCACAGCCTTTTAAATATTCTGTCTCGTCAGTCTAAATGTTACAAACCTTTTATATACTTAGTAATATTTGTTTTCATTATTTTAAGGAATTGAATTGAGAGGGACCTCTTATTGCACATTATAATTATTCCTTTAACTTTCGGAAATAGGAGGGATAAAACTTATATGGTTTTCTAGTATTTGTGTGGGTTTTTACCAATTAGCCTTATTAAATTCCCATCATGGACGTGAAAATGATGGAAGCCGCAAAAGGGGGACTGATGTCTGCTGAGAGTGTAAAAAAAGGAACCTATATAGAACTTTCCTTCCCACTGTCATAGGTTTTAATGACTGATCAGAACATCTAAAGTACAAGTCGGTGGCAGGAGTCAAATTATTTTTAGCCGCTAGGTGACTTAATGCACTTGCATTGCACTTGTAAGTTATCCATAATTAATTATTCACATTTTGGAGTTTAAGTGTTTCTAAACTTTTTATAACAGTCATGGCATAAATAAAACTGAAATGTTAAGAAAGTGTTGTGTTTTTGTTTCCTTTTTACTTATTTGTTAGTTGGGTATTCAAAAAAGATTCACAGGTATCAAAGAACTGTTTGTGAATTTAATGATAACCCAAGGACGATCTTTCCAACAAACAATGAACACAGGCTAACCTCCCCCCCCCCCATTAAAATATTTTAGGCAAGTTCTCACAGCCATCGTTTGGAGTTTGAAAATAAATTTGGTTTGTTTGCTCTAAAATTCCAAAATTCCAACAGAATATATGTGGATAAATGAGACCATAATTTGCGGTTAGCAGCACATCTGGATTTTCATTATTTCTGAGATTGCGTAAACAGTCAAAGGTAAAACAAAAATTCTATAACTGAATTAACATGCGCTCGCAACAGCTGTTTGTGTGCGCGTTCCTACTTGATTGTATGGGTTTGATTTCGTCACTAAAAATCGTGCCACTCCGTCCCGCGCCGCTCCGCTCCCTATCGCTGTATGTGTGTTTCTACCCTAAAGCCCCGTTTAAACAAAGAGCGGGAGCGGTTGCGGTAGCGGGAGCGGTTTTCAACACCTATGAGTTTAATGAGACTATTTATGCACGAAGAGCGGTAGCGGTTGTCTTGCCGCTGCGGTTTCCAATACGAACACTGTAGTTAGAAATCGCAGCGGTTGTTTGAGAGTGAGCGGTTTTCAACTACATTGAGTCAAAACATACTGTTTATGCACGGCGGAAGCGGTAGCGGCTGCAGCCATGGTTACCAACTTGACCAAATACTCCATTGCACTCATAGGCTAGACCAGTACTGTAAATGTGTATTTGGAAGAGAGTTGGCAAAACTGTGTCCTCCACTCCGTTCGCCATTACCGACCGCTACCGCTATCGCTTGCACAGTTTTAGGCAAAAGTTTTACAGCGATAGCGGTAGTGGCTCCCGCCCCACTACCGCACTTCGTGCATAAACAGGGCCTATTCGATATACAGGGCTTTTCAGAGCTCCCTACCAATGTTTTAGGACATTGTTCCTGGGTAAGAAACATATCTAAATATCATATTAAAAATTTCCAGAATTCCTTAGTAACTCACAGTCACACATCCGCCATTTTTAGCCTAGTATTTGAAGGATGTGTTTAACAAAATAACACACTCAAACCTTTTGTCACCTGCACAAATAGCTCTCCGCACTACAGCTGGGACACTAGGGTACTGCAGTAGTTGGGCGCGGGTAATAAAACGTGCTAAAAGGTTCGAGTAATGGTAGACTGAGAAATTTGTAAACACAGTGTACTCAATCCCAGAAAAATAATTGTCGAGTACGGGAGGAAGGTATGGGAAAGATTTACATTACACACGAAGGATTGAACATATTTCATACTCACAACTTACCTACTAGTTCACTGAAATGTTTAATGTTTTGTAGTAAGCAACGTCTTTAACGAGTAAACAGCTATAACGTCATCAGATATTCTCCCCGTCACTCCTGAGTTATCAAATGAGGGACAATAACAGGAATGTAATAATGCAATAACTTTAGCCAAGAACCATGTCTCTTTATCAAAATCTAAAACGGTGAGGGCACTGTGTAAATCGAGTTCCAAGACTCTTGTACATTCTGGAAAAGCGTTATTCTCACTGTTTTACAGGTTCATTTTACAGGTCTTGACGAAACTAAACAATTAATTTAAAGAAAATATAAATCAGATCACTAATTACGAAATGACACCAAAAAATATTTAATTAACTTGTTAAAGGTAGGCTAATTGTTGACTGCCTTTTTAGATAAGTAGTCAGTTTTATATTTTCTTTATATCAATCGTTTGGTTTCATCAAGACCTTTTAAATGATACTAAATTCAACCATAATTCCCGTTTGAAAATATTGAACTATCCTCCCTACCCCCACTACGCCTAAGGCCTGAATTTTACAACTTTTAACATCATTATTAGAGTTCCTCATATCTAAGAAGGTTGCCGCAAACTAATCTCAAATAGTTAAAAGTTAAGGGCAGGGGGTGCTAGTTATTTTTTAAACCCTCGTGGTTAATTGGATTTGAATCATTTTATGGTGACAGTTATTTATTAGGGCAAAATCTTATAAATTATCAATAATTATTGAAGACTCTCATGTATAAGAGGTTCCTGTAAACCAATTTAGTACAGGTAAAATTATACTAAAAAACCATTAGAAAACATAAAAATTAGTCCATTCATGAAAACTTGCAGGAAACGTAGTAATTACCATTAGGTTTTAAAATCTGAAGAGTCCCTAGTGATTGTGGGGGTGGAAGTACCATTTTATGGGGGTTAAAGTTTATGGGGGTAGTGATTTTGAGAAAATTTTTATTTATGGGATCCAAGCAAGTGAGGTGTCGTTTCCTATGTTTCTTAGGATGCATAATCGAAAAAGAACATAATAAAAGCAATACAACCGACGGTTTATTAGAAAAAGACTAATTTATTAATGAAAAACTAAATATGACAAATTATTTAAGGTAAAATAACCCAGTTAATATCAATTATTACAAAACTGACCATGAGTCTGTGTCACATGTTAAAGTTGTGAGAAAAATTAACCAAGAAACTGGTAGTTTCGTCATATTGTTCATCGGCTACTGATGCATCATCACCATCCATGGAATGGTCAGACTCGTTCTTGGAAGGGTCTCTAACTCGTTCTCCATCGTCGTCTTGACTTAACACTGACGGCTAAGTATGGGTAGCAAAAATATTTCAGTTCTGGCGGTGATCCTGCAACTTAGGGTGAAATAATATATAAGACCAAGAATGTAAAACCGCTCGGACCCCAATTTTTAAGGACCTTGGTCGCCCGTAATGACGTCATCAATATGGCGCTCGTAAGAGGATGCTGGGTCGCTATGAATTAATAAATGCCTGAACAGAATTTTAATGAAATTTGGCATACAAGTTATTGTATACGATATCTAATTCCTGTTTGTCAATGGTCGAGTTTGATTAGGCCATTTTAAAATGGCGGCCGTTAATCACTAAAATAATTAAAAATTGTTTAGCGTTTTGTTTTATCAACTCTCTCCAGAAATCTGCAGCAATCTTACATTTTCCTTGCAATGACAGGTTGTGATGCCGTTTCTGCATTTCATGGAATAGGCAAAATACCCCCACCGCAGCAAACCTGCAGATTAAGTGAGTTTCCATTTGCCTGATTTGATTTTTTAATTAAATCTATTTCAATAACCTAAAGTTTAATTAGTGTTAACTAGGTTTGCTGCTACGGGGAGGGTAATAAAGTGCGTTTTTAATTAAAATATGAGTAGTTTAAAATAAATCAATTGTCAAAGTTTTAAAAAAATATAACCATAAACTAGCAAAATATCCAATCATGATATTCAAAATGGCTTAGAGAGAAATTCAAAAATTTTACGTTTAGAGGGGCAAACATGAGAAAACCCAATTTCTACCCCATAAATCCCCCAGAAAACCCTGTTCTCATGGTTCGATCATGCTGGTTCGCAAACTCGTTCGAGTAAACGTAGGTTTACACGTTTTTACCAAATTTCGTCAACATTGGGTCATTTTTGCTTGAGTTATCGTGCTAACGTTCTTTAAAAAGGACACGTCTACAATCATTAACGCTGTTAAAGTTTTATGTTTTGTCATATAGAAAAGTACAAAACATCTTTAGATTGATTTGAGCGAGTTCGCAATCCAGCATGATCAGACCATGGGAACGGGGTTTTTGGGGGGATTTATGGGGTCAAAATTGGGTTTTGTCATGATTAACCCTCTACACATAAAATTTTCCAATATCTCTCTAAACAATTTTGGATATAATAATGATTATAAATACCTTAAAAACCAATAATTTTGTTTATTAAAGTGTTTTTGTACGAATATTGGTTACCTACCGAGAAAATTCAAAAATTGTAAATTTATCATTCTCATTTTATTCTTATGGAGAATAAGAAAACTGTTGTATTTTGCTCGTTTAAGGTTATATTTTGATAAAACTTGGCAAATTTATTTATTTTGACCTTGGCTATTAATATTTTAATAAAAAAAAAACACACTTTATTATTGTCTCCGTAGCAGCAAACCTAGGTACTAATTAAACTCAATTAAAATATATTTAATTGAAAATAAAATCAGGCAAATGGAAACTCACTAATCTGCAGGTTTGCTGCACTGGGGGTATTTTGCCTATTCCAGGAAATAGAGAGAAGGCATCACGACCTATGATTGCAAGGAAAATTAAAGATTGCTGCAGATTTCTGGAGAGAGTTGATAAAACAAAACACTAAACAATTTTTAATTATTTTAGTGATTAACGGCCGCCATTTTGAAATGACCTAATCAAACTCGACCGTTGACAAACTGGGATTATATATCGTATTCAAGCACTACAAGTGCTTAATTAATGGTGGTTAATTTTCCTCACAACTTTAACATGTGACACAGACTCATGGTCAGTTTTGTAATAATTGATATTAACTGGGTTATTTTACCTTAATTAATTTGTCATATTTAGTTTTTCATTAATAAATTAGTCTTTTTCTAATAAACCGTCGGTTGTATTGCTTTTATTATGTTCTTTTTCGATTATGCATCCTAAGAAACATAGAAAACGACACCACACTTGCTTGGATCCCATAAATAAAAATTTTCTCAAAATCACTACCCCCATAAACTTTAACCCCCATAAAATGGTACTTCCACCCCCACAATCACTAGGGACTCTTCAGATTTTAAAACCTAATGGTAATTACTACGTTTCCTGCAAGTTTCATGAATGGACTAATTTTTATGTTTTCTTAGGTGAGTTTTACCTGTACTAATTACAAATATCTCAAATAGTTAAAAATTTAGGGGGGGGGGGTTGCAAATTACTTTCTCAGCCACCCGCTGAATATAGATTTAATACAATTCTGACCCGCCTGGTGTTTGTTTGTATAAAACCAATACAATCCTGACCCACCGGGGTCAGAATTGTATGAAGGGTCAGAATTAGATTGTTTTCATAACTATATATATATATATATATATATATATATATATATAAATTTGAACGAATGGTATTTTTGGCCTCTGGGGACATCAAAATGAAAAAGTAAATCGGTCCCGGGCTTAGATCTTACTATGAGACCTACGGTAATAGCTACTTCCCTATAGGGAAATTCGCTATAACAGTGTCAAAATTATTAAGCTTGGTATAAACTCACATTTCATCATTACATTAAAGCAACGAAGTTTAAAAGTAAAGACCAATTAATGAACTAAATCGATTGTGCATTGCAAATAGATCGTGTGGCCGCAGCTTTACACGTTAGTCAGTGGAACTGCATTGAGTGCTGGCGAAATGTATATTAAATATATTATTATCCCGATAAAACCCTACCCTACTGCAACGCATTTTTGTCTTTATCTACTGTATTTTATATACCTATTTCATTTTTTTTTTATTAGTTAACACCACAAAATGGTGACGTATACTGTATATGCAAGACTGTAAACAAAATACAAGATTTCTCAGCTAAATAAATAAATATTATATTATTTCATTTTAAAGACTTTTGCATCGCAGATGTTTAGGAAAACGAGAACTACTTTGAGAAATTATTGTGACATAAGATGGGCATAGAATATTTACTAGTAGTAATATTTACTAGTAGTATATTTACTAGTAGGTCTATGTATTTGGCGTGTTTCAATCAATTATCAATGATAACATTATCAGATATATGAAAGCAAAATTGGCTGGGAATAATAACTAAAAACAACATACTAGGCCTATAGTAAAATATGCGATATGCACACTATGCGATATGCTACCAGTAAAGTAAATCACTGTTTTTAGAGATATCGGCCATAAAGGCTGTTACCATGACAACACAGCAAGGTTATAATAAGCCCATAAACCCGTTGATGTTACACGATACATCGTCATCAAAGACTACGTCAGTTCTTAAACATGTTTTTAGAAAAAATGACTATTAAATTCCACAGCAAAGACAACATTTTTTACACTAAACAGTGATGCGATGCGATCAACCAACATCCTAAAATTTAATTCGAAATACAAAATCGTTTTATTATAAAATAAAAATGTCTTCGGAGTCAATATAGGAATTTATAGTTTCCCATCTCACTATTCACTATTCAGGTAAGAAAACTGGGCATGTTTAATAATTTACTACAAACTAATAATGTTATTGGTAAATCAGCTGATCACTCAATGCAAATCTAATGGAAATTACAAGTTTTAACTTGCAGCAAAGCTTGTAGCTTGTAATTAGATTTGCATTGGACAATCAGCTGATTTACTAATAATATTAGTTGGTAGTTTTAGCGAATTTCCCATATACAGTAGGGAATAAGCTATTGCCATTGACTATTATTATCGTAGGTCTCATGGTAAGACCTGGACCCGGGACCGATTTACTTTTTCGTTTTTAGGTCCCCAGAGGCCAAAAACACCAACCGTTAAAATTCATATATATATCCGTTAGCACCATAACTCGAGCAAAAATGATCCGATTTTGATGAAATTTTGGGTAAACGGGTAAACCATTTATTCATCATGATCATACTATAGGGTTTATGGGGGGTTTTATGGGATAAAAATGGGGGTTTCCTATTTTTCACCCTTAAAACGTAAAATTTTGCGATTTCTTTCCAAAACCATTTTTTAAAGCTAAAAAAATAAATAATTTATAGTATATTGAAGCATTGTTGTATGCCTAACGGTTACGGAAAAATTCCAAAAAAGTTTAAATTTAAAATTACCATGTTATTCTTATGGAGAATAAATAAACTGTTGTAGCTTGCTTGTCTATGAACATATTTTAATGAAATTTTGAAATTTTGTTTACTTAATACTAAGCTATCAATATTTCAAACCCCAATTTTCTTCCATGTAGCAGCAAACCTAAGTGCCCATTAAAATTAATGATATTTAAATATGAAATAAATCTAACAATTTTAAGGGAATAATTTAGTGGGATTCCAGCCAGGTATATGGAAATTCGCTTAGTCTGCAGGTTTGCTGCGACGGGGGTATTTGTAGTTTATTATGAAACAGGCCCCTGGAGCTATTAATTTTACTTTTAAAAACCTTTAAAACAAATACATTTCCCATATTTTTAATGTTGATAAATTTGTAATCTCGCATTTTTGTGTGTTTTAACAAATACTTAATACTTTTACTAATAAACATTACTTTAAACGTAAAATTTATGGTTAAAGTGAATTTTACAAGGATTTGTTACCGGTGTGAAATACATTCAAGCAATAAATTTATTTATTTTTATTAATTCCTGAGAAGAGTTACACTTCACCGAGGCTAGGACGTTATTGACTTTAGATTGATATTTGAACCATCATAAAAATATGTCGTTTAAAATTAGTTAAGGTTCGACGACAAATTTATCAAACTAAATGTGAAGACAACTTTAAAATTATATAACATCTTCAATTAATAACACAAATATGTAATAATTAAACAAGTTACATTACAAAACAAACTTTTAAATATCTATCACATCAAGAGAGTAAAGTGCTGATGGTCGAGGAGGAAATGTGAAAGAACATGATCCTTTTCCTCGAACAGCGAGAATCAACAGGTCGATATAACACACGCAAGAGGAGAAGTTTTCTTAAAATAGTTCCTTCTGATACGAAATGTTCATAAAGGTACGTTCGTCTTCGTAGTTCATCACATTGTATTTACTTAATTTAATAATTAATTAGCTTCGAAACGAGTGACATGTATAGTAATTTCAGTTAATAATATCAAAAACCCTAACGATAAAACGACGTTGACATCCTACCAAATTTATTACAATTGCGACAAATATGTGAGGTGACAGTAACACATAAAAAACTGATATTACGGTAATATATCAGGGGAGAGCTCACAAAATATAATTGGCATAAAGCATTTAAGGCTACAATAATTTTTATTAATACATCATCTAGTCTATACAAAATTCTGAACGTATAGATCTATAAAATTCCAAATTGTTTAGAGTAAAATGGTGTAATGTGTAATCATTAACGAACATTAAATACGATCCATGATAATTTAGATACACTCTGTTGAGAAAAACATCGATGTGCAATTTTATGCGTCTAAAATAAACAAAAATAGAACTCCAAATGTTACCAGATAATTATTTTCGTAATATTCACTAAACGGAAGATTCTAAACCTCTTTCCTTAATTCCTTACAAAATGACAATTAAAACTGACTTATCAATTGAGTACTGTAATATCCTTTCCTTACCTTACAGCATGAAGGGTTTGTGTGGAAGATGGTCGGCAGCACCAGGACTATAGTGCGTCGGCGCGGACAGATCAATAAAGGACCTGAGATCAGCTGATTAAAACTATTATCACTGTCATTAAATTAAACTAGAGGTCGGCCAGTGGACGAAAACTCGATCAAAAATATTGAATGTGCAGACTTCTCTATTTTCACCCCACGCTGTAAATAAAACATGTGAGTGATTGGAATTTCTTCCATTTGTTTTTATTTTCTGTTTATATTTTGTTGTTATTTCGTCACCAGCATGGCAACCCATAATGTCCGTGTTAATTTTTTAAAATTTAAAATTCATTTTTTGTGCTTATCTTTGGGCCTATTTTATAAAGGGGTTCTGCACACCTACAGGAAATAGCTTTCTAACAGTATGCGTAGATTTTCCCTACGATGCACATGAGCTGAGAAAAAAAAGGTTTTAAAGAAACATGCTTGATAGATACTGAACCAGAATGTAGCTTTGTTGCCATAACGATACTCGGAATGATAAGGTGTTGATATAGTTAAAACCCTTAGTAGCTTAATTAACCGTTCGTAAGGTAGACGTTCTAATTGTTCGTTTGCAGGTTAAAAATAGAAACATCGAACTTGTTTGATGTACAGTACGTTAATAGTAATTTTGACATTTTTGTACAGTTTAAGTTACCGACATTATCATTGTGTGATATTAGTTTCATATTCATTTTGACATAGATAAAATTGTTTTTTTTATTTTTACCTGTATAATTTGACGAATATAGAATAGTTTTTAATTAACAACAGAATAAACACTTATAAAAAATGGACAACTTTGAGGTGTAGCTTTGCTGTCAAATTCGTGTTTTAGCAATTTCTTTGTTGGAATAATGTACTAAACTTTATACGATCCTGAATTCGCCTATAATGGGTCGGGGATGATTGGAGTGGCCGATCGGACTCGAACACCACCTACTATAATGTATTTACTGTCTTGTCAAAGCAGTACAAGTGTAAATTAATGTTTCAAGTGTAATATACGAAATTTGATTAACTTTGCTTCAAATTAATAACACGTACTTTATAAGAAATGTCAGTAATATATTGTAAGTATACAACTTCAATAACAGCACAAACTGTTTATGCCTACCGTCCATATTGAAAAATACACACTTGGCACGAAGGCTAGGGTTAATTTTAAAATGTCAAAGGTCAATAGAGAACATTAATCAGGGCATTGTAATTACCAAAGTGTAACAACAAAAACAACAAATTACTTTATGACAAGAAACGTCCCAGCGGGCAGAACTTTACTTAACATGTTGCAATTTTTTTATAGAAATTTGTAATCATATAGCAAATACAATTTGATTGGTCATGAAATATCCTATACGGGGTGTTTTTTTTAACTTTCTTCTTTATTTATGTAAAAACTGCAAAAGATGGAAATATGCAGTTTTTTGAATTCTTCTATTGACGTAGAGAAAACGTTTCATTGGGTTTTGTAGAAAATTTAATTCCTGAACATAAAAAAGCTTTCAAATCTTGCCAGCTCTTTCTGTTTTCGAGCCATAGCCGTTAAACAAAACGAACGTATTTTTCTCAAAAAACGGGGAGGGGGATTAAAATGTTGAACTGCCATAACTTTTGATAGGATTGACGTAGATACCTCTAGTTTGTGCCATTCTTTTTATTTTTTCACGCCCTTTCATTTGATATGTAACAAGGGGCCCCTAGCAATTGTTGTGTGTAAAAACTTGTACTTAAAGGTAGGGGGAGAAAGGGGGTGAATGGGAGATTAACGATGAATTTACAACAATTGTGGCTTCTACGTGAATAGACGATTCCCGCGAACTGTATATTTTTGTCTATTGCAGTTTTTACATAAATAAAGAAGCACGTTTAAAAAAACACCCTGTATATTACTAGGCAAGCATGTTTCTTGAAAACCTTTTTTCTCAGCTCGTGTAAATCGCAGGGAAAATCTACGCATACTGTTAGAAAGATAGTTTCCTATAGATGTGCAAAATTCCTTTATAAATTAAAAAAAATTAATATGGGCCTTATGGTTTGCTATGTTGTTGACGAAATAACAACGAAATATAACCAGAAAATCAAAGCTAATGGAAGAAATTCGAATCACATGTTTTATTTACAGCGTGGGGTGAAAATAGGGAAGTCTGTACATTACATAGTTTTGGTCGAGTTTTCGACCACTAGACGAGCTCTAGTCATAATTAATACGGTAATTAGTTTGAACGTGATATAAACGTTTTGTTAAGTAAATTTTAATTAATAATTATATCTCCTAAAGTATTAAACAAACTGTGTGAACATAATACAATAATTTTTTACGTTATAAAGCTTTAACTCGGTCTGTATATAAGTTACAAATTCTCGTGAGTCTCGCTTCGCGATTCCCGTACACAACAGACCTGTCTGTTTAAGCCCCATGGGGTATGAAGCAAATGTTATAAAACACATGAAAGAAGCACATAATTGTAATTCAACTGGCCTACAAAATTTGCCATTGTTTCCCTAAGAGTACCAAATTGGCAGAACTTGGTAGGAACCATAAACAAATAAAAGATTGAAATTTAAAATAAAATATACCATTAATTTTAACCCTACTTGAGTAACAGGACATTATAAGGATCTATTAGTTGAATCAACCTACTTTCCTTCATCGTACAGTCTACTTCCTTCTTCACCTGTCCTAATAAAAAATTGAAACACTTTTGTGGAAAAGTAGGTACTAGGGTGGCAGAAGTTGGTAGGAACTTTACTAATTTAGTCAACAATGTTGACTCATACTCCATTTTAGCATGATACAACAATTATTGTACAATTACTTTCTAAACCTAGGGTGCCCGAACGTAATAGGAACTCTGCAAAGTTGAGTTAGCTATGATAACTCCTGCTACTTAGGGCGATTGCTATAATAGAAATGTACATTATAATGTTGAACTCCTTTATTTCATCATAGAAGCAAAATTATACAATAAAACCCAAGAAAAGGATGAAATTGTACATGTATGATATTGTTGTAATGTAACATTTATATCACGGTTAAAATCATCAAATATTTTTATTTTACTAAGAAGTTCAAATAAATAAATATTACTCCAAGGTATTTTAATGCAGAATATAATTTGGGAAACATTTGTAGCCTACTTTATGACTGGAAATTATTTCAAACTTTTGGGGTACCTCATTTAATAAGTCGAATATGACAAAAATATAACCATTGTGAAAAATGTTAGTCGCAAAAATGTTGATTTCAACCGTCAAATTGTGTAGGCTTAGTATAATAGTAAAAAATAATCCACATTAGCGTTGTCAGTTATGAAAATTGCTTCTCAATACCAAGTTCAAACATAGAGTCAATTGCCCAGTATAAGTCTTTCGAGTGGTCTCTCAAAGGATTCCTAGACTCCCACACATATTATAGGGTTCTAAAATACACCGATACCGATACTTACCCACGCAAAATGTTTAATCTATTCTCCGACAATCTTCCTTTGAGTATTTCATTAGAGCCTTCCATGAATGTTGTACAGTGATAGTGATGCACCTCTATACAAAACTTAATATTCTAACTATTTACCATGGCCACCAATATAATGTATCCTATTAAATCTCACAACTTATACATGGAAATAAATTTCATAAACTTAATTATTGTATTTAACAATGCCAAAAAAGTGGTTAATTAATTGATATAGGCTAAAAGTTAATATTTTTATCTGTATCAAGCAATATATATATATATATATATATTTTGACAAGCATGAAATGTACTGTATAAACAACAACTGTGTTTTCCAATCCAAATCTGGATAAAGATTAGAGTTGCAAGGTACATTAGACAGCATCCATCAATGTTAGAAATTCAGATTACTGCATCTGTTATTCACCTGCCCCACATGAATATTTTATTTCCGTATCTATGTCTGTAAGTATAATTAGAAAATACTGGTAATATTGATGGTTTGAAATTTATTAATCTTCAAAATGCTTTTTACTATCTTAGATTATTATTATTGATCATAATGAATTAACAGGTCCATATCTATTCTTACCCCCAACCTCTTAGTTCAAGCAAATAAGTCCAAATTAGGAAAAATAGAGGAACAAATCTATGTATTCCCATTTTTTTCAAAAATGTGTCGGGGAGGGTCCCCTTATGAATATATGATAGGTGAGAATAAAATCACCCTGCCGCTCTATGTATGGGGGAGTTGAGAGGGGTAAATGCCCCAATTCGCGGTTTTTTGCTTATAACTTGAAAACGGTGTGTCCTAGGTTAAATTGTTCAGTATAAAAGGTAAATCTAATTAAATTTGCTACAACTTTGATTGTATACATTATCAGTGAAAAACGCATAGTTTCAGAGATATCCGAGCTCAAAAATAATGTTTAAAAACAGATTTTCACCTCACATTTTTCGTTAAAATCTTATTTTTTTCTCCTTCCTTGTTATTTTTTCAGAAATATTGACTGAAAGAAGCTTGTAGAGAATTAAATTTACTTCAATAATATGTACACATATGTAAATATATATGATGTAGGTCAAAAGTTACAGCGTTTTTAAGATTAAAGAGAAAATCCTGAATTACACAAATAGTTGCAAAGTCTTGTTTTTTATCATTGCACGATTTGTATGGTTTCTTATAATTGTTTAGGCCAAACATAAGTATATTTAAGGTTAAAATTTGTAATAGTTATGTAAATAACAATGTGACAAAATAAAAAGGTTATATTGTATTTATTACGATGATCCAAGGCAAAACAATTAAAACTTACAAATCAATTCATATTTAATTATAGAACGAATGTTACCTTAGCCTTTCTTCTTGCATGAACAAAGGCTAAGGTAACATTAGTTCTACAGGGTGTTCCGTTACTCTCTGGACACATGTATATAGTGTTATTGTTTAGGTCAAGGTCAAGAGAAACACATTTCACCATAGGAATATGTGTCTGTGGTGCCTAGTTTTCCGTCTGTCTGCATTGATGTGTTTTGTACAAAAAAATTAATAACCCCTTAACGGTTTTAGATACAGCGTTGAGTTTTTCAAAAAATTAAAATTATTGAATAAAATCATTAACCGTTTCAAATTGGCAGCCATTGAAAATATTTCATGCCAAATTTAACGAAAACCGTTAACTTTAAAAAAAAATGCAGGAGACAAAGAAGTTAGTACATTTTATGTAGTTTTCAATAATACCTTATTTGATAAGAATGGATCGATAATAACAAAAAAACTTCTTCTTTTACAAGTGCTTGACCACTATTCTCCATTTAAACAATGCTAATACTCCTGTTACATTGTCTAAATATCTTTACAATAATCTGTTATACGTCAATCAGGTGTTTTAAAACATAACAGCTGATTCAATCATTTGTTTTTGTAATTTATAAGTAACTTGTTGTTTGTTATAAGTAACATTAATCGTTCTTTAACTTAATTTAAAAACCGTTGATAATGTTAACATTTTTGTAATTATTAAACACAATTGGACAATACCTTATGGTACTCCTTTATCTAAAAGAGGCCTCCTTTACTTATAACAAGGAAGATCCTTTACTTATAACAAACAACAAGTTATACTTATAAATAACGAAAACAAATGATTGAATCAGCAGTTATGTTTTAAAACAGCTGATTGACTTATATCAGATTATTCGATTATTGTAAAGATATTTAGACAATGTAAAAGGAGTATTAGCATTGTTTAAATGGAGAATAGTGGTACAAATTTTAAACTTAAAAAAGTATACTTATGTTTGTCCTAAACAATTATACGAAACCATACAAATCCTGCAATGATAAAAAACAAGACTGCAACTATTTGTGTAATTCAGGATTTTCTCTTTTATCTTAAAAACGCTGTAACTTTTGACCTACATCATACATATTTACATATGTGTACATATTATTGAAGTAAATTTAATTCTCTACAAGCTTCTTTCAGTCAATATTTCTAAAAAAATAACAAGGAAGAAGAAAAAAATAAGATTAAAAAAAAAATTTCAGGTGAAAATCTGTTTTCGAACATTATTATATTTTTGAGCTCGGATATCTCTGAAACTATGCGTTTTTCACTGATAATGTACAGAATCAAAGTTCTAGCAAATTTAATTAGATTTAACTTTTACATTGAACAATTTAACCTACGACACACCGTTATCAAGTTATAAGCAAAAACCGCAAATTGGGGCATTTATTAAGTCAATTAATTATGTGTTCATATTCAAACAATTCTTGAGTTTGTTTTAGTGCAATATAATTTGTTTGAACTAAGAGCTGGATAGATATAAAAAAATATTCTATGGAACTAGGAGGTTATCTAATTTAGTCATTGATTATAGGAAAAGTAAGATTAGTAGGGATTAAGTAGACAATAGAGATAAGGAAGTACATTGCCGTATACAAATCGAGGTCTTCAAAGAATGAGCCCATGAGTCTTCAAAGAAAAGCCTATGAAAATTATTTTACGAGATTTATTCAGAGATAAACAAATGGATGACAGAGATTAAACACGATTTTATCATTGACCTAGGATACTGCAAGTAGGCCTATAATTACTATCCTTTTGTCAAATCTAAAACGTTGTTTGGCGTGTGTTCATGTGTGGCTACGTTAGGGTGCACTGATGTAGGCAAAATATCGCTTTTATTTTTTTAACTAATTATCTTTTAGTTTGGATCAAGGAATATGGGAAATTAGGATGTACATAGATTCAATGAGGGTGGGTAATTATCTTTTTTATTAGAACGGATAATGGTATGGATAGTAAACATATAAAAATTACGTCACTATCTTACTGGCGTGTTTCCTTTTTCAAACTCCTTCTACAGATGACAAGCGATTTTTTAAATGGATGTTATTTCAACTAAACATCAAAACATCTGTTTAAAAACAAACTATCTGTTAGTGTTTTTACTTTTATTTGTTTACTAATTTATTTATAGTCCAGGCAAATTAGACATATGCTCCCCAAAAAATCGTCTAAAGCTGGAAAGTGTTTTAATACCTTTTGGGGGTCCCAAATAAGACTCCTGTGAGTTTGCGACGGATTCTGACGTCTGCTTAAGTTTTGGGAGTCAAAAAACTATTAAAATTTTGCACTTTTTTCAGTTTTTCGCTTATAACTCCTAAATAACGAATCCTAAGGAAAATGTTGTTCAAAGGTGTCTTTTAGTGCATTAGATTCCGCGTCGATTGATGTTAAATACGTCAAAATCGGCTGAGCCGTTTAGCCGCTGTAGCTTTTCAAAGATGGGATATTTTCATCAACATGGCCAAAAGGTTGATTGTTTTACCAGTTTTCGGCTTACAACTCCTAAACGACGCATGCTATACAAAATGCACCTGTAGTTAGTTTGGAAAACACAAAATTCGGCGTAGAATTATGATTATGAATTACTAGATAGTGGTTTATTCCATGGTTATCATCCAGAGGTTTATCCAACAATGTGTGAAGGGAAGGGTAGCAAGACCCCTTATGTAATTTTAAATCTAATATTGTTATCTGGGGTTACAAAAATTCTAGGATTCGTCCTAAGCTTCCGTTTATACGATCCCATCTCTGGACACTCCAAAATGGTGTTAAGCGATCCTAATATATAATAAGATATTACAACGAGAAAGATTTTATTAAATATAGCAAAATGCTATTTTTTAGCTTAATAAATGAAAGATGATAATGGGACAGATGTACATAGTTTTACTATGTAGTTAGCCTATTAAAAAAACTATTGGGAGTTTTCGTAGATTTTACCATATAACTTTTCTACTTCTCATCATTGGAATCTTAAGAATAAGGATTCATTCTTTGCTCTTATTGGTCTTGGCACAAATGATGACATTCGGTACCATCTTTTTCGTCAGATATCGGATTGAGATAAGCGTGCCCCTTGGAAGTCTTTCAGACAGTAGTGCATTATATCCCTGCATTTCAAATGGAGCAAGATAATGTAAACCTTTTTTAACATGTACACGATAGTCGAGATAGGTAGACGGAGTTGAGAAGTTCTTGTCGAACCGGTGGATTAACCGTAGTGATGGGAATTAGCCCATTGGCGTTAATTTTCCATACCTATCTCTCTGAATTAAGTACACTTTTAAATGAGCTCTAAAGGATTGGTGGATGAGCAGCCCCTTTTGTTAGAATCAAGTCAAAATTAGTTGAAAGTGTCTTCTAGAAGAGACCAACCCTCACTTGATTTGGATATTTTCTGCTCCCAACCATGTATAGGGCCAACCTGCTTCTGCAACTTTGCCAAGCGTTTTAACCCGTCAGAACACAGTGAGATCTACATTGATTGGAGTAAACAGCATGAGTAGTTTTAGGCTACATGATTAGTTAGATTTTCGACTCTTCTATATCACGCTTTCTTCATCAAACTGTGCTAGTGGGTACGGACCTATTTTTAATCCAAAGTATGATTCAAATTGAGGCTTCGATTTAATGTGGAATATCACGTGCCGACTGAAGGGGGCAGATTCTTCTTTAATCTTTGCTGTTGCCATCACAGCTCGCAATTAAGGTCACCAATTCCTTTTATTCTGCACAGTTTATGGTCATTATAGGCTTGCCTATTTACGATTTTCTTGCAAGCTGTGCCTTTTCATTATGCTTTATACACATCTCGCGTTGATGCTATCATATGGGATAGCTGCTGAGCTGATAGACATGAGCGAACTATTTTCAGTAAATGGGTTGTAACACTGGAACGATTTAACAAATTTCTTTTTGATCCCACCGTATCCGTGGAGTTTATATTGTCAACTTGCTGATAATATGTTGAAGAGGTGATCCCACAATATCCCTTAATTTGATGGGTAGCATTCACTGCGATGGGCCTGCCAGCGAACCATCGGGCTAGATCCTCATCATTGATTCCCCTATCTTGGAAAAGCTCTCCACAATAAGATGTTGCTCTCATGAGCACTTACTTGTTCATAAGCCATGCTGCAGGATCCATGACGTCACACTAGTGGGTAGATTCACTGCCATATCCCCTATGTTTTTGGTAATTAGGCTGGTTTGCCCGATTTCAATGGTAAGATTTTAAACTTCAGCTAGTGTTAGCAATCAATAGCGGTTAAATGGTGAAGCCGATCATAATGAATTGGAAAACATTCTACGCAGACGTTTATGCTCTTCAAACTAAGTACAGAAACCATATTATAGGGTTCTAAAATACACCGATACCGATACTTACCCACGCAAAATGTTTAATCTATTCTCCGACAATCTTCCTTTGAGTATTTCATTAGAGCCTTCCATGAATGTTGTACAGTGATAGTGATGCACCTCTATACAAAACTTAATATTCTAACTATTTACCATGGCCACCAATATAATGTATCCTATTAAATCTCACAACTTATACATGGAAATAAATTTCATAAACTTAATTATTGTATTTAACAATGCCAAAAAAGTGGTTAATTAATTGATATAGGCTAAAAGTTAATATTTTTATCTGTATCAAGCAATATATATATATATATATATTTTGACAAGCATGAAATGTACTGTATAAACAACAACTGTGTTTTCCAATCCAAATCTGGATAAAGATTAGAGTTGCAAGGTACATTAGACAGCATCCATCAATGTTAGAAATTCAGATTACTGCATCTGTTATTCACCTGCCCCACATGAATATTTTATTTCCGTATCTATGTCTGTAAGTATAATTAGAAAATACTGGTAATATTGATGGTTTGAAATTTATTAATCTTCAAAATGCTTTTTACTATCTTAGATTATTATTATTGATCATAATGAATTAACAGGTCCATATCTATTCTTACCCCCAACCTCTTAGTTCAAGCAAATAAGTCCAAATTAGGAAAAATAGAGGAACAAATCTATGTATTCCCATTTTTTTCAAAAATGTGTCGGGGAGGGTCCCCTTATGAATATATGATAGGTGAGAATAAAATCACCCTGCCGCTCTATGTATGGGGGAGTTGAGAGGGGTAAATGCCCCAATTCGCGGTTTTTTGCTTATAACTTGAAAACGGTGTGTCCTAGGTTAAATTGTTCAGTATAAAAGGTAAATCTAATTAAATTTGCTACAACTTTGATTGTATACATTATCAGTGAAAAACGCATAGTTTCAGAGATATCCGAGCTCAAAAATAATGTTTAAAAACAGATTTTCACCTCACATTTTTCGTTAAAATCTTATTTTTTTCTCCTTCCTTGTTATTTTTTCAGAAATATTGACTGAAAGAAGCTTGTAGAGAATTAAATTTACTTCAATAATATGTACACATATGTAAATATATATGATGTAGGTCAAAAGTTACAGCGTTTTTAAGATTAAAGAGAAAATCCTGAATTACACAAATAGTTGCAAAGTCTTGTTTTTTATCATTGCACGATTTGTATGGTTTCTTATAATTGTTTAGGCCAAACATAAGTATATTTAAGGTTAAAATTTGTAATAGTTATGTAAATAACAATGTGACAAAATAAAAAGGTTATATTGTATTTATTACGATGATCCAAGGCAAAACAATTAAAACTTACAAATCAATTCATATTTAATTATAGAACGAATGTTACCTTAGCCTTTCTTCTTGCATGAACAAAGGCTAAGGTAACATTAGTTCTACAGGGTGTTCCGTTACTCTCTGGACACATGTATATAGTGTTATTGTTTAGGTCAAGGTCAAGAGAAACACATTTCACCATAGGAATATGTGTCTGTGGTGCCTAGTTTTCCGTCTGTCTGCATTGATGTGTTTTGTACAAAAAAATTAATAACCCCTTAACGGTTTTAGATACAGCGTTGAGTTTTTCAAAAAATTAAAATTATTGAATAAAATCATTAACCGTTTCAAATTGGCAGCCATTGAAAATATTTCATGCCAAATTTAACGAAAACCGTTAACTTTAAAAAAAAATGCAGGAGACAAAGAAGTTAGTACATTTTATGTAGTTTTCAATAATACCTTATTTGATAAGAATGGATCGATAATAACAAAAAAACTTCTTCTTTTACAAGTGCTTGACCACTATTCTCCATTTAAACAATGCTAATACTCCTGTTACATTGTCTAAATATCTTTACAATAATCTGTTATACGTCAATCAGGTGTTTTAAAACATAACAGCTGATTCAATCATTTGTTTTTGTAATTTATAAGTAACTTGTTGTTTGTTATAAGTAACATTAATCGTTCTTTAACTTAATTTAAAAACCGTTGATAATGTTAACATTTTTGTAATTATTAAACACAATTGGACAATACCTTATGGTACTCCTTTATCTAAAAGAGGCCTCCTTTACTTATAACAAGGAAGATCCTTTACTTATAACAAACAACAAGTTATACTTATAAATAACGAAAACAAATGATTGAATCAGCAGTTATGTTTTAAAACAGCTGATTGACTTATATCAGATTATTCGATTATTGTAAAGATATTTAGACAATGTAAAAGGAGTATTAGCATTGTTTAAATGGAGAATAGTGGTACAAATTTTAAACTTAAAAAAGTATACTTATGTTTGTCCTAAACAATTATACGAAACCATACAAATCCTGCAATGATAAAAAACAAGACTGCAACTATTTGTGTAATTCAGGATTTTCTCTTTTATCTTAAAAACGCTGTAACTTTTGACCTACATCATACATATTTACATATGTGTACATATTATTGAAGTAAATTTAATTCTCTACAAGCTTCTTTCAGTCAATATTTCTAAAAAAATAACAAGGAAGAAGAAAAAAATAAGATTAAAAAAAAAATTTCAGGTGAAAATCTGTTTTCGAACATTATTATATTTTTGAGCTCGGATATCTCTGAAACTATGCGTTTTTCACTGATAATGTACAGAATCAAAGTTCTAGCAAATTTAATTAGATTTAACTTTTACATTGAACAATTTAACCTACGACACACCGTTATCAAGTTATAAGCAAAAACCGCAAATTGGGGCATTTATTAAGTCAATTAATTATGTGTTCATATTCAAACAATTCTTGAGTTTGTTTTAGTGCAATATAATTTGTTTGAACTAAGAGCTGGATAGATATAAAAAAATATTCTATGGAACTAGGAGGTTATCTAATTTAGTCATTGATTATAGGAAAAGTAAGATTAGTAGGGATTAAGTAGACAATAGAGATAAGGAAGTACATTGCCGTATACAAATCGAGGTCTTCAAAGAATGAGCCCATGAGTCTTCAAAGAAAAGCCTATGAAAATTATTTTACGAGATTTATTCAGAGATAAACAAATGGATGACAGAGATTAAACACGATTTTATCATTGACCTAGGATACTGCAAGTAGGCCTATAATTACTATCCTTTTGTCAAATCTAAAACGTTGTTTGGCGTGTGTTCATGTGTGGCTACGTTAGGGTGCACTGATGTAGGCAAAATATCGCTTTTATTTTTTTAACTAATTATCTTTTAGTTTGGATCAAGGAATATGGGAAATTAGGATGTACATAGATTCAATGAGGGTGGGTAATTATCTTTTTTATTAGAACGGATAATGGTATGGATAGTAAACATATAAAAATTACGTCACTATCTTACTGGCGTGTTTCCTTTTTCAAACTCCTTCTACAGATGACAAGCGATTTTTTAAATGGATGTTATTTCAACTAAACATCAAAACATCTGTTTAAAAACAAACTATCTGTTAGTGTTTTTACTTTTATTTGTTTACTAATTTATTTATAGTCCAGGCAAATTAGACATATGCTCCCCAAAAAATCGTCTAAAGCTGGAAAGTGTTTTAATACCTTTTGGGGGTCCCAAATAAGACTCCTGTGAGTTTGCGACGGATTCTGACGTCTGCTTAAGTTTTGGGAGTCAAAAAACTATTAAAATTTTGCACTTTTTTCAGTTTTTCGCTTATAACTCCTAAATAACGAATCCTAAGGAAAATGTTGTTCAAAGGTGTCTTTTAGTGCATTAGATTCCGCGTCGATTGATGTTAAATACGTCAAAATCGGCTGAGCCGTTTAGCCGCTGTAGCTTTTCAAAGATGGGATATTTTCATCAACATGGCCAAAAGGTTGATTGTTTTACCAGTTTTCGGCTTACAACTCCTAAACGACGCATGCTATACAAAATGCACCTGTAGTTAGTTTGGAAAACACAAAATTCGGCGTAGAATTATGATTATGAATTACTAGATAGTGGTTTATTCCATGGTTATCATCCAGAGGTTTATCCAACAATGTGTGAAGGGAAGGGTAGCAAGACCCCTTATGTAATTTTAAATCTAATATTGTTATCTGGGGTTACAAAAATTCTAGGATTCGTCCTAAGCTTCCGTTTATACGATCCCATCTCTGGACACTCCAAAATGGTGTTAAGCGATCCTAATATATAATAAGATATTACAACGAGAAAGATTTTATTAAATATAGCAAAATGCTATTTTTTAGCTTAATAAATGAAAGATGATAATGGGACAGATGTACATAGTTTTACTATGTAGTTAGCCTATTAAAAAAACTATTGGGAGTTTTCGTAGATTTTACCATATAACTTTTCTACTTCTCATCATTGGAATCTTAAGAATAAGGATTCATTCTTTGCTCTTATTGGTCTTGGCACAAATGATGACATTCGGTACCATCTTTTTCGTCAGATATCGGATTGAGATAAGCGTGCCCCTTGGAAGTCTTTCAGACAGTAGTGCATTATATCCCTGCATTTCAAATGGAGCAAGATAATGTAAACCTTTTTTAACATGTACACGATAGTCGAGATAGGTAGACGGAGTTGAGAAGTTCTTGTCGAACCGGTGGATTAACCGTAGTGATGGGAATTAGCCCATTGGCGTTAATTTTCCATACCTATCTCTCTGAATTAAGTACACTTTTAAATGAGCTCTAAAGGATTGGTGGATGAGCAGCCCCTTTTGTTAGAATCAAGTCAAAATTAGTTGAAAGTGTCTTCTAGAAGAGACCAACCCTCACTTGATTTGGATATTTTCTGCTCCCAACCATGTATAGGGCCAACCTGCTTCTGCAACTTTGCCAAGCGTTTTAACCCGTCAGAACACAGTGAGATCTACATTGATTGGAGTAAACAGCATGAGTAGTTTTAGGCTACATGATTAGTTAGATTTTCGACTCTTCTATATCACGCTTTCTTCATCAAACTGTGCTAGTGGGTACGGACCTATTTTTAATCCAAAGTATGATTCAAATTGAGGCTTCGATTTAATGTGGAATATCACGTGCCGACTGAAGGGGGCAGATTCTTCTTTAATCTTTGCTGTTGCCATCACAGCTCGCAATTAAGGTCACCAATTCCTTTTATTCTGCACAGTTTATGGTCATTATAGGCTTGCCTATTTACGATTTTCTTGCAAGCTGTGCCTTTTCATTATGCTTTATACACATCTCGCGTTGATGCTATCATATGGGATAGCTGCTGAGCTGATAGACATGAGCGAACTATTTTCAGTAAATGGGTTGTAACACTGGAACGATTTAACAAATTTCTTTTTGATCCCACCGTATCCGTGGAGTTTATATTGTCAACTTGCTGATAATATGTTGAAGAGGTGATCCCACAATATCCCTTAATTTGATGGGTAGCATTCACTGCGATGGGCCTGCCAGCGAACCATCGGGCTAGATCCTCATCATTGATTCCCCTATCTTGGAAAAGCTCTCCACAATAAGATGTTGCTCTCATGAGCACTTACTTGTTCATAAGCCATGCTGCAGGATCCATGACGTCACACTAGTGGGTAGATTCACTGCCATATCCCCTATGTTTTTGGTAATTAGGCTGGTTTGCCCGATTTCAATGGTAAGATTTTAAACTTCAGCTAGTGTTAGCAATCAATAGCGGTTAAATGGTGAAGCCGATCATAATGAATTGGAAAACATTCTACGCAGACGTTTATGCTCTTCAAACTAAGTACAGAAACATTTTGTCTATAGCATACGTTAGAAGATGTAAGCCAAAAACTGAATGATGAATACAGGGATAGATCTATATAATGGGTGGTTGGGATGAATCCTAGAATTTTCTGAACTTCAAACAACAATATTAGACTTAAAATTACTTAGGGGGTCTTACTCTCATCACACCTTATTAGATAAACCTCTGGATGGCCATCATGGAATAAACCACTATCTAATAATTCATAATCCATTTAAGGACAGGATCTATGTTGTTACAAATTTTAGTAAAGTTTCCCAACTTTAACTTTAATAATTTGTTCAATGAAATGGCGACCATACAAGGTAGGTAACAATCAATTTCCGTTATTGATTAATAAAAAAACATTATACGCAGAATTTTGTGTTTTCCAATCTAACTGCAGGTGTATTTTTGTATAGCATGCGTCGTTTAGGAGTTGTAAGCCGAAAACTGGTAAAATAATCAACCTTTTGGCCATGTTGATGAAAATATCCCAACTTTGAAAAGCTACAGCGGCTAAACGGCTCAGCCGATTTTGACGTATTTAACATCAATCGACGCGGAATCTAATGCACTAAAAGACACCTTTGAACAACATTTTCCTTAGGATTCGTTATTTAGGAGTTATAAGCGAAAAACTGAAAAAAGTGCAAAATTTTTATAGTTTTTCGACTCCCAAAACTTAAGCAGACGTCAGAATCCGTCGCAAACTCACAGGAGTCTTATTTGGGACACCCAAAAGGTATTAAAACACTTTCCAGCTTAAGACGATTTTTTGGGGAGCACACCCTAAATTTGATCTAATTTGCCTGGACTATTAGCAATTAATGCAGTGAAATCGATACGAAGGATACAAATTTTTGGTTGGTAATTCAAATGTCAACAGTTGTAGTAGAGGTCACTAGAAAACTCTAAAATAAGCTTCAGGTTGTCAGTAAATGCCAAATTGGATTCATTTCACACCATAATATCCCAGTAGTGTATGGTTCAGAAACTTGGGCACTGAAAGAACCGAAACCTCTTATTGCTGGGTGTGAGAAATAGAGTGCTGAGAAAATATACGGGCCATTTATAATAACAGAGGTTGGGATACAAAAGAACAGAGAGCTAAGAGGATTATTTAAACACCTAGATATGCGTGGAGGAGAGAAGATACATAACTTTTCAAATCTTACCTATGAGTAACACAAATTAGACGACCACTTGGAGGACGAAGCAATGAAAGACTTCACCAGACTTGGATCAACATTAGCAGAGGCAAGGGATAGAAGAGAATGGGAGGCCAAAATCCTCTTAAGGTTTCAGTGGCCATAGGTAAAATTAGGTAGGCCTACAGTAAGTGATAATATGCAATTAAAGGTGGTAAGTTATGTAGCTACTGTACTTTAAACCAGTGTGTGTGAATCGACCGCAAATCTCACTTCAAGGCTTTTCAAATCGACACAATTGCAGTTTATTGTAAAATTATCGGATTTAAATGCATATCGTATATGTCTATAATCAGACCAAAGAATTAGATGGTCACGTGGAATTAACAATAAATTTTCTATATTAAGTCTGCCAGAATATTTCTTTATGCGTAGAAACTAGCAGTTCTGAATTATATTCAGTTTTAATTGACTACTTGATTCCCGTACGTAGGACGGGCTAACAGCTAGTTTAACATAATTATGAAAAGCTTGTTTTCAAGCAAGTGTTCTACATTCAACTATCTCAAAACATTTCCAAGAAGTATAATATACCCCAAGTCGTTGCCAACACAACAATCAATACAAGAAGTGCGTTGTTGTTATAACCTTATTTTAGCTGTGTAAATCACATCTGTAAAATACTGAACCTATTCGATCAGTGGTCGTTTCCAAATTGTAACTTAAATTCTCTGTATTATATTTCTTTCTCTGTATTATTTGATCAGTAGTCATCATCAGAATTTTTTACTTTGTACTGTGTTTAGATCGAGGCTTGATTTTAACATGTGCTATGATTCTTTGTTTTGGCTACTATCATGGCAACCCATAAGGCCAATGTTAAAATTTAAACACTTTGAGTTAGTTTTAGTTTTAATTTATATAGGCATTATCAAAAATTGAAATTGGTTTCGTCTAAGCCTTCCAAACATTCGGCAAAACAACCAAGGTAAGTTTGGCTAAAATGTGTTCAGCTATGATTGAGTTAATTATATTACATTGAAGTCGATCAAAAAGAGCTTCGCTTCGCTCCGCTGAATTATTGTAAACCTGTCAAATATTAATCTGGTTATAATATCACCTAGTCTTTGCTGTAAACGATGTAAACCTACACAATTTTTTACACATACCCCAAACCATCTCTTAATGGCTTGGAATACATATGGATGATTAGTAAGTGAAGTTATTTAAATAGTTGGCCAATATAAGATCTTTCAATAAAATATCTTTCCAAATAAAATGTTCAAAACCTCTGTTCCACTTTTTAAAACTATATTTTTCTGTTTAAAATGGCTGCTGTCAAAAATTATTATTTGTTTTCTCCTTGCTTGTGCTCTTTTCTGTTATTGGGAAGGAAGTACAATAAATGATAAGGGGTAATGTGTTTAAAAAACATGTTTCAACTTGTTAATAATGTTTAAGCTCTATTAGTTGAAAGAACAAAATCAGACCAATAATTTTAAATAAAATAATTAGTTAACTACTGTTTCCATTTACTGTAATGTGCTTCACCTTATACACAAATTATTTGTAATTATATTTTTTTTGCATCTTCTATTTTATAAAAAAAACCTTTTTAGTAGTAGATTATTGTTTTTGTAATATATCTGAATCTTAAATATAGAACATAGCTGATAAATAACCATCAATGTAAAACCTGTTAATTCACAATACATACTCACAACTTAAAAACCACTAAATTGAATCTGTATTCTTTGAGAATTGGAAAAAAATGTGTGCTGTATATAAAATTCTAAAATTATACAAAAAATATAAAATACAAACGTGTTTTACAACTACGTATTCTTTAACTTCTGGTTTGTAATTATCATTATTTTTATCACAGATACAAATGAATTACAAACAAGTAGGTACCTCCTTTATAAATAAATTTTATATATTTAGATTGAGCACAATAACTCATATTGAAACAAACAAAATAATACAATTTACAAAAATGTTAAATTTGTTTCACAAACTTCACTTTTCCTCAAATAATTTTTGAGACTATTATTTCAATTGATTGAGACAAATTATTTTATTGCATTTTATCCCAAAAGTGTTTAATTGATAAAACTCCAATCCTGTGGCAAGCCCATTGGTTTAATAAGGATGACTGAGGGGGAGGGGGAATGTCACTGAAACGTAAGATATTCCAATAAAGATCCAGACTGGAGTGGAATGCTGATCACTTCATATCTCCTTTATCACTCCACTACAAGTTGTAGAACTTTATCAGCGGACTTAAATACATTTTAATATTTTAAATGTAAATAGAGGCTTTTAAACTAACTGTATAAGTATAATTGTAATCAATATGTTTTCTTTGTATTTATACTGTTAAATTTCATAAAAATTATTAGGCACCAATTATGCAAAATGTGTATAGCATCTTAATATTTTTGCAGACATCCAATTAGACTCTAAAATACCATATAAGTTACCATAACTTATTTTTTATTTACAATCTAATAGCTTCATCCATCTATATACAGGGTGTCCCGTAAGTAAACAGCCAAACTCCGGGAAATGGTTCTATGGGTCAAAATAAAGAGAAAATCAAGAATAACATTTTTTCCGAAGTCGCTTCGTTAACCAGATATCCGCCATTTTGTATTTTTTACACAAACATTTTTATTTTTGAATTTTTTCAACCGATCTTTATAAAACTTGGTATGTAGGTTGACTTAAGGTAGAAAATACCAATATTAGAAAAAGAATTGATCTTGATTCAACTTAAAATTTCAAAATGGCGGCTATTTTAATTTTTTAAACTTAAATTACTCAAAAATGACTAATTTTATGAATGTCAAGAACACTTTTATTTAGCATTTTTAATTCACTACCAAACGATACCAAGTTCAGTAGGATCAAATAAGTAATACCTGAAATATTACGATTTTTAGTTGTAAAATGGGATAGAATAAGGCAGAAGCTAGTCAGGTTTGCACCATTTTAAAATAAAAAATCGTAATATTAAAGTTATTCTTATTCAATCTTTTTGAACTTGGTATCGTTTGATAGGGAAATAAAAGTGTTCTTGACATTTTTTCATAAAATTAGCCGTTTATGAGTAATTAATTTAAGTTAAAAAAAAATAAGATGGCCGCCATTTTGAAATTTGAAGTTGAATCAAGATGAATTCTTTTTCTAACATTGATCTTTTCTATCTTAACCTACACCAAGTTTTAAAAATATCGGTTGAAAAATTTCAAAAATAAAAATATTTATGTAAAAAAATACAAAATAGCGGATATCTGGTTAACGAAGCGATTTTGGAAAAATGTTATTCTTGATTTTCTCTTTATTTTGACTTTTGACTAATTGAACCATTTCCTGGAGTTTGGCTGTTTACTTTTTGCTCTATAGGTAATGTATTGGACCACTCAAATCATTTTAATGAAAAAAATCTTTTTCATATCTTCTGTTTTTATAGTACTTTTTTATCCGGCCAGACTGTTTTCTTTAATCTGAAATCACTCTTATAGTCTTTTGTTTATTTAGAGACAAGACACTGTAGTTACATTAAATTATTGAAACATTGTTGTAACATAATGTTCTACTCCCATGAAATTCCAACAAAAAGCTGAGGGAAGATTTGTGGATTGTTGAATTTCATAGGAGTTGAATAACATTTTAACTAGAGGACCCATAAATAAATATAAGATCGGAGAAATAATCAAATTTATAATTTTTGATTGAATAAAACAGTATCTTAATCGCTTAAATAAAAGCCGATATTTCACTGAAAGTTCTGAGACCAAAATATATAGGATTATATAATTATAAATGATGAAATACATTTTAAATTGATGTAAGAATTTGAAAATAATAAAATTATATTTTTAGTCAAGTAATACAGTAGGTAAATATATGCGGATGCTTTATGTGAAATATTTGTGTGCATGGCATCAATTCGTGACCTAAATCATGAAAATCGGTCAGTTAGAAGAGCCACACGAACTCGGAAAAGAGAAACCAAATTTAACTCCCATAAGAAATACATGGGGAGCGATTTAGTTTACGTATATGCCGAGTGGGATTATAGATAAATATATGCCCATGCTTGATGGCAAATCTGTGCGTGCATACCTTCAATTTGAGACCTCAATTATGAAAATCGGTGGGGCAGAAGAGCCAAACGAACTCGGCAAAGAAAACCTAAATTTAACTCCCATAAGAAATACATGGGGAGCAAATTTCTTTCACGTATAAACCGAGTGATACTATAGATAATTATATGCCCATGCTTGATGGCAAATCTGTCCGTGCATACCAGGGGCGTCATTGGGGGGGGGGGGGGCAGAGAGAGATCCTGGGCTAGAGGAAAAAATATGCTGTACTAGCCAATATACAAATATTTTCTCCAAATCCTAAAAAGCACAGCAGACAAAAATCTGTATATTCTTGTACAGTAATTCGAAACAAAAATCATTATTGTTTTATCGTCTTAGATAGCACATTTTGAGTTTACATAAATTAGTAGTTTTGTTAATCATTTACTTTTTCTGTTTGGTGCTGTACGAAAAACCACTTACTTCTAGTTTATATATATAGCCTACATAAAAATTCCGATTTTTTAGAAGCATTGCTTTGGCATTTACTTTTATGAATTATTCAAGCATTAAAATTATACATGTGTATACATTTTACGTAATTTATTTTGAACATTGTAGACTACCAATTTAATATAGTTAAATAGAATCTTTTGTACTTTTGTGTCAAATTATTTTATTGGTGATAAAATTTGATTTGCTTTTAAGTTCTTAAATACTTGTATTTTATTTAAAAACCAAAATAAACTGTTATAATCTATAGGCTATGAACAACCGTATTCATTGCTAAATGTTGTACAAGAGAAATTGGTCATGAATCTAGAAACAAACATAATATTAACATCATGGAACTATTGATCACGTTTCTTAGATGACTAACTTACCAACATAAAATTCTTGTGTTTCTGTCTGTTGTCAATAATTCTTAGTTTCATTAATTTTCTGCCTAAATGAAAATAAATTTTACTCTTATTTTTTTTTTAATTGAAGTGCTTTTGACAATTAAAATAAGCTTAAACCACTATTTTTTTGTTTTAAAACTGCAAAATTTTCCTCAGAGACCTCAATCATGAAAATTGGTTGGGCAGAAGAGCCAAATGAACTCGGCAAAGAAAACCCAAATTTAACTCCCATAAGAAATACATGGGGAGCAAATTTCGTTTAAAGTATAAACCGAGTGATACTATAGATAATTATATGCCCATGCTTGATGGCAAATCTGTCCGTGCATACCTTCAACTTGAGACCTCAATCATGAAAATCGGTCGGGCAGAAGAGCCAAACGAACTCGGCAAAGAAAACCCAAATTTAACTCCCATAAGAAATACATGGGGAGCAAATTTTGTTTACGTACAAACCGAGTGATACTATAGATAATTATATGCTTGAAGGAGAATCTGGAAAAGAGCCAAACAAACTCGGAAAAGAAAAACCAAAATTTTTTAATATATATAAGATAACTAGCTGTACCCGCGGGCTTTGCCCCGTTTAACTTCATAAGTGAGCTCGCATGTCTCAATCACGTCCTGGTTGAAGTTCGTTCGCTACGCTCACTCACTTTTAGGTTAGAGCTCGTTCGCTGCGCTCACTTGCCTTCAGGTTAGCTCGTTCGCTACGCTAACTCGCCTCCAGGTTGAAGTTCGTTCGCTACGCTAACTCGCCTCCTGGTTGAAGTTCGATCGCTACGCTCACTCACCTTTTGGTTGCAAATTAGCTGTTGTCATAAATGTAAAAGTAATAATAGTGCTGCACCCTGTTGGTAATCCTTTGTAACTTTAATGCTATTGAACATCATAGAACAGAACCAACTTTTTTAATTGAAACAGCTGTTAAGATTCATCAATCTATATATTTAATACACAGTTGTAACACTGTTTTCTCAGTAATTACTGGACCGATCTACAAGATTTATGTCTCAAATTAAAGGGGATAGTGTGTAGATTTGCCGAACTTCCTTAGAATTTACGTTTTTTCTAAGGGCTACGACCTACAGCCCTTTAAAGGTCGAGTCAATACAATTCTTATTGAAGAATATAATTAACAGTTTATAAATTATTCGTCAGCTGTTTAATGTTTGTCAGACATTTTTTATTATTTTTATAACCTCACTTTCAGTATGCAATTATTAAACTTGGAGTTTCTGTTTATAAACACACGATTTTGATAAAGGAAAGTGTATTTGTTAACTTATTATTGAAATGTTTTAGTTTTCCTGCAAAGTGATCTGAAGTAAAGTGGTAATTGAGTTTAAGTTTGAGTATGGAATGTGAAATAATACCCATAGTAGGGAACGGAAACTTATTGTTTTGATCAATATAATTTATTCTCTATAGCCACCAGAACAATCGGAGGGAAATCCGCTTGCAAGTTGTACATATAATTGCTAATGAGTGGGAAACATACAAACATTTTATAGTAGGTGACGAATCTTACTCAAGATCAGTGTTTGACGTTCAGTGGTACCAAACTTTAACTTCTCGAGATGGCGAGTACGCTGGGATACGTGGAACTACTACAATATATCAGTGAATCTTTTTGTCAAGTACACTGGAAAGTTGCTTGAGAAACTGTGACTTACCATTCGGTTCTGGCGAAGAAGTATGTGACTTGATGTTTAATGGCAATGTTGACTCGGGTCATTATAGCGTTATAAAACTTTATCAAACCCCAGGGTGTGAAAAGTACAAAAAGAAAAAAAAGGTAATCATTAACCGGGCGTAAAGAACGAAAAAAAACATGTAGAGAACCATCGAACTAAAAAGGTAAAGAGCAGTGTTGGTGTTAAATGTGCTCTGGAAGTCCCTACAAAAAAATACCAACTCTTTTGAATTGGGGTCGTTAGATTGGATTTGTCACTACTTCAAATCTATGAATTTCGAGTCAGAACAGACTAACTGGGACACAAAAATGTTTTGGTTTTCCTGCAAAGTGATCTGAAGGAAAGTGGTAATTGAGTTTAAGTTTGAGTATGGAATGTGAAATAATACCCATAGTAGGGGACGGAAACTTATTGTTTTGACCAATATAATTTATTCTCTATAGCCACCAGAACAATCGTAGGGAAATCCGCTTGCAAGTTGTACAGGTAATTGCTAATGATTGGTAAACATACAAACATTTTATCGTAAGTGATTAATCTTACTCAAGATCAATGTTCGACCTCCAAATTTTACCTTCTCGAGATAGCGAGTACGCTGGGATATTTGGAACTACAATTTATCAGTGAACTATTACCTAACTATATTTTTTTCGAGTAGGCCTACACAGGGAAGTTGCTTGAGAAACTGTGACTTACGATTTCGGTTCTGGCGAAGAAGTATCTGACTTGATGTTTAATGGCAATGTTGACTCGGGTCATTATAGCGTTTAACTAAACTGGGGTAAACTTTATCATTAACCCCAGAATGTGAAAAGTACAAAAAGAAAAAAAAGTAATCACTAACCGGGCGTAAAGAGACATACAGAACGAAAAAAAACATGTAGAGAACCATCGAACTAAAAAGGTAAAGAGCAGTGATGGTGTTAAATGTGCTCTGGAAGTCCCTTCTAAAAAATACCAATTTTTTGAATTGGGGTCGTTAGATTGGATTTGTCAGTACTGCAAATCTATGAATTTGGAGTCAGAACAGACTAACTGGGACACAAATATTTTTTCCTTATGTTGTCACAAGGGGAAGGTAAAATGAACTCCTTATCAACATTTTGAGTTTATGGAAAATCTTATCAACAGCGACTATAAAAAAAGTATTAAAGGTCAAAAGAGATTAAAAACTATTTGATTAAAATATAATACAAATCTGCATTTGAAATGGCCAGTGCTAAGTCTCACTTGAATCAACATCTTTCTGGTAGTGGTAGTCTACATAGTTTTAAAATCCACGACTCCTTTTCCATCAAATTGGACCGTTAATACCCTCTAACATTGAACAAAGTATGCCTTACTCACAGCTTTTACTCACAGTATGGGTCAAAGATTCGTGAAATGCGACCAACTGCTGATGCGTGATTTACATGTAGGCTAAGTGACTATCTTTATTCCATACAACAAATGTAATGAAAAAAAACGACGAATATAGGAATATACTTGAGCAAATTATCTAAATAGCATAAATAGCTGCTTATTAGGTTATCAGCATTGCCCAATTCGTATACTATTTATTTTTCAAATGAAACTCGAATTAATATAAAACATTCATTTGGTTAAAATAATATATCGGTTTGATTATCATAAAATAGTTTATACAGGCAAACTATCAGTTATATTTCATGTAAAAAATTAAACAACCCCTAATTAAAATACAAAGATAAACAGTATTTGTTAAATTAAGTTATTATTTCTTTTATTGCTGACAATATTCCCGTGGCGGAGCACGGGCGGTTAACTAGTTCCATTTAAATATGAGTACTCATAAGGTTAACATGGGAAACTCCAGAGCCACTGGGGCGGAGCCCAGAGGTCGGAGGGTAAAATCCTTTCTTAGTGAGCGTCTACTACCCAAAAGGAAGATGCCTGCCAAGTTTCAGATTCCTAGGTCTTATGGTTTCTGAGATTTTGTGATGAGTGAGTGAATGGGTCAGTGGTATTTGAGCTTTATAGATTTGATATAGCCTAGTTACACTAATTAGAGTATCTGGCATAAAGTCTAGTTAGTAGTTAGATATCTGATGCAATATTTAAATGAGAAAAAGCTTGACCATTATTATTAACAAAGACTATTATTCTTAGTCACACTGTTTTTGGAAGACAGTTATTTCTACCAGATAATTTGTATGATTCTGGTTAGCAAAAAAACTTGATTTAAATTTAATAAAGGCTTGAAATTGGTCTAAGTATTAAAGGATGAAGACATCTGTTAACCCTCCAGAGGGCGCACATCGGTGGAAAAGACTGAAACGTACTATTTCGGTGATTACTGGAAGGGGGAAACGGACCAGGGCACTCTCTCCTAGATACTCAGATAAGGGTATATCTATGAAATTGCATTGGTGGGGAGCGGTTAGTTAGTTCCAAATTACCCGACACGGTAACAAAAACAGTGCAAGGTCAGTCATTTCCACCGAAGCGCGTTTGTATTAAATCTGTCATTAACACCAATGCACTTAACTGTGTGAGTGTATCTTTAAATTTTTTGTCATGGACCCCAGTGTAGAAGGGAGAATTCAGGCCTTTTAGACCGTGTAGAAATGGGGAAGATAGACGATTGAATGTTACTCTTGAATAAAATTTACGAGCGGGAAGAAGAGTTCTTTTTGAGGAGAGTCAAGATGATGACTTTCTGATATTAGAGAAACATATCAGAAACCCCTGATAATACACAAAGAAATAAATGCTGAAATCGAGCATTATACAAAAAGTGGTCATAATTCTTATAGCGAATGAATTATATAATAATTAATTATATTTGAGAGATGATTATAAGCTGACCGTTGCTGGTACAATACGAATTGACAAACCAGAGCCACCATTGGTTTTTAAAAGTTCTACTGACCTACCATTGAAAGCAACATGTTATCATTTCAGCCGTCGACAAGAAAATAAAATACCCCCACCGCAGCAAACTGGTGCTTCTGTAATTATGGTCACAACAAACGACACATCACGCAACAGGCTGAGGAATGGAGTTCCTCATGCGGTCTTTGTTCAAAAACTGCATCAGTTATTCTTCCCTAATGACTGTACGATGACAGCTCTCTGCAACAGCTCTCGACAACAACACTCTTCATGCACAGATAGCAGCTCTGGAACTGACACACAGACACATACAGCAGATGATTCCTCCCCAGCAATAGACCAATCAACTCAACTCCACCTGCTATAGCATTCCAGCTCACCTGTAGATGCTACTGATGATCCCAATACCAGCACAACACCAGCTGTTACAGTGGACCAGTGATATGTTGGGGGAGAAAGTCTCTGGGGGTAAAGTGATGTGCCGTAAGTGGGTTTAGAAAAAAAATTTGTTCCTGAGTGATGGCAGTCCTTTCAAGGGGTGGTCTCCAATTGCAAATAGCAGTAAATGTAAGGAGTCAACCCAAAATGTAAACTTTTTACAAACTGAAACTGTTGACATTGGCATCAGAGAGTACCACAAATTTTAACATTGTAATAATTACATAATAACATTGTAATAATTTGTCAATTAATGAAAAAGCTTTGCCGATTCTATATTTAAACCAACTAGCTGTTACTCACAGGCTTCACCCCGTTTGACTTCATAAGTATTAATACAGTACAATTATTGATTGGTTAAGTTAAGCTGAAATAAACAAAACAGAATACAGTACCTAATACAAACATTAAGTACTGCTGAGGTATTTTTAACATTAGGTATATGGAAAGTTCCCTTAAGAAAGGAATTACCACCTTAAAGGGCAATTTGTGAAATAATGGATAGTTTTGCGCAAGGTTTCTAGTCATGACGAACATTTTAAGTAGAGTATATGGTTTATGGGGGTGTGACTCGTAGTTTTCTCAAAAGTTCATGGGTACTTTGGGCTTTATAAATACCAGATTAAGAATGACAAGAATTATCATTTCGCAACAAATGATCTGTCTTTTGGTTTCAATATCACTGATAAAACTTCAGGGAAATCTCTGGACTCTGACAATATCAATAATCACAGTAATAATCTATAATATTAAAACGAAACAGTGCTTTTTTATTTCACGATTCTGGATCAACCATTCGACGGATTTTAATGATTTTTGTGTTGAAAGAAAGACAATTTTGAGAACTAGGGAATGTCGAAGCCATAATTTTAGTTTAGGGTCCCAGTTTTTGAGAAATTAAGTTTTAATTTTTAAAAAGTCTAGCAGCCGACGCTAAGATTCTAAACTAGCTTTTGGCATAAAATAATTTGCTTAACATAACAGCTGTAAACATTCAGCTTTTGTGTCACAAATTCAGCATTTGGATAAAAATGTAAAGACATACTCAGGGTTGACTTATTTATACTATGTGTAATGCTAATCATTGATACGTTCAATTCTTCTGTAAGAGGATGACAGATTAATTAAATATACATAGTAAAGTACTAGGATGTTCAAATTATTTTTTAAAGCAATCCTTGTAATCTTCGATTTGTTATAGAGCAACTAGCTGACCCGGCGAACTTCGTATCGCCTAAGTTATAGGTTTCCCCTAAGACAGACCGATGGAAAGAAAGTACCGTTACGTTTAATTTTCAAGATGATCTCGTTCACATCGCTCAATCACGTCCTGGTTGAAGTTCGTTCGCTACGCTCACTCACCTTTGGGTTGGAGCTCGTTCGCTACGCTCACTCGCCTCCAGGTTGAAGTTCGTTTGCTACGCTCACTCACCTTTTGGTTGCAAATTAGCTGTTGTCATAAATGTAAAAGAAATAATAGTGCTGCACCCTGTTGGTAATCCTTGTAACTTTAATGCTATTGAACATCATAGAACAGAACCAACTTGTTTAATTGAAACAGCTGTTAAGATTCATTAATTCCATTTCTCATAAGGTTAACATGGGAAACTCCAGAGCCACTGGGGCGGAGCCCTTTTAAGAATTTCGAAACGGGAAATAGTTTACGTCCGATTCGCATACCTACAGAATGTACACACCAAATTTCATAACGATCGGTGAAGTGGTTCCGGAGGAGTTTGCAGACAAACACTGTGACACGAGAATTTTATATATTAGATATAATTTGTTTTAACTAACAGCTGGTTAAATATAAACTATGGAACCATGAGGTTATTTTATTTACTCTTATTTTGTCATTGATTATAGGAAATAAGTAAGATTAGTAGAGATAATTAGACCACGGTTTAAACCACAGTTTTTAATTGTTGAAGCAATATAAAAATATATCAAAATATACCCTAACTCGGTACTTACGTATTAAACGGAGGCCACCTAACCTACAGATTTGATTCGATTAGTAAACCTTCACCATCAGCAAGTTTGGTTGGTTAGGTTAGGTTAAGATAGTTTAATTTGATAAAAAAACATATATTTATGTTAACCCAACCTAACATAACCGCTGCAGCGCGCTGTAAAATATGTGGCCTCCGTTTAATACGTAAGTACCCCTAACTCAATTATTTATTATTCTATGTGTAACTAAAGACTGTTTCATGTTTATAAAATTAGTTGTTATGTTGGCATAGCAACCTCCTAGTTGGAGTAAAACAAATGTGCTTATGAGTTGTACAAGTTTGTAAAAAAGGATAAATGCAAATTATTTTACTGCTCCACTTTTCAAGGAAAGATTAGAAAAATAACAATGTTTACATGTTTTAATTCATAATGGTAGCTTTTTGTTTACAATTAATGTTTGTCTGCTTTAACTTTGTTTGGATTAGGCCCGGAAATATTGATGTCATGGAAAAAGAAGATCAAGAATAATCAGGAATCACGATTTTAAATTACCACCACAACTTCAGCCGGGTTTTATACAAAGATAAACAGATGGATGACATAGATTGAACACAGTCAACATTGACCTAGGATACTGCAATTAGACAAACCATCCATTTATGAAATCGTGTTCAGTTGTGGTTACGTTTAGGGGCGCCTATATCAGCGCCCCCAAACGTGAAAATATCACTTTTATTTCAACTATGAATGTATTGTAGTTTAAATTAACTAATATGGGAAATGTACGACGTATTTATTCAATGAGGGTGGGCAATTATCAAGGATAGAACTGATAACGGTATGGATAATAAACATTGACAATTACTCATCAGCTTTACTAGCGTGTTTACTTTTTATATTCCTGCTACATGTGACCAGTTCTTTTTTTCAAATGAATGTTATTTGAACCAAACAGCTGTTTCAAAACAAACTGTTATTGTTTTAACTTTTCTTTGTTTACATTTATTTATTTAGCAATTAATGCAGTGAAATTGATATAAAGGATAGGTGTGACGATTAGTTTTGATGTTAGGACACCAAAGTTAAATTATGTGTACTGTGAATTTTATTGGATATTATCGTTTTATTTGAGGTCGTTTCTACTCAGACCTACTGGAAATTGTGTATAGTAGTTGTATTTTGGTGATAATAATTATGGAAGAGGCCGGTATGCTATGGAAGGTGGTATCTTGACTAGGTCTATACACTTCTCAATTGACTATTACTCTCTCTACCGTAGGCTACTTATAATCAGTGTGCGTCTGTGCGAATCGTCTGCAAATCTCACTTTAACGCTTTTCACATCGTAAAAATTGCAGAATTGCTGTTTTATTGTAAAATTATCGTATTTAAAATGCATATTGTATAGGCCTATGATGGCATAAAAACAGATTTGGTCACACAACATTTGTTTACAAGATGATTTTTCACATTAAAACTGCAAGAAACTTTGCCTTTATATGTGTAAACTAGCTGATCTGAATTGTACACGGTTTTAACTGACTACTGAATTCCCGTACGTAGGACGGGCTAACACCTCGTAATAATAATAATAATAACAACAATAATAATAAAGTAAACAGCATTTCACACCATTATTCACCAGCACGTAAAACTTGTTACAAGCAGGATGAATTGGCAAATTTTGGAAACAAATACTACACCAAAATATTGAACATCTAGAATCTCGAAAAATTGGCTTGTAAGTAATCATTGAGGAAATTAAACCACACATTCTTGTAATTACTGAGCACAATATGAAAGATTAGATTATGCCATTCAAAAGATTAATATTGATGACTTCACTGTAAACATTTATTTTTGTCAAAGTAAGTTTTCTAAAGGAGATGTGGCAATATTTGTTAAAAATAATGTAACAGTTCAGAAAATAAAATATCACCCTAAATAATAGAGACACTTTGTCAGGAGATGGTTTTTGAATGCTGTGCTGTGAAGTGCTGTACTAATGGGTATGAGTTTGTATTGATAGGTGTGTATCGATCTCCAAGTGCCGATGTAAATTTATTTCTGGATAATCTTAGTTTTGTAGTTGATAGCATTTTAAAGAATGTTAGTACAAATATTATAGAAGCAGGAGACATAAATATTAATGGTAAAAGATAACAAATTTAAAGAACTACAGAGCATGTTAAAAAGTCACAATATGCGATATTTAATCAACTTTCCCACAAGGGTACTAAACAGCTGTCAATCGGCAATAGATAATTTTTTAACAAATTTCACAAATGTAAAGTTATATGTTTATGGTCTGATTACATTCTTATCAGACCGCAATGGACAAGTATTATAGCTTAACATTGGTGGTTATAAATTAAAACCAAGGATAAAGTCGATCTTAATATCTTAAAGAAAACTTTAAATCAGGTCTCTTAAATGCAAAAAAAAGGATATTACAACAACAAAATTAAGCAATCACCTGACATTTCAAAAACTTTGGTCAATAATAAACAAAGACATTCACAATAGTAAAAAAAAGATACTGAGGGTATTGTGTTCAAAAATGGTGAGAAGCTGATAAGCAGACCCGAAGAAGTAAGCAACTTCTTTAATTCATTCTTTGCACAGACAATGACCACAAAACCAACTCAACCATCTTTCTCTACTCAGGATGACAACAATGTAGATTTGTCATTGAATTCAAATTTGTATCTAGGTAAAACCTGTAACTGACGCTGAAATAGTTTCAATTATCAACTCTTTTAAAAACAGAAAATCATCTGGTTATGATGGCTTATCAGTCACCATTCTAAAGGAGGTAAAAGATGAATTAAAGTTTATCCTGGCACATCTTGTAAATTCTTCACTTATCACAGGCTATTTTCCAAATCAATTAAAAATTTCTTTAAAAGTATTGTTTTTTTTTGAGCTCTAAGAAATGGTTTGGAAAGAAATTGCAAAATGTTATGTTTTCAGGGTGAAAAATGAGAAAACCCCATTTTTACTCCCATAAACCCCTGTTCCCACAGTTCGATCATGCTGGTTTGCTAACTCGTTCGAATAAATGTGGGTTTACACATTTGTACCAAATTTCATCAAAATCAGATAATTTCTGCTCGAGTTATTGTGCAAACGGACACATATATAAATATATATATATAAATAAACAATTGAAAACATTGACTGAGTCAGCCAATACATTAAGTATATGCTGATGATGTCAATCTTGAAACTTCGGGTAATTCAATTACTGATATAAAAAATTCTACTGAATTTCAGCTAAAAAATATTGAACAATTCTTAACAAACAACAATTTCGCTTTAAATACAAACAAGACAAATTTTGTTCTCTCCCATACAAATAAGATCAAAAAAGATCAAACCCCTAAAATTACTCGAAATAATAACCTGATCAATCAAGTGAAATCAACCAAATTTTTTGTCTTGATAATTGATGAACATCTAAATTGGAATGAACATATTAAGTATTTGGTTGGCAAAATTAATTCAGGCTTGTTTCTTTTAAGATCAATGGCTTATCTCTGTAACAAAGCTGTGTTAAAATTGATATACCACTCGCTTATAGAATGTCATATTGGCTACGGAATCAAAATTTATGGTGGGACAGCAAAAAAAACTTGAAAAAGGTTTTAAAACTACAAAAACAGGCAATTAGAGTTATTGAAAATTTTAAGGATAAGAAGTTGGTGAGAAAATACTTTAGAGAAATACAAATTTTTACAGTGTATGGTTTGTATATTTTTAAAACTATTCAGCATGTTTATTTAAAGATAAAAACACTGAAGTATCCCATAAATACAATACAAGGTGGGAAAATCTTACTGTAAAAAGTCATCATCGGCTGGAACTTTAAAAAATGAAGCCTTCGTATATCGGCAATCTATTCATAAGAAGTTTGCCTGCCTTACTAAAAAAAGATCAAAACAAATTGTAAATTCAAAATATTGTAAATTATTTTGCCAGTTTTGACAAGTCTGTTCTGTTACGCTTGATTGCATTAATATTGACTAAATTTCTCTTACTTCATTTAGGGTGGATTGAACAAGCTTTTCTCTTTGGTGATAATATCAGATAATGATAATTTATTTGCACATAACATACAAATTTGTGAAAATCACATGTACAGGTGCTTCGTTTTGATCTCTTATTTTGTCTATATTTAATTTGTCAAAATTTGTCTATATTTAATGGATTGTTTGGTGGCAATTTAATGGTAGTTTAAAAATATTATACTGCATATTTTTTGTAATATTCTTAAGCAATTTTTAAGGCAGTAAAAAATCAAACACACTAACGCTCCTAAGTGTATAAAATATTTAAAAATAACTTAGAATTGTCTCCTGAACTACTTATATAAGATTATGTATCTAAAAATGTAATGTGTTTGATAAATGGGTTTACTTTTTCTTTTTAATCAAATGATCAAAGCATAATGCTAAAAAACCACTATAAATGTGGCAATTAGGCAATTGACCGTACTACATGTATCATTTAAGCAATCAACCATATCACTTTTTTTATATATATTCAATTCTCTGAATTCAATTTGAAAGAGCCTGAGGTAAATAAAATTTGATTTCTTGGCTTTATTATTTTAATCTAACTAAATATACTAAAGACATATAAAACGCGGCCAAAAAATACAGTTGAAATATAACTTTGTACAAGAAAATACATACAATGAGGACTATTTCTTCTTATTCCTCCTGGAGCTCCTACTAGTCCTGGAGTTGGTGCTTGCTTCGCTACAAGTGGACCCGGTAGATAGCCTACTAGACCTGACACGCATAGCAGGCTCACAGTCCGAGGCAGTGGTGGGGGAACACTGTTTGCTGCTCACCGCATCACTGGTCCCCGGGGATGATTTAGAAGAACCAGGAGTGCTAGACTCAGATGTTCTTTTCACAGGGGATTCCTGCTGCGTAGATGTTCTTTTAGGAGTTCCATTGGGCGGGTTTACAGGTGAACTGTCCAACCGAGATAGCCTGACTTGTGGGGTTCTTTGATTGGATATGTTCAGACTGTTCCTCACTTCCGTTAGCGCTACGACTCCCATCATAGCTTTCTTTAGCACCTCACCATCGCTCAGTTTAGGAGCTTCGTCTCCGCTGTCCTCCTCTTCTAGCCTAGAGGATTGTAGGTCGTGGGCAATCTCTGCAGCCAGCTCCTTATCCGCTGCCAAGATGTCATTTATCTGGAAACACATTTACGTTCACAGTTAACACAGAATAGTCCCTCTCAACTGAACTAATTAGTTGGACATACAATCACAAAACGTTAAGTTACAGGTTTTCCTTTTTATTATTTTCAAAATCGTCAATTTGTAAAAGCTAGAAAGTCTGGAAGGCAAATGATAACTATTGACAGTTTTGAATAAACTGAATGAATACGACCAGGAAAGGCTGCTATCAATCAATACACTGAAAATTAGTATAGGCCTATCCTCTTTCCAAACCATAACTGAGCCTAAATCTTTGTTTTTCGTATGACAAACTAGGTAATGAGTCTTATCCATATTAAGAAAGAAATTCATATTATTGTTAACACCGAACCAATTACCGTACCAACTTGTTTCATTATCAGTCCAACAGCTAACTTTAATCTATTATAATCTATGTGAATAATTAATAATGTTGTGTCATCTGCAAACATTGTGGTTTGGGAACCGATACTAAGTGGTAAATCATTGACAGAAATAAAAAAGAGTATGGGACCAAGCACTGAGCCTTGGGGAACTCCAGTTTTAACTTCAATGCACCTGAAATGCACACCCTTTGCATAAACAAACTATGAACAACCACACTTGAATAGTACTTAAAAATTGAGAGAAGGGACGCCATAGTGCTCTAATTTACACAAGAGACTATGATCAACACAATCAAAAGCCTTGCTCAGATCACACACAGTAACTTGACCAAGAATCCTTCTGGCAAAAGCTTTAAAAAGTCCCAAAACAAAGCAATAAATGACATGCTTATTGCTTACTTGAATTTTTACTTAAAAACCTAAATAAACAAGCAGAAAAAAATTTGAACCAAACATAGCATATACATTCATGATGTTATAACCAATGTTTGTATAAGTTTAATTTCATTAGATTAAGGTCCTAGGTCAAAAAGAATTTTCCTACATTACTGTCCTTATTTATCTACCAATAAATATTGAGGTAGGTATACTACGCCTTAATATTTGACAAATACTCACTTCAGTTTTGTAGTCTTTCATGAGTTCCCGTAGACAAGCCATCAGATCTCGCACTAACGGAGACTTGAGCTGTTTTAACTTCAGTTTTAGCTTGATGAAGATGGGGACCACATTTTCAATCATGTTTTTCTTTACAACCTTGAAACAAGAAAAAAGTTGGCATGAAAATACATACAACAAGAAAATGTTTAAAAAGCACTGCTCTTTATTTTTCCCGGACATTTGTATCTTGATTATGAAGCATGACAGAAAAACTGGTCAGGCTTCTAAGCCACTGAATCATAAAACAGATTACATTCTGATCAAGAAATTAAGTTCTGAGGACAATTGATAAATATTTTTATATTTTTCCCATGAAAAACTGTTTGCGAATTACCCAAAAAATAAATGACTGTATCGTCACAGTTGTCATTGCAAGACCTGAATGGGGTCAATTCTAAGGGTTAGTTGCAAAATTCTTGGCTCAATTCCGATGTTTTTCTTTGGTTAACAAAATTTATCGCTCATTCTGTTTTAGAATTTTCATGCTCGTGGTTAGTTTGTGCTAAATATCGTGGGCTGGTGTTTTTTAGTAGTTTCAACTTTGAAGTATTACAAAATTTCCTCCATGTAAATGTTTTTATAGACAGAGTTGCAGTCCAAAAACAGGGGTCTGACTTAGGGGAGGTACGAATGAGGCATTTAGTTCAAAATTCCTCCGTGAACGGCGCTGTAGTAGGGAGCACTTCGGCAATGAAGGTTTACTAATCGCAAAAATAGTTCTGTTCATAAAATAAAATTATAAATGTCTCAAATTCAATTTTATTATTTTTTAATTATAAAATTAAACTATCATAACCTAACCAAACTAACCAAACTTGCTGATAAAGAAATAATACAACAAAAGTTTAGTAATCGGAAAAATAATTCTGTTTATTAAATAAAACTAGAATTTGCTCAATTAAAATTTTGTAATGACTTAATAATAAAATTAAACTGTAATAACTGAACCAAACCAACCAAACTTGCTGATAATAAAAAATTCTTGGACAAAAAGTTAATGTTACCAGCAGGATTCGAACCCGGGACCTACAGTATATCAGCCCGGCACGCTAACCATTGGACCACTGACGCCGATGGCAACTATTCGTTTTGTTACGGTAATGGCGTTCCCTCAGCTAATAAGAAGCCCTCAGCTGTCATCGTAGCCTCTTCTATACCTCCCCTGAGTAAATACCCAAAAACAGTAGTGCACACACTCGCTATCAAATGTGAATTAATGAGCATGTGGTTATTTAAGCTAGCTTAAGAGTAAGATGAAACCAGCCAATTACTCTATATAATTAGTTTTGGAAGTGAAAAGTAAAGTCCTATTTCCATTAAATAAACTCACTAGGATCAAACAGAAAAAAATTATTTTGTGCTTTACAGTACTTCTTACTCTCCTTAAACATTTCATTAAGTTTTTTTTTATTTCTTACATAAACTAAATAACCTTATTTAACTCTTAATTTCCTCTTAAGTTTTAAAAATAATTGATAAATTCAGTGATATACTTGCCTGGGAAACCAAAGTCTTGCGAGCGAGGTTGCTGATGACCTCAGCCATCTGGGCCTCGGGTGCTGGTTCTTCGTCGTCATCACAGTCTTTAGAAGCCCCTCGTAGGTGAGACAGGCGTATTTCATCGCTGGATAGAACATACAACGCGTCCTGCAGCAACGTTGTGCCACTAGGACTGAGGTCTATGTCTCCATCGGCCACTCCGGCTACAAATCACATAACCGTTTACAAATCTTTTGCAAGACAAATTCTGGCAGATGTGTATTGCCTGATATTGCTTTTCACCTTAGTGAGGTTCAATAGACTCAATTTGGCAGGCCTATATTTTTTTTTGCTACAGAAAGAAATACATTTACAGTGTAATGTTGGTTCACTTTTGTGCTTTCAACAACAATGGAATCCAATACCAGTAAATTGACGTACCTAAAGTTACCTAAAGTTATTTGCTATTTAATTAGTCAAGAACTAACTATTACAATTTAAAATTCATCAACCAATCTCTCTTAGCCAACTGGTTGAATTTCTATCTCTCACGCTTATTTCAACTACTTTATTTTAAAGAAACTTAGGATGTAACATAAAGCACAAGGGCCTAGGTTTTTAGGATTTTTGTGAGGACAGCAGGCTTTTTCCTGAATGTAAAAAGTCTAAACTGGCACAAGATACACACAGCTTTACACTATATAGACAACACTTAAGAATTTTTTACTGCCACTGACAGCATTTTCAATTAAGGAAGAGAGAGTTTTCTTTAGTTCCAATATGGTGACCAGGGAGTTGTTGAAAATAGTATAAATAATAAACACAGTTCTAGTTGATAAGCGGTGGCACCATATAGTAGAGCCACAACTAAGCTATCGTGTAACTATACACAATACACAACAGTTGTTACAATTACTATCGGGTCATTTAATCCTGATGTACCGATTATTTTGTTGGTATAATAAAAATATATATATTATATATGTGCCTGTAACTATAGGAATACATATATAGTGATGGAAGTAGTTGTGTTTTGTTGTAGTGGTATCATTGATTGTAGAAGTTCTAGCTGGAAAAACTTGATATTGGAGTAGAATCAGTACGGAAAGGGCACATTGACAATTAAGTAGATAGAATTAAATATAATTTTGTTAATTTGAAAGATTAGTATTCATCCTAGGAATATATCCTTTTAATGAATTCTTGAATTGTATCTTATATGTAAAAGGTTTGAACTTAAATATGTGTACTTTGCTTTCGACATAAATAAATTTGTATGCTCGAACTGTAAATTGTATAAAATCTTAGTTTAGTATTTTTAGCATTAAATTAAATCATTTTGGTAATTTTTTAGACGAGTTCCAGTTGTTGGTGGGAAGATATTAGCCTATATTAGCTGTGCCAATTCAACAACATGTAGCCTACTGAATTAAAAATGCGACCCATCCATTTTTAGGTTAGTTCCACTACTATATTTTAGAATAATTGTTATTTTGTTGAGAAATTATCATTTTGGTTTATGACCAGATTATAAAACTACTTCTATATTGATTTGGGAGTTAATTATCCCCATGACCACATGGCTTAAACTAAAAGGCTGTTAACACTAGTCCTACTATAAAAGCTATATTATAAATTATTATATTCTGGAAACCAATTGGAACATACATAGGGTGTACACTAGTGTTTTGAGGTTACTCACCCAGAATGTCTGTGCATAGACGGTACGTGACGCTGAATCGATGGTCGTCCATCATATTCTCCAACATGAACCTGTAGATGACCCGTCTCTGAGCCTCCCGGTCCGTACCCTCCAAAGAGAACACGGTGCGCTCTCTCATACCCATTGTACGGCCCTTGGAGTACATTGAGTGGCCCTGTGCAGCAGAATCACTCAAATTTGTTACCCATTTTCTATAATATTTGCTAAACTGTAAGATTTTGTTGTGCGATATCATGGTTATCATAAATGAAATGTCTGGTAGAATGATATAAACATGACATATTTAAATCAAGATTTGACTATATATTTACTGTGCCATTTAAGTTCCCTGTTTTCTCCAAGTTGAATGATGTTATAAAATAAAACCAATTAATCACAACACATTGTTATGTAGGGTCAAATAGTCTCAAGTTAATGTAAAATTTGTAGGCTATGTCACCAATTAATTGGCCATTATTGTGACAATGAGTATCTGGTCTAAATACCTGGTTAATGTAATAATTAAGTAAGAACAGGTGCACCAGAGAAGGTTTGTGTTAAAGATAACATGATTCTTACAGTGGCCAAGTTGCAGATGGGTGCAAAAGTTTATACCAACTTAAAATAACAATTTGCTCCCCAGGAGGCTAAAAAATGTTTTAATTGGAAATATAACTTGATTCATCCACAAAATACAAACTCTTTGCTCAAAATCTTACCAAATAAGCGTTGTAGTGGAACAGAGACTCGACGAAATGCTGCATTAAAATGTTCTTCTGTTTGACTAACATAGAGTTGACGATGAATGAGGAGATCATGTCTCGAATCAGCTGATGTTCGTCGTTCAGCATCGACATCAGATGGAACAGCATCGGGCAGCGAACCTTGAGGTAGTCCTCCTGTATGAGCTGCATCATCAGAGTCAATGTGTTCTCTCTCACTTGTAAGTCTTTGTCTCTCAAACAGATACACATCTCAGGTAGATGATTCTCCACTACGGACGTGAACCTGTACAAGAGAGTGATTAATCCTCCGTTATCTTTGCTTAGAGTAATTTTATGAGGGTGTTTTGTGATGGTTCTGACAATATCAAAGGTAAGAATACTGTATATAGGTTTCATCGTATGATAATGATGTACTTGATCTTGATACATTATCAAATGTTTGTTAACCCTTTACGCCAGACCCTGCTTTGGTGGTTTTTTTTGTCCAAAGAAACTATGCAACAGAATGGTCCTTATAAAATCCTCCTCAAATCACACAGCATTTCCTTAAAATCAAATAACCTCACAATCAGAATCAAGTCAATTTATAAATTAGTTCTAACTCACTTGACACACATGTCCGTAAGCACTATCATGGCGTTGATCTTGATCTCGTTGTGAGGTGTCTCACTGAGCAGACTGCCAAACAGGGGTACCAACACCTTGGCTGTATGTTCCTTCTGCAAACACAGCTTCCCCAGTGTGACCACCGCGACAGCCTGAACTGCAGAACTAACATGGCCCTTCCATCTCTCCTCGGCTGGTGAAACATAGATAAAAAACACATTATTATAAAATCAAATATACAAATTAACATGTCTCTGGCACTTGGTCATGATTAGAACTAATTAAGTAAATATTCATGACATAATTAGGTCTATAAGGTATGATTGCCTCAACATCAGTATAGTTTTGTTCAAGGAAAGACTCTAGGCAAGGATTTTGAATTTTGTAAATAAGGAGGTTAGCAACTCCGTGAAGAACATGTAGGTAGGCCACAGAACATACAGAAGAGACACTGACACTGAACACAATACTTTGTCCCCTGGGGGACTTGTCAAGTGTAAGGGTAGTGTGGATTAGACTGTGAAAAACATATAAATTGTATCAACCAACCAGCATCATCCTCATCAATCTCCTCGTCAAAGTCAGTTTCTAGTAGGTTCTGTATGATCAGCAGACTGGAGTGTTTGAGCTGCGCAGGACACAGTAGTACCAACTCTCCCACACTGAAGATGTACTGACATAGTCTGTCTTCATCTTCCACCTCAGGAGGAGCCGCAGGGCCTATCACCTTCTCTATCTTGGACTCACATATCTACAACAACCATCTGACTGAATACTAATAGTGGTTAGAGCGCGGGACTTCGTTTTCCGAGGTTCCGGTCTCAAATCCCGTCAAATCACGAATGGATTTTATCTAAGTGATAATGACGCACCCCTAGGTCTAGCCTGAAGTAATGTGAAAAACAATCTCAGGCTCGTGCCTAGCGTCCTAGGACAAAAAAAAAGTATATATACGTCTGAATACTCTGTAGGTTCTGTATGATCAGCTGAGCAGGACACAGTAGTACCAACTCTCCCACACTGAAGATGTACTGACACAGTATGTCTTCATCTTCATCTTCCATCTTTTATATGGAATCGGTATCGAGAATCGTGAGTAATATTTCCGAACTGGTACCAAATCGAGAAATTCTGTTATCGACCAATCCCTTTTCAAATACAATTAATATTCGACTAAGACGTAATGTTGGTGAGGCCAAGTACCACTTGGAGTACAAATGGCCATGGGAGTAAGAGTAAGTAAGTAAGACGTAATTCAAGCCATGGCCTTAAGTTTTAAGACCGAGTTTGGCTTTGTTCCAGCTATGCGTAGATTGACACTGCTACTGCTGTCGCTGTGTTGCTACACGTTAATATAGATACATAGAGCTGGCGGGTGGCAGTCTCGAATCTCGTTAATCGAATCTCAAATCCAAATCTTGTCTTAGGATTCGGTGGATTCAAGATTCGGATTCGACTCATCTGAGCTGCCGCGCCCGTGTCTTGTCGTCGACCGTCGTGTCTCTTGTTTGTATTCTACTGCTCTAACTTTTTCAGATGCTAAAAACATTACAAATCTCTAAATTATTTCTTAACAAAAAAAAAAGAAAAAGAAAAACATTCACTGTATCAAAATATTTTATGTTAAGCTTTAATGTTAAATTTCAAATTAATCATTAGTCGAACAATTTAATTACTAACGTTTATAAGATTGGTGGCCCATTCCTTGACTCTTTCCCTGCCCTGTTCCGGGGTGTCAGCGTGAGTCTCTGTGATGAGCTGACAGATGTCAACACACCGAGCTATCATTGGCAGAGGAACAGTGAACTGCATCAGATGCCGGAGTAAACCGTCGCACAGGTTGATCTGAGCTAGGACATCCAACTGTCTCCAGCTGAGGTGCATCACCTCTGTCACCATCTGACAGCAGTACTCATCCACCTACAAACAAACAACAGACAAATAATTAATTGGAAATAACTGTAACATAAAAAAATCTACCCACCACACATTACAAATAGATAATAAAATTATGTACAACAGGTTAAGTTACCATTTTCTGTCCAAGTAATACTAACTAAAGTTGTCTATATGGCGTCCAGTTTTACATCTATGGCGTCATTGTCAAGCTGGATGTAAAGTTTAAAGTTTTATCACTCGTAAGAGTTCGTCACAAGTCTTAAAAATCACTTATAGGCCGGGCGCCAAACGGGATGAGTATGCACTGAAAGTCTGACAAAATTTGACTTTTGATTATTGTTAGGGACATCTAGTAGATGAAAAAAATCGATGATGTCGCATTTCTAGGGTGGTCACAACTCGGGGGGGAGGGGGGGAAGTTGCGCGGGTCATTGGTTTACGTTTCCGCGTCTAACTCACAAACGGTTAATGATAGAAAGGTGGTTTAAGCGTCTATCAACGCCTAAATATATTGTCCTTCATAAAGGTTATTACAACCTTTCTTCTATCTCTTATGCTTTAGGCCTCAATCAACTTGTATTGCAAAAATTAAAATTTTAAACTACTTTAAAATCAAATATCGGAAATATTGTACTGTTTGTACAAACAGTTAATAATTCAAAAAACAAACCTGTTACTTTTATAATTTACTTTGATAGCGTTTTATATCTAAAAGAAAGGCTTGTGGTGTACATTCGGCATCCTGTAGCTCGTAAACGAAGAAGTTGAGAGAGAAAGTGCAAAGAATAAATGAGTCACGTATAAGTCCTCGTTCAAAAAAATATATAAAATACTTTAAAAATACTGATTTTGTTGTTTTGTGTTACTGAGCTTACTTAGATATTGGAACAATTTATTTTATGGTTTTTTTATGTAGATCTGGTTTGAAAACTGGTTTATTCTTTGTATTTTCGCTCTTAAACTTACTCGCTTATGTGAGCTACAGGATGCAGGATGTACTCACAAACCATTTCTTCTTCGATGTAACACGATGAAAAAGATTTTAAACTACTAAACAAGTAGCTTTAGAGAAAAATGTCAAGAATCAAAAGGTTTAAAAATTGTGCGTTTACATTCTAAAACAATCATAAAATACAGGGTATTCGATAGGACTAACAAAGTTGTCAGCCATATTGGAAAATAGCGAACATATTTTTAAAATTCTAAACCACTAAAAAAACATCTTAAAATAAAAGGTAGTGTCCCATAAGAAGTTAACTCTATATCTCATAATAAAAAATTATCTATCGGTTCACTTTAGGTGAGACACCCTGTATAATAAAATGAGGCTTTGGCGTACAGCAGCAAATGCATGATATTCATTCATATGTATCTACTACAGTCTGTATGTGTACTGAATGAGCTACATAACGTTAATATATTCTATACAAAGCGGCAAATTGAAATACAAAAGCCATAATATACGTAATTTTTTTCATTGTTGCGGTGCATAAAAAAGCCAGAGTCCTGTAAAATCAATATACTGTACTATCTATAACCACTATATGCAAACAAACTGTTGATAACTATGTATCATTTTAAAGCGTAAACTATGCACCCCAAATTTTATACCTAACATTTTGATGTGCGACCTCGTTTAAAAAATCTACAAAGAAAAGTTTCATAAATTAATCCGTAAAAATAATTTTTTTATGTTTATGATATTTTTAACTATGAATATTTAGGATACCATGCTAAATACGCTTTTTGTAGAATATCGTAACGCAAAATGATTAATAAAAGATTGCGTTATTATCCTTACCCGTTTTAAAGTTATAGCTTAATTTCTAAGAGACTGTAAATTTATCTAAAAAGGGGGCTAGAGGAAAGCACAAGGGGGGAGGAGTGGGGACTTTTGGGAAAATGCTCATCTCAACATGGTCTAACAGCATAGAAAAATTCAGCTTTCCCATATTTACTTACAACACCAAACCTTATTGACTGTGGGCTACGTACCATCCATGCGCGCCTCGATACTACTACGAATTTTCCACGTTTACTCTTACGTAATTAAATGTAGCTCTGTTGTTTTTGCACAGATTTCCTTAAACTTGGTGTTTTTGTACTATTTGTTAGTTTTTCTAACCACAAATCGGCTGTAACATGTCTTAAACGCGTACAATATTTCCGATATTTGATTTTAAAGTAGTTTAAAATTTAAATTTTTGCAATACAAGTTGATTGAGGCCTAAAGCTTAAGAGATAGAAGAAAGGTTGTAATAACCTTTTTGAAGGACAATATATTTAAGTGTTGATAGATGCTTAAACCACTTTTCTATCATTTACCGTTTGAGAGTTAGACGCGGAAACGCAAACCACTGACGCGCGCAACTTCCCCCCCCCCTCCCCACCGAGTTGTGACCACCCTAGAAATGCGACATCATCGATTTTTTTCATCTACTAGATGTCCCCAACAATAAGCAAAAGTCAAATTTTGTCAGACTTTCAGTGCATACTCAACTCGTTTAGCGCCTGGACTATTAGCACATACATACAAACTCAGTCAATGAGTGACGTCCAGCTTGACCATGCCACCATATAGTTTTGTTTAAGGAAAGGCTCTAGGCCAGGATTTTAAATTGTAGAAAAAGGAGGATAGCAGCTAGCTTACCTTGAAAGTGTGGGTAGGCCATAGAACAAGTACAAAAACACTATGCTCACAATATTTTGTCCCCTAAGGAACTTTGTCAAGTGTAGAGAAGTAACTCTTTCTCTACACTTGACAAAGTCCCTTAGGGGACTAGAGTCATGACAAAACGTTTGCCCGTGCCGCGTCGTGTGTGGAACTAGTTTCCGAATTTATGTTAATCGTCTTCGTCTGTCAATGTCTCGTGTTTATTTATTTAAATGTTAGTGTTTTTGTGTGTTTGTAAAACTCGACGATCTCGCAAGAGTGACAACAAGAGCCTGAAGATGAGGTTATAACCTTGAAACCGGTTGCTCTATACAACAAATGTAGGATCACAGACATAAACAGGTAAAATTATACCAAATGTTTTTACTTCATAGAGAAGTATCTTGAGGACAGTGTGAACTTTAGGGTGTGATACTGGCCACCATCGTAGTTAGTAAATATTAGTTTAATATGTATAGTGTATGTATTTTAAATATGACAAGATCCGTCCAAAAACCTGGTTAATACGCCCCTACAGAATTTGCCCATTACTAGTTGGAGGGTTAAAGAACATTCCCTGTTGGGTAAATTTACAGCCTGGTTTAGAATACGCTTATATTCTGGTAATAAAGTACATTTAAAAATATGATTACAGTAGACTCTCTCTTGTCCGGACACCATTTAACCGGACATCGATTTAACCGGACTACACTCGGCGAAAATTACATCTCTTTAACCGGACAATTTTTATCAGCACATCGGATTAATCGGACTAGATCAGCAGAAAGTGGGTGGTACTGAAACGACTGTTCTCGTTGGAAATATTTGGGACCAATGATCACGTGTCTACTAGATACAATGATCTCCTCAATTAAAGTAAAATACTGTATGCATTTAAACGGTCCGTTTTAACGAGTTTTTGGAGACGTCGGTTTAACTGCAAATCCTGTAATCCAGACTAACCTCGGTTCCGAGGAGTCCAGATAAGAGGGAGTCTACTGTAATACACATATTACTTTAATACAAAGCTGTAAATCTATTTTGTGTCATTGTTGACCGTGCCGACTAGTAATGGTACACAAGGAAACACACAATAACAATCAGCAATGAGCATGTATTACCTGTTGTGAGTTGAGGACGTTTTCGTAGAAATATTTCAAAGCAAACTCAGGATCTCGGATGTCGAGATATTCCGAGAATGAAGCCAACAGGAACCATACAGCATTATTGTTCTCTGTCCCAATATGGGTTTTTAATACTGTTATTAAACTTTGCCTGGAACATAAAACTTAATTGTATGTAACCTTTAAAAATACTCTTGTTTTATAGGTACTAAGTACCTGGGGACCGAGCTTTGCTCGGGTAAAATCATAAGTTTCCTATTAAAGCAGTCTTAGTATTGCAGGTACATTAATCCATTCCCAAAATCCACACTCCTCGCCTTTACTACTACCTTCACCACTTCCTACGTCGTGGGCCTGTTCCTTCCCTTCCCATAGCATTTTAAGATTGCAGATACCTTAATTTAATCATCATAAACAGTTCCCACACTCCGGACTACTCGCCTTTACTACTTCCTTCACCACTTCCTACGTCGCGGACCTGTATCCCTCCCTTCCCATAGCATTTTAAGATTGCAGATACCTTAATCTAATCTTCAAAAACAGTTCCAACACTCCGGACTACTCGCCTTGACTACTTCCCTCACCACTTCCTACGTCACGGTCCTGTTTCCCTCCCTTCCCATAGCATTTTAGGATTGCAGATACCTTAATATAATCGTCAAAAACAGTTCCCACACTCCGGACTACTCGCCTTGACTACTTCCTTCACCACTTCCTACGTCGCGGACCTGTTTCCCTCCCTTCCCATAGCATTTTAGGATTGCAGATACCTTAATATAATCGTCATAAACAGTTCCCACACTCCGGACTACTCGCCTTGACTATTTCCCTCACCACTTCCTACGTCACGGACCTGTTTCCTTCCCTTCCCTTAGCATTTTAAGATTGCAGATACCTTAATCTAATCGTCATAAACAGTTCCCACACTCCGGACTTCTCGCCTTGACTAATTCCCTCACTAATTTATACGTCACGGACCTGTTTTCCCTCCCTTCCCATAGCATTTTAAGATTGAAGATACCTTAATCTAATCGTCATAAACAGTTCCCACACTCCGGACTACTCGCCTTTACTACTTCCTTCACCACTTCCTACGTCGCGGACCTGTTTCCCTCCCTTCCCATAGCATTTTAAGATTGCAGATACCTTAATCTAATCTTCAAAAACAGTTCCCACACTCCGGACTAATCGCCTTGACTACTTCCCTCACCACTTCCTACGTCACGGTCCTGTTTCCCACCCTTCCCATAGCATTTTAGGATTGCAGATACCTTAATATAATCGTCATAAACAGTTCCCACACTCCAGACTGCTCGCCTTTACTACTTCCTTCACCACTTCCTACGTCGCGGACCTGTTTCCCTCCCTTCCCATAGCATTTTAGGATTGCAGATACCTTAATATAATCGTCATAAACAGTTCCCACACTCCGGACTACTCGCCTTGACTATTTCCCTCACCACTTCCTACGTCACGGACCTGTTTCCTTCCCTTCACTTAGCATTTTAAGATTGCAGATACCTTAATCTAATCGTCATAAACAGTTCCCACACTCCGCACTTCTCGCCTTGACTAATTCCCTCACCAATTTATATGTCACGGACCTGTTTCCCTCCCTTCCCATAGCATTTTAAGATTGAAGATACCTTAATCTAATCGTCATAAACAGTTCCCACACTCTGGTCTACTCGCCTTGACCACTTCCTTCACCACTTCCTACGTCGCGGACCTGTTTCCCTCCCTTCCCATAGCATTTTAGGATTGCAGATACCTTAATATAATCGTCATAAACAGTTCCCACACTCCGGACTACTCGCCTTGACTATTTCCCTCACCACTTCCTACGTCATGGACCTGTTTTCCTCCCTTCCCATTACATTTTAAGATTGCAGATACCTTAATTTAATCGTCATAAACAGTTCCCACACTCCAGACTGCTCGCCTTTACTACTTCCTTCACCACTTCCTATGTCGTGGACCTGTTTTCCTCCCTTTCCATAGCATTTAAGGATTGCAGATACCGTAATCTAATCGTCATAAACAGATCCCACACTCCACACTGCTACCCTTGACTATAGAATCGAGTAATCTTCAGTATAATCTTTGCTCAATAGTAACAACTTATGTTTTTCCTTTTGTACTGTATTTTGTTTTGCTAGTATACTTTGGATAGACAAATTACAAGTCTTTTGTTTACTTTTTCCTTGTTATTTAATTCAGTCAACATGGTTACCTAGCAACCCATAAGACTAATGTTAAAAAAATGTGATTTTCAGTTTCATTTTTCTACGTAATTAGATTTTTGTTGGCAGTTCTAACTGCATGAAACTCGTTTTTAGGCCAAAAATAATCTATTTACAACATTTGAAGAAAATCGTCGGAGCCGTTTTCGAGATCTTGGTGCAAGCAAGCAAGCAAGCAAGCAAGCATACATACATACATACAAGCAAACATTGCTCGTATTAGAGTATAGGATAATTTTTATAATTCAGTGTTTACTTCATATAAGAACATGTTTATTTAAACTGAATGACACATGGATGGAAATTTTGGGGTTCATTTACAGGTATGATATCTAATGTAGTGAAAACTTTGTTTTTATTTTACTTATATTGTGATGGAAAATAATCTATTAAATAATATATGGTAATCATTATAGTTAGATTTCATCCCGATTGCAAAAGACGATGATAATGTCTCCGAGATTGTGGGAGATGCAACGATTTTGCTGCTTTTACAGGAGACAGAAAACGATGTCTCCGTGAGAGGAATTGTACTGCTGAATTTGGTCTTGCCTATATTAACGTGATAACTTTCAACTTCCTATGTAGTAGACTTGGATATTCTGTGTAGAAACTGTTCTTGTGCTACCTACATGTACATTAGGAGATCAGAACAGCAGTGGCGGACTTGCACACGCTTAGGGGCGCCCGCCATTGAGGGGTGCACGGCCACGGCAGGTGGCGCGTCAGCAGGCGACGGGCGCGTGGTGGTTAGCGGTGAAGATGAGTCACGTTCATGTCGCAACAGGCAGAGGCAGACATACAACTGCGAGTAGCGAGCACTGTCAGTGCGTCATTACCAGTACCTGTGTTGTGTTTCTAGTGGCAGTCAAAGGTGGTGGCATTGCAGATGTGTTGTGTGTATGTCTGTGTGTGTAGTGCGTGTTTATCATTTGTCTGTTTATGCTTAGTATATGTAATCAAAAGCGGTTACACACTAAGTAGAGTGATAATTTGCTTACGAAATGTATAATCGTATAATAAACTACTCTACTACTCATATAGTTTAAATTAATTCTTAAGCTAAACACGCACTAGGGTGGCACGGCACCTACGGGCGGCCGGCATGGCGATTTTTAATATAACAAACATAAATGTATAACTTTGAATGTAATATAGGTGTGCCCACTACGGTAGAACGGCCGGCAACAGACGTCCGGCAGCTTCCGCCGTTTGTTAAAAAGTCAGAGAGACAGAACTCTAGGACATTTCCGAGCTGCCGTACCAGCCGGACGCTGTGAACCGTCTGGGCGGGCGGCACGGGACTCCCACCATTATCCACTGGTCTCACGCTCTCCGTCGAAGTCGAACTCACAGTTTTAGCTCACAGACTGTCCTAAATTGCGGATGTGCGGTTGTCCTGTCCCGTCCATCCGTATCGTGCCGCCCTAAATTTAGTGTGCACGTAGCTTTAAACGGTATTTAATTATAATGCCAGTCATTACTATAATATCCGGCAAAAGCATTGTTTGATCTTGTACTTATTTAATGCATTGTATAACAGCATACCAAATAACTGCAAAGATTCGTGGAATCTAATCAGGTAAAATCAAGTACGATCCTATAAATAAAATAAGTAAAGGGCCTCTCTATTCCTTTAAAGTTGAAGTCATATGTTACATAGTATACACAACTCATATAAAGAGGTGACAACACAGTTTATTATAAGTAAAATTATTGTTTGCTGTTTTGAATTCTATATTTAAAATCAAGAACAACGATGGGTCCAGCGATTAATTTAGGCTATTCATATTCATTCTTGCCTCGATTACAAAATATATGTTTGTCTTAAAACCTATAAATACAACTTTAATATAATGTACTTATATTGTACTATGTCTTTCTCAGGAAAATGCTTTAATAAGCATGCTAACAAAGGGAAATTTAATGTGGCTTTTACGTTGAAACCTTTTCTTTTTCACAAAACACAAAGAGGTGGCCAGCCGAACGGGCCTAGGGGCGGCGCCGTATGTAAGTCCGCTACTGCAGAAAAGAAAACATTGACTAAAGAGTACCTCAATGAGTTTGTGAGGGACCACTTGTGACAAGCGTACAAAAAGAGTTGACGTTTGTTGCTGTCTGCAATAATGTTCAACAACGTCCACGGCAGAGCATGGTGTGGCGTCTTCATCTTGTCATAAGCAACCAAGTTATCCAGCACTAGTGACTGTAAAGCCTGAAATTAAGATAAAAAAAAAATATGAAAACAGGTTCATTACAGTTGCAGCGCTGCTTCATAAAGATTTGGCAAAACAAAATAAACCTCCATTGGTAAAATAATTACTAAGTACCTGGGGACCGAGCCATGGCTCGATATAGTTTATTTCCATTCTACCCCTATATCGAGTTATCTTCAGTGTAATCATTCCCTTTGTACTGTACTACTGTATTTTTTTACTAGTATACTGTGGATGGCTTGTTATAAACACATGTTGCAAGTATTTTGTTTACTTTTCCCTTGTTATTTTGTTCAACCAACATGGTTACTTGGCAACCCATATGGCCATATGTTAACAATAATTGACTTTCAGTTTCATTTTTTTATGTAATTAGATTTTTGTTGGCTGTTTTAACTGCAGTAAACACGTTTCTAGGACGGATATAAATTATTTACAAAATTTGAAGGAAATCCTCATGAAAGTCGTTTTCTTTGTGATCTTTGTGCAAGCATACATACATACAAGCAAACATTGCTTTTATAAGAGTATAGGATAATCATTGGTAAATTTAGATTAGTATTATTTCACAACTCGCCTTTGGCTCGCTGGAGGCCCCTTTTTAATTGTATAGCCATCGTGAGAAAGTGCCTCGAAAGAGAGGATGTTGTCCGGGAATGTTTTCTGTGCTAAAAACTAATGATAACCAGACAATTGCATGCATCGAGGGGCTGTTTGTAGTGAATATTGAACAAGTCTTGACATGTTAGAGTCCCGATGTAGGTTTATTGCTTTAATGATTGAAATTTGTTAAGTCATGAACTGTAAAACTGTCTTTAGTTAAATACGTGTAGCAATAAATTTATAATCTTAGGAGATAAGGGGAGACAACAATATTTTAAATAATCTTAGGCCCCCTTTGGGTGGGAGGAGGGGTTAAAATCATTAGTACGAAGAATGGGCAACTCTTACTTAATTTAATCTCCAATATTATTGCCCTTACAATAATGTGTACTTTCACTACATTTCCTGAGAACAAATCTTTTTGCAGTTTGTTTTAAATTCGTAGCGCAAAATCGTAAAATTTGTTGTTTTTTTGTTTTAAGTCATAATTTTCTAAGACAAAATGGTAATTGAAATATCTTTACATTTCCATGTAGGGGAAAAAATTCCAAACATTTAGTTAATCTTGAATTTCACATAAAGAATTTTTGGTTCATGCAGCAAAGTTTTACTTACTACAATTTCTTTCACCTAATGTCAACACATACTGTTCTAAATATTTATTCTGTTGCCATTTTCAAATTCTTCATTTCATTACTAACAATTTAACTATACAGTTCAATAGGTTGTTGGTTTAGTTTATATGAATTTTAAAAAATATGACTGCAAAATCGCCAAAAATGCCTTGCCACTACAGAATTTGCCCATTACTAGTTGGAGGGTTAAAGAACATTCCCTGTTGGGTAAATTTACAGCCTGGTTAAGAATACACTTATCTTCTGGTAATAAAGCACATTTAAAAATATGATTACAGTAGACTCCCTCTTATCCGGACACCTTTTAACCGGACTACACTCGGCGAAAATTACATTTCTTTAACCGGACAATTTTTATCAGCAAATCGGTTTAATCGGACTAGATCAGCAGAAAGTGGGTAGTACTGAAACGACTGTTCTCGTTGGAAAGATTTGGGACCAATGATAACGCCTCTACTAGATACAATGATCTCCTAAATTTAAGTAAAATACTGTATGCATTTAAACAGTCCGTTAAAAATGGCTTACCTCAAGCACTTTCTCTTGTGATTTGACCTCCTGGTCAGCCAGAAGAGGCATGACTCCCTGTACCCAGTACTTGGGCAGCTCCGGGTGGCTGGGGTAGTGTCTGAGCAGATCAGTCAGACACTGGACAATCAGCTTGCGCACCGATACCGACATGTCTCTGCAGTTGTTCACCATCACCTGCACAATCATCCATTAAAGCCTTAACACGTTTAGAAAATCGATGAGGATCTAACTCCAAATTTTGAACTACTTAGCAATGAATATAAATAGGCCTACTCTCATTTTGCTGATTTAAACTAATCCGTTTCTTTGTTGAACTACCTTGACTTCAGTTTGAATAGGGCTACAAAAGCCATTCTGTGAATATATTTATGTTAGAAATAAGAAGATATCCTTACCTGTAAAAGTTTGTTAGTCATCCATTTGTCACTCATGAGGAATATGTTTGCCAACACTTGAAGAGCAGACTTCCTTACAAAAACTTTCTCATCTTCAATGAAGAGTTCAAGAAGTTTAATGACAGCTTTGGCACCGGGCAAAGGGTCGAAGTTTTGACTCGTCTCCTTCCTAATATCCTTCAATAAACTCTGAAAATCTAGGAAATCTTTTTCAGTAATATCACTTCTTTCAATATTCGTTACTTCCAAGTATGGTGTTACAAATATGGATTCCATTGCATGTTTGATGTTACTATTATTCGATGATACCAGATTGGCTAAAATAGATAGAGATTTGGCTCTAACAGAAGACGCCACATCTTTACACCGAGAAAAGACTGTAGCGAGGAGAAAATTGCTTTTTGAAAAGTCCGGAAGCTGTGTCAAAGGAATGGGCGTTTCATCTTCACTTTCACTTTCCCCTCCATGACCGTTTGATTCGTTATGGTCTTCCCCTTCATTCTCATCATTCCTATTCACTTTTCTCTTTTTAGCTTTCTTCTGTAGAACTGGTCGCAAAGGAGAAGATGGAACTCTTTCATTTCCATGCAACAGTTTTGTGACAATTTCTAGCCCAGTTATTCTGTGTTTCACCTGGTCATTGTGACACAAGCCCATTAGCCAGATAACGGTGTGAGCGTACAGGGAATATGGCAGAATGTCCAACAGTTCTTGCACTACTTGCACTCCTTTAGCTCTTAAATCTGCTTTATCTGGAATTCTGACACAAATATGCTGAATCAAAAGGAACACCCCGAAGTGGGCTGAGTCTTTTAGACATCTCAACAGATTAGAAATGAAATAAATGGAGTGATCTTTGATTACAAGTGCTTCCTTGGGTGACAACTTTAACCCTTTCTGGTCAAAAGATAATAAACCTGACATCATTTCTCTCATTATAAACGAAACGATTTCTTGCACTTCACCATGGTCCGGGGAACAGAGGGCCAAGAGGGTTTTGTAGGCTTTGTACGCAAGATACGATACAGAGTTGTGTGAAGGCGATTTAGAAAATAGAGATGTTGAGCTACGTTCCAATCTTGTAATAAGAATCAAGATTTGAATGGTTAAGAGTAGTGAATCATCTTGATTTTTCATCTGGAACCTTTTCAATGCAAAATGGAGGTCTTCTAAAACAGTGCTAAGCATTTTGATAACCATGTTTTTATCTGAAGGCAACATATCGTCATCACCTGAATCATTATTTCCTTCTTCATCGTCTTCAAAATCGTCATCATCAACATTGTTACGCTTCCCTTTCTTCTTCTTGGCTGCAGGCTTAGAACTAGCTGAACTACTGAGCGTGCTACAGATTTTCAAAGATTCTATGGCATGTGAATATAATATTGGGTTAAAAATATGAAAGACTTGGCTTCCAGGAATGGCAAGAAGTACTAGGTACAGGTCTGTTGCTTTTAAACCTAGTCTTTTCACCTCAAACTGCTTTTCTGTTTTACCTCTTGATATGAAAACACTTAGCACAGCCACTAGCGCTCGGTGTTTCACGTTGTTGCTGATGAGATTTTGCCATGATTTTGAATCAACCTCACTTGCGTTAAAGCTGGACCTATTATGAATGGATTTCCTGTTCTCTCCTGAAAACGTGCTGTTGCCAGAAGGTATGTCTATCCATTCTTTTATAAATTTGCTGGCGCCAGAAAACAATTCTCCGATATCTGTATTTTCCAAAAACTCCTCATATTCGGCTGGAAATTCAACGGCTTCTGAAAAATCGTCTTTCCATAAATTCTGGACCCAGTCCTGTGGCAGCAATTCCAGTTCGAATTTGGAGAACAAATCATAAATATCCATGATGAATAAATCTGTTCAATCTAACCAATAACCTGATGTTTTTGTAGCTAGCCTTTATCAGGCTATGTTTCTACATTTCCCAATTAAACCCTGCAAAATAAGAAATGTAATTAGATACAGTTAGGCCTAAGCTTCAAAACTATATTTACCAACTGGTAGTCAAAGAACCTTCCAGAATATTGTAAAGATGCAATAAAAAAGAAATATAAGATCTATATGACACCAAACGTAAGGAAATAGGTAGCTAAATGTATAACTAGTCTTATTTTTATAATTAAGTCAAAGAATCAAGAATCAAGAATCAAGAATTTATTCACCATTAAATATGCAGTATACAATAGGTGTCGTCAAAGTATATAAAATCAATAGATAATGTCTTGAGGGCCACAGCTCAGGTACTCTTCAGTGGTATAAAATGCCTTAACTTTAAGCCACTTGCTAATAACATTGATAAATTTCTTAGGTGGTAACATTTTAACATTGGTTGGCAGTTTATTATAAATTAAAATTTGATGGTAACTATGGCTCTTATAATACTTATCAAGTCTAATACTAGGTCTAACAATGTCCTCTTTTTGTCTGGTGTTGTGAGAATGAATAGTAGAGGTTTTTTGAAAGATATGGGTGTTGTTTTTAACAAATATAAGATTATAGTAAATAAACAGACTAGGTTGAGTAAATATGCTAAGTTCAGGAAAGACTGTTCTGCATGAATCATTTTCATTTAGGCCACAGATAACCCTAATTGCTTTTTTTTGCCAAACAAACACTTTTTTTGCTGATGGTGAATTGCCCCATAGTCTTATACCATAAATCAAACGCTTTTAGGTGAAAGCTGTCCAAACTCATTAAGTTTTTGTGGATGTGTGCTAGGAGTTGAACCAGTCCCTTCCGCACCGAATTCGGAGACAATAACTACTAGGCTAGCAACACACCCTTAATCACTTCTCTATCATTTGGACAAATCTTACTTTAACGTTACAACCCTTAGGACATTTAAGTAACCAAATGTAAAGATTGTTTTGTACGGACCTGAATGTTTGTTAAATCAGTCAGTCAAGGAGGCAATTTAATTATATAACTAAACAAATACGTTTTATGTTTTTTACCTGTCAAAATAGGCCTACCTATTCAACCAACTAAATTATATTATAAATAAAGGATCATAAATCAAAATCATACAAGAAACAGCACTTCCAAAGCTACAAAGCATTTTAGGTCTATTTACTGATGTTTTTAAAAAAAGCTTTTTGGTTTATGATTATTTTGGTTCTTATTAACCTAACTTAGTTACTTGGAGCACAACATTTTGCAACTTTTTGTAAAAGGTAGGTGTTATTTTAATTCTTTTAGCTGATCCTTATCCTGATTCCCAAATAGCAAGTTAGTTTGTTGGTTTGTTGCTAACCGCATTAAAATAAATTATGACAAACCCCAGTCACTGGTCTGCATTTTGAAACGGAGAGTAGAGGAAGAGAGCGCAGTAAGAACAAATCAAACAACAACAAATAACCTGATGCCTGATTACATTAAGTCTGCACCTTCCCTAAGGTAATTTAAAAGAAATTTATTCAAGTTGTTATGTAACAAATGTTGCTATAAGGTCAATGACTTTTTCCGCTGACTTAAGTACGGTTTATATATTATTTTTATGTTGACTATTTATCTAGGCTAAATAATATTGACACTATTCATGTATTTTGTACAAAATGAATAAAGGATGACTTGATGTGATTTTAAGGTTACTAGTTGTGGTGGATGGCAGACTAAGTTGGATCCAACACATCTCGTAGGTATGTGTCAAGTTGTGTCAAGTGCTCCATCTTTTAAGAAAACCTGAAATTTCTCAATCTTTCTTTACTATCTGTGTATTAACCTAAAATGAAATGAAATAAAATATTGTTTATTTACCCAGGCAAAGTTAGGGCCACATAGCCCTCTCTTACACTTAACCTGTACTTAAATATGATACAAATTTTAACAAAATCAGTTTACAATAAAACAAAACAAAAATCATAGATACAGAAACTTTTAACAAAAATCAGTAAATTTTTAATTTTACAAATACTTACGCACACACACACTTGTCAGCGATTGCTCATACGCACAAGCCCCTAGGACAAACCAACCATGGCCATGCGTTCAAAATAGAGATTTTTCAGTGGTGCCACAAACCGGGAACGACTATCAAGGGATTTAATAGCTAAAGGGAGATCGTTCCAAAGATGGCAAGCAGTTACAACAAAAGCTCTGTCGTAAACTGCGGTTCTATGTCGTAAACTACAATTCAGCATTTTTTAGGCATGATGTGTTTTTCTGCAATAATGTGTATCTATGTCATTGCTTCTTATTATGTATTTTATTTATAAATTGTGACGCAAGCCATGCATGTAAATATGTTAACTGGCAATAAAGGAATATTTGATTTGATATGGTGAGGCATACGCAAAGTTAAAGATGCATGGCGTGAGTATCTAACACTTTCTTCAGCTAAAAACCTAAAATAATCCACAAAATATTTTGGAAAATTGGTTTTTAATAGGCCTATTGAATAGGTTAGCAAAAGAATTTTGATTGATCTCAGGTTGAGGTTACATAGCTTAACATAGAATGAATGTAGAAAGGGGTGATGCGCTCACTGCGTCTTAGATCATAAATGAATCTTAGGCAGTAGTTCTGAGGGCATTGGAGAGCATCAGCGAGGTTTAGATCATGTCATTGATCACAGAGTTGCAGTAAGTGAAGTGGGGAAAGACAAGTGATTTAACCAGGTGTAACTTCATGTGCAAAGGCAAGAAATTTTGTAACTTTTTAAGTGAGTGGGTTGATACAAACACCTTTTTACGGATGTCTACTACCGCATCGCCCCAAGTAAGTGTCGAGTTGATAGTAAGTCCTAAGTTTTTGACCCTGTCACTGTAAAGCAACGCTGTTCCATTTATTTACTGTATAGTTATTGGATTCGTCGTGAGAAAGTCAATTGAGTTCCATAAACAAATTTAGTTTTTTCGTAGTTTAGTCTGAGACCGTGTTTATTAGTCCATGTAATGATTTTCTCAAAACCTTCGTTCGCTCTCAGAACACTCGTTGATCTGTTTGGCTGAGAAATGTGTATAAATCTGTAAGTCGTCAGCATACATGTGGTATTTACAGTGTGTGAGGACTGGAGCTCAAGTCAGTTATGTATAATACGAACAGCAGAGGGACAAGGAATGACCCCTGAGGCACACCACTAGTAACTGTCTCCCAGTCAGATCGTAAGTCATCAACCTCAACACACTGCCACCTGTCTGACCGATAGGATCCAAGCCAGTCTAATACACCAATCGAAACCCCTATTGCCCTTTACCCCTTTTCCAAGATGAGCTTAGGATTTACTAAGTCAAAGGCTTTAGAAAAATCAAAAAAGGTTAAGAATCGTACCCTGTCAATGTTCCATTGATAGTCTAATGTCGTCTGTCACACTTTATGCCCCCTTATGAGAGAGAAAGTAGATGAGTTTCAAATCAGGTAGGCCCCAAATATTGACTTCCCTCACTGCAGTGTTAGCTGTACTTGAGTAACTTAGCTATCCACGCTTGGCAATTAAAGGACTGTTCACACCGGCGAAGCCAGACGTAAACACTTAATTACATGGGGGGAATTTCCCCAGAGATGAATGCCATAATGAGTGAATGTAATAGACCTTAACATGTGATAATTAAAGTATCCAGGTTTTTATCAAAGAGCCAAGTTTTTAAGTAGGCTATGTTATAAATATCTGGAAATATTGTAGGTGTACACAATGTTTTATTTATTTTGACACAATCTATCAGACTATATCTGGTAATGATGGAGAACTCAAGAATTATTAAGTACCGGTACCTAAGTTACGTAGCTTAGCCTAAGTATTAAGTGAGTAAGTTCAAGTTCTGGTCCCCTATATTTTATTAGGCCTTAGGCCTATATGTTATGAAATGTTTGTTTTTAGCCTAATTTGGTTAGACATGGTAACTTAATTTTAAGATGAAGAATTTAAGTTAGGCCAGTATACAGTATTTTAATTAACTTACTAGGTAGCTAGCCTTAATAATATAGGCTCTATTGCGAAATCAATCTGAAAACATACTGTCAACAGTGAAATAATCTTTAATGTGCCTCAGATTATTTAACTTTAGCATCTCAATGTCTGGGCTATTATAGCACTATAGAGGTACCGGTATACACTTGTTATTCGGTGATTAGCAGGCCTACTGTTACTGTAGCAAACAGTCCCCGTAGCACGGACCATGATAAATAAAAAAGTCACCGGCCTTTAGCCTAAGCTTAATATGAAATAGACCTAGGCTACTATTAAGTTTTAATTTTTTTTAGATAGCCTATTTGATGTTTAACATCTATAGCTTGATCTTGAAATCTGTATAGGCTATATCAAATCAAATCAAAGTTTTATTTCCCAATAGACAATACAATTGCATGTGGAATGGTCAATGAAAGGTATTATGTTGGTTAAACATTTGTCAAGGAAGAGTACAATGTGTGTAGAGTACAAGGTCAAAGCAAGAGATACAAAGAGAATATAAAATGCATGTAGATGAGGATAACTATACAAGAGAAAAAAGTCCAAACATTACCGGTACCTACTCAATAAGTTATGTAATGGTCTGGGAAGTTTTTAGACATTTTAGGCCCAGAATTTTGGCTTAAACTTAGTCCTATTTAAACTTAGGACCTAGGCCTTTAGCTTTGACAACAAAGTTATTATATTGTAGCAATTAACTATAGGAAGTAATGATAAGTTGGTCATGATACGAAGGCCAACATGCTAAATTTATTGTTTGTAAGTCAAATGCTAATCAATTAACGAGACTATGTTTCTATTTGAGTCAAAATTCTCAAGCCTAGACTAGGCAAGGACTAGGCCTAGTGTCCAATCACAACACACTAGAGCAGAGCATCTAACTTACAGTACAGTAATGGTCTGTCTAAGTTAGTAGTATTAAACTTAAGAGACTAAAACCCTTTTTGTAGACAAAAATTATGGATCAAAATAAAAATATAACAACGTTAAATATGTTTTTAAACTACACCTAGGCCTATTTTATCCTCAATTTTATCAAACATAACCTTAAATCGTCAAGTGTTACACCTCAAAACTAATAAAACTAAGGGCTGATAAACTTACCATATGCCTAACTTCAAATCGTCAGCTCATTTCAATAAACATAGCCATTTTTTTATCAAACAAAAAAATATAAAATCGAAATAATAATCTAAACATCTTCGGAAAACATAGCTAGCCGTTTTAGGCATTCCCTCTAAAATTCAAACCCCAACAAGCGAACAAGCGCCAAGAACAAAAAGAGAGACCAAAAGGAAATACAAATTTGTTTAATTTTTTTAAGCACGGTATACTGTCAAAAATAAAACAGAGATTTAAGAAATTTGTTAATTAGCTTTTGTGAATTCGTAAAAGTATATCCTATCAAGATATATTTATATTAGATGTTCAAACCTACTCATAGTCAGCATGGTTATAATGACGGTATTGATTGAACCTCCCCGAAATGGGAGATATATTATAATCAATGGTAATAAAAACCCATACAGTCTGAAATTATAGCAGAATCGAGGTGGCCGTGAATCAATTCAGGATGGTATTGTCATAGACTAACCAACACGTTTTATCTATGGTATTGTCTTGGAGACTCTCCTGTTTTATTTCTCCCATATAAACATCCTTGCGATATTCCTGGGCTGACTCCACCTTCTACATCTACGTAAAGACGTAAAGAGTACCAGTAGCTTTGCTCGTATTGAATTAAACATTTAATCTTACTGAGTGAAAATTTAAAAACTTACGTTTTCATGTCCCTGGCCTTTTACTTTGTAGATACTGGATTTGTAGTTTATTATTATGTGTTTTAATATTTTTTTGGACGGGGGCAACATGTTACACACATTTATTTGGTATTCAATAGGTTCTAGGTATTTTTTCGTATTTTTAAAGTCTCAAAATTCACGACCATGACGTGTAGGGTACATTTTCCAACTTCCAACTTTCACGCTGTTTTTAGACTAATTATTCATGCCGAAATATATAAAGCCATATTTTTATGCCATCAATGGTTATTAAACTTACAAAAAAGGAGCATATTATAATTTTATTGTCATTGCAAACTGACTACCATGACAAAATAAGTCTGTCCCTCGATTTGGCGTCACGACCATTTGGGAAACATTTTTAACTTTGGAGCACGACAGTGGCAAGCCTGGCGTCGATGGAGTCAGTTGGTTTTAGAGACTAGTTCGGGGTGTACGTCAGGATTGTAGTGCCGGTCGTTTCGAGTTGAAAGGAGGAATTACAAGATTAATAAAAGAAAGATTGTGTTTTTTTGTAATTTTGGTGTGGCCATGACCGTACGTAGTCATTCGATGAAGTAGACATGGTGTTAATTTTTGTTTATAAGATATTTCAACTGCTAGATTAACCTAGAAGTTCACTTTGTATCCTCGAACATGAGGTGCAGGGCTACCGCCAGAACAGAGCCAAATAACACGTAATTTCACGACCATCGCCGGTTTTTTCACGACCAATCCAGCCTTATGGATTATAGTGTGTTTGTCTTAATGCGTAGGCTTTCGCGGCCGTTGTCATTGAAATCCATGGTGATGGTTTTCGGCGTCAACCGCGTCGTCAGTTGTATTTCACTGCCAGACGTTTCGCCCTTACTATGAAGTGGCATCCTCAGTGGCTAGGCTGAGACGCTGAGACTAAGTCAGTAGTCAGAGAAGTCCGTCCAGGTATACTTATAGCTAGTACGAGATCATCGGCGCGCGCGTGGAATGCAGGAGCATACACCCCTTGCTCTGGCTGTTTCTAGTAGTTTCTAGTAAACAAGCTGACGTAATACCGGATTCCATGACTGTGGAAGCTTGTAGCTGTCATCTTTATTAAAATTGCCTGGATGTATTTTTATTTCAATAGCTTCTCTGCTTCTCTGATTTTTCTATGGTAGAAATATGGTTCTTTAGCGAGTACAACTTTGTCAAAATCTATGGCGTGTTTCGTCATGAAGCTGTGTTCTGCTACTGCCGATTTTTCAGTATTTTCCTGTTTGGTCTGGCGAATGTGTTCTTTCAATCTAGTTGAAATCATCCGTTTGGTTTCTCCTATGTAAACTTTGCCACAGGAACAAGGAATCTTGTATACACCCAGTGCGCTTAGGGGTAATTTGTCTTTTCCATTGGGTAGGAGTGAGCTCATTTTTCTCAGAGGCTTATATACTGGCGTGATGTCGTATTTTTTGAGAATCCTGCCAATCTTCTCCGATGTCCCTTTCACATAAGGAAGATACGAATTATGTCTTCTCTCTCTGTTGTCACCGACTTTTTGGTTATCGGTTGCTGCTACTCGTGTTAGCCTACAATCCTGTCTTTTAAAAGCTCTCTTAATAATCATTTTTTCCGTAACCGTTGCTTAAGAGGGCCGAAGTTATCACTTTTACTTTTTCTTCACTGATCCTGTTTTCCATGTCTGAGATGCGGATTGCTCTATTTATCAGTGTGTTTAATATGCCGTTTTTCTGTGCCGGGTGGTGATGTGATTGAGTGTTTAAATATCTGTTGGTATGCGTTGGTTTTCTGTACAAAGCATGGCCTATAGTTCAGTTTTCCTTCCTTGTAGTTATTACATCCAAGAATGGCAGTTTCCTGTCTCTTTCCTCTTCCATCGTGAACTTTATGTTGGAGTTAATACTATTGAGATGGTCCAAAAACTATAGTGTGTTTGGTCGTGACAATAACTTTAATATAATTGTAATTTGAACAGTTTAGTTCAATTGAAACACTTATTTTTATTATAACTAACAGTATAATTGAAGGATTGTTTAGAAAGATTTAGATTATTTCAGAAAATTCACGACCGTACCGCTTGTCCCTGACCATCACGTTTATGATTTCTATCATACAAATTTCAAAAATTAAAATATCGTCATATTTCAATGTTTTATTCACAAAAGAAGCACAACTCTATACAAACATAACGATTTTTTGGGTCTCAGGTAAGTTTTTCGGAGTTATACAAACTTAAAAAGATTTTATTGGCTTTTTTCAATTTTTTGAGTTTTTTTTTCTAGAAAGACCAAATATACCAAAAGCTCAGTGACCTTTTTATTGTATAATGGTCATAAAAGTAAATTAGTTTATAGCAAAACATACTTATAAAAATAATATTAGGCCTAACTATTTTTAATATTCATTTAAACGTCTGTTATGGTCGTGACAGGATTTTGTGTTTTACCACTAAAGATGCTCTTTTTTTAAAAAAAATACCAAAGATGTTGCGTTACCATGGATATTTTATGAAACTTCAACAAATGTTAATGAAATAAAAATAATAAAAGTTTTGAAAAAAGGGGGAAAAAATGCAAAGTGCTTTTCCTGAAAACGTACGTTTTTAAATTTTAACTCTACTACAGTACAGTATAAATATTATAAATGTGAAAGTTTGTGTGTTTGTTTGAAGTTCAATAACGCATTACTACTGGACGGATTGGGCTGAAATTTGGCATGATGATAGCTCACATTCCCGATTAACATATAGGCATATTCTTATCTCAAATATCCTTTCGGGCTCCGCCCCAGTGGCTCTGTAGTTCCCCATGTTAACCTTAACAGTATTCATAATATTTAAAAGGGAATTAAATAAATTAGTCAGCTGTTTCAACTAAAAAAGTTGGTTCCATGATTTGCAAAGCATTAAAAATTTATAAGATTTACCAAAAGGGTGCTATAAAAGGCACTATATTTTTTTGCATTTGAAAACAGCTAATTTGAACTAAGCAGCAACAAAAAACTGTGATACGCAATGAGAACTGTCAAAAGTAGGATTGTTTACAGTTATATTTCTGTTTTTAATTTAATGAATCATTATAAATTTGTGATTTTTTTGCGAATTTATTATAATTTATTTTTATCTATTGTTTAGGTGAAGTGCGGTAGAACATTATGGCTATGGTATATGTGTAATACTATAGAATACTGTAAATTTAAAGAAGCAAATTTTATCAAACTGTGTCCCACCTCATTGCAAACGCAAGGCTTGAGTATAACTGCAATAAGCATTTTATACTTATATGTCAACCCCGTACAAAGGACGAGTACTCTGCTAGTTTATTATATAAGTTATTTAGCTAAATTAAAGCAAATAAAAACAAAATAAAAATAAAATTATTAACTAAATCGATAATTTAACAATGCCTACTTAAGATGTTGGCTTCTTTGTTAGAAATTATTGAAGAATAAATATGAACCAACTAAAAACCAATAAATGTTGGCCCAATTCATATTGCTTTCAATAGTTTCAATTTGTTGTCAATTCCTGATGCTTTCATGTCTTATTATGGTAAAGGACTTAAGAATTAAAGGATTGACTTCCCTATCTACTAAAAAATAGTGCTTCATGTTTGACACTTTTACACGATAAAAATCCTATACTCTATAACAAGCATGTATGGACAAAAATTGTATTTTTGACCGAGAATTTTTATTTTTTTTTGTTTATTGTGGGGTATTTGGCTACAAGGCCATGTGAAATCGATTAGAGTTGGTTCCAAGGCTGGGAAAATCCAGTTTCCGCCCTACAGCCCTTGAAAGTGTGTCCATGTAAATTGTCAGTTCCAGTTATTTTTTGTAGCTGCAGTTAAAAAACAGCTGATACATAATTCCTCTCCTCAAGATCAGATCTCTCAGATCAGGGAGCTGTTTGCTAGGTCTTACCATGCTACGCTCTACGAACAGGACAGTGCCATCGCACGCATACAAGCCCTTGGAAACTCTCTACCACCTGAAATTGATTTCTTCAACTGTAGCACCACAGGTTTCAGGAGATTGATCAGCTCGCTTCCACTTGATTAGTGAAGATGACCTATCTACTCATTAATTTAATCTCTAATTAATTTGTTAAATGTTTTTTTATGTTTTGTTGTCCTTGTTGCTCTTTATTGTTATCTTCGTCCTTATTGTTACTTCATTGTTATTCCTTTTGTTATTTTGTTGTTGTTTTTTTCATTTCAAATACAAAATCTGATTGCAGATCAGGATGGTATTGGTAACCAACAACTTATCGCACACCTTACTAGTGATGACTTTAATAGGACTCTGGCCTAAAATTGAGTGGTCAAAGAAAACTAAACTCCTCTATCTCATTTATTGTCGGCTAATAGATGTCATCATGCTGATACTTGAGTATTTGTAATACATTTGTTTATTTTTTAATTCAACCACCCGAACCATGAATGTATAAGAGATTATCAGCTAAATTTGATGAAAACTTGCATATTTTTTAACTCTTTTACCCACATATATTTTTGATATGTGAAAATGAAAATACAATCAAAGATAGGCTAACTAGTTCTCGATAATGTGCTCAACACCTAAAGTGTTGTGTTATTAATTATTCTCTATTTTGATATAGATAGAAAGGAAAAGCAAGGGAAAAACTACAACAATATTTCAAATAAATTTATTAAAAGTTTATCAACAATAACAGCGCACAATTTCTATTCAGCAGTACTAGTCACTAGTTCAAGGAAGTTACTAGTTCAAGTAATTTCCTATGATAGCATTTTTCTTTTCTATTCAAAGTCACGTTAAATATGTCTGATTACTGAATGATACATATTTTGAAAAATTTATATAGGCTACAAGGAGTATAATAATTGTAGTGTAATAATTGAACAAAGTATCTTAGGAAATAACCTTTAAATTACACTTAGGCTTTGTTAGCCTATTGGTTTATTCAGTACACACCTTTTTAGTTTTATGTTATTGTTTTGTATTATTGTGTTGTATTGTTTTTATTTTTTATATTTATGTTATTAAAGCATAAAATAATTAATTAATTGTCAAAGATTTGTTGGTTTTATTTCAGGAAACTATTTCATAAACTTGTTAATCAAAGTGTTTAAATGATCAAGGAACAAACAAAAATGTCATTGTTTTATCTAAGCACGAGTCTTCTACATAACTTTTTTTAGCCTACACTGATTGTATACATCCCCAAAAACGCAAGGATAGTGGTTCTAGTGTTGTTAGTTGTAACCTTCTTTAGTGCTTAGTTTTCCTCCCTTGAATACTTGAGGAGTTTCATTGTTGTGGCGATAAACACTGAAAATGGAAGTGTAGTCTTTCAAGTAACATCCACCTGCGGAGTACATAATTGTGTCAACAAAATTATCTAAAGCCAACAATAGTGATGCAAACATAAAGAAATATGCCATTATTGTAACTTATGTAACTACATTTTTCAGAATTAAGTCTCAAATAGATCAAAGTTTGACTAAGCACCTAGGGATTTTTGATATCAATATTTGTTACTTACATTGCATTAGGCAGTCACAATATAAACAGGATAGAGGATAAAGTTTGAAGCTGAATGAGGAATTGTAGGGAAATAGGGCTAACCCAGCTTGTTTGAGAGGTTGAAGCAACTGCATCCGCAACATAACATAAGTTTTGTGTGAGAAATTCATCACCAAATGATGTGCTGAATAACATGGGATCAAATGGAGTGAATATAGGGGGAAAAAAGTGAATCGTTTATGAATGAGTATGGTAATACCTGACTCTGTCGCGCCTTCAATAACTCTGCCATTTCTGAGCTGACACCGTCCAACAGACGCCGTAGTTCGAGATTTTCCTTCACAAGTAGTTGAATGTTATTTTCAAGCCGACAAATACACTTCTTAAGCAGGTCTTCATTTCTGTAAAAACATAGACATCAATTTCTTCTCGTAAAGAGTCAGAATAAATATTTCCTAGACGTTAGTTCATGTAAATAGTGATTCCGCCACTTTGCACTGACCAGAAGTTGTGACTTTACATGTTTAAATATGAATAAGCATGTATTTAAAAATAAGTATTTAATGGAAAACCAATTCCTACTGAAAAAAACCTGGAATTAGACTTAGTAGGTAAGGACCCGATATTATGGAAACTATCAGCTGTTTGTTAGGATATTGTACGGGCAAATAACCTGTATCAGCTGTGTTGAAAGAGAATGGACATCAAAAAGTTGAAAAGTACACTCCCGTGCCACAAATTGCACACTTTGGATTCAAATAACAATTTATTAACGTTGGAATGAACGTGTAGAAGTAAAAACACAGGTTATAATGTTTTTTCAATAACCTAGCCAAAATTACAACTTAAGAATAACAATACAAATTGTTCCCTACCTGGAGAATGATTTCCTTTCTATTGAACTGTCAGAGGGGCCTTTCCATTTCTCGCCTGAAAAATAAAATTACAACTGTTAATTTAGTTTAACCAAACTTTATATGACTGACCAAAATTTTTTAGATATAATTGTTATACTTAAATTTACAGACTTGAAACTTGACAACAGTAAAAAAGTTAATGAACGTTGGGGATTAAAGATTAACCAAATAAATTATTTTATGTCTTTGATGGTTGTAGCATTTGTACACATTTTGCCTATGAAAATTATCAAACCCACAGATAGTTACAGTCTAACTTTGAGCTGTGGTTTAAAATCATTATAAATCCAACTCGTAAAACTTTATAACAAAACTTAAGTTACAACAACTTTAAAAAAAACCACAATTTGTACCTAATCCAATCAGGTCGGGAATCAATGACAACCTCTATATTTAAAGGCAAGAATTTATTAAAACTCTATTGGTGCTGGAGCAAAGTCTTGGATGCTAGAAAAAAATTTGTAAAATTAACATTTTTCATCTCAAAAGTGCTAAGGGACGATATATCGGACCTCGATTGCGGAATCATTGCTGTTTCAAAAGAATAACCGAGTCAACCGATATGGACCTTTAAACTCACACAGTCAAAAGTTGGGTTGGCACGAGATATTGTTGCTTTGCGCTTTTCGGATGAAACGTGCACAACAACATATCTTTCCCATGGCACTTAATGGGAATAATACGCACAACGATATATTGTCGCACAGCACTGAAAGGGTTAATTTTTATAATTAGAAAGAATGTTAAACAATTTCATGTGAGCATAAATAAGTTGATCGACCAGAATTGTTTCCACTAAATTAACAACTACGGCTGTAAGAGGTATTCTACTTTATTTGATGACATAAAACGGCATTGGGGGTAATGATAAATATGAGTAACATCAAAAAGTTCCATAGGCCTAACGTATAAAAATCTTACCTTGTTCCTTGCTTAGTATAGCCCGTAGTTTAGATTGCAATGAAGCAATTTCAATTTGCTGTCTTTTAAAGTCGTGCTTGAACTGCCATTCTCTACTCTTCAGAAGTTGATTCATCTCATGCACCTGCAGTAAAAGGACTATTAAACAACCAACAAGAAACAGCAAAATATTTAACCAAACTTTCAGTAAATCATGTCAGTGGAGCCTAAAGGATAAACAATTTACAATTATTAAGGATAACCATTATAAGTAACTAAGTTACTATAAGTGTAGTGGACTCTAATAGATCTTAAAAATCTCTCACTTGCAGACAAAAATCTATTGGCTTTTTAGTCTCAGATTTAATCCATTTAACATGAATATGAAGCTATGTTTCTAAAGCAGTTTTTTTATGTTTGAGTATTATTTACTTCTTCTTTTACCAATTTGAATGAGAAAAGATGTACAGAATTAAAATATCTTGAGATTCATCCAACATTTGTGCAACATCTTTTTTACCCTCAATTTTTGTATGTCTTCACAACAGTTGTTCTTGTACACTACCTTTTGACCACCTGGATGAGGACGTAGGATCTTAATAATTTAATTTATACTTGATTATAATCAGCTTAGACGTAGACCTACCTCTTGTTTTAACGATTTGATTTTCTTCAAAGCTTCCAAATCATCTTCAGTCTTTAACAAAAGGAGTTTTTTCTTATCGATCAGTTGATTTTCATTGTGATTAAAAGCACTTTCGAGCTGCTCATGTTTTTTCTGCAAGAATAAAAAGTATCATTAGTTATCGAATATCAAATTAAATAAATTTGAATTAAATATCAAATTATCAATTATTGAATATCAATAAATCAAGCAAAATATGAATTTATTTTGAGCGGTCTGGTTTACCATTGCATTTAATATTGCAATTGCAATTTTTGGAACATTTTTACTTAATAATATTAATTCTTTATTTCAATGTAAAATTTAGTTGTTATTTAACAAGTAGGCTTAGGCCTAACCCTTGTGAAAGAATGTATATATAGTAAGGTCTCTCATTTTAAGCCGCGTTCACTTGAGGCCAGTAGAGCAGACAGGTTGCAGGTTACCTGGCTCTAATGTATTTCAAGTTACCTGAGGCAAGTAACCTGCCTGCCAACTGGCTTCGTGTAAACACGGCTTTAGAGACGCATGATTTATTTCATGAATAAAACACTAATTTTTTTTAATCTGCAAAACCAAATTCAGCTTCTGGCCAGAAACTCTTTGTACCACATGCTCAAAATATTGTTATGCATTATGTATTATATAATAGGCTGTTGTGTTATGCATTAGTACTAAATGGTTTAAACCTTAAATATATTCTATTCTAAATGCAACGGAAAGGAAATTTATTTTATTCTATGCAAAATAACCACAAAAATTAACATTAGCAAAGTACAACAAAAGCACTCATTAATTGAATCATCACCACAGTCAAATTGTCCATCAGTCACAGGCAGTGTCAATAGGGCTACTGGAATTGTATAACAGAAAACAGAATAGTAGGTAGTACAAAAAATACAATTAGTTTATTAACACATCCAGTGGACAATGATACCTTCAGATATGTCAGTTCTTGAGACAAACTAGTGATTGTCTGTTCTAAACCTCGTTTTCCATCGATCAGTCCCTGCCTTTGCCGTAGCAAGATCCAGACAGTGTTCACCAAAGTTACTACCGTTGGTACTGGGTCATGCTCATCATACTTAACAATTGGTGGCAACCCCACAACGTCCAAATCCTGTAAATATTAAATACCGGTATACTATTATAAGGTAACAATACCAAGCAGATTATAATTATCTTTAAGTAAATCAAATGAAATCAACTTCATTCATGGACAGAAATTTTACGGTAATAAATAAAATACAGGGTGTCCCGTAACTCTCTGTACACATGTATAGTGTTATTGCTTAGGTCAAGACAAACACATTTCACCTTAGGAACATGGGTCTGTGGTGTCTAGTTTACAGACTGTCGGCATTTATGTGTTTTTTACAAAAACATTAATAACTCCTAAACGGTTTGAGATACAACGTTGAGATTTTGCAGAGATGTTAATCTTATTAGAGCTTATCTTTGTTTAAAATTATATATAAAAATCATTAACCGTTTCAAAAAAGGCAGCCATTTAAAATATTTGATTCCAAATTTCAAGAAAACCGTTAACTTAACAAAAAAATTGTAGGAGACATAAAAGCTAGTAAATTTTATCTTGTTTTCAATGGTACCTTATTTGTTAAGAATGGATAAATAATAACAGAGAAATGTCTTCTTTTCCAAATGCATGACCACTTTTCTCCATTTAAATAATGCTAATAAGTTACTCCTTTTACGAGTGTTGTTTTTCGAGCATAGATAAAACCATAGCAAAAAAATAAAAATAAATATAATATAGGCCTAGACTGTCAGCTGTGCTGCGGTTACCATGGGTTCTAGCGCACACCGCTGGGAGCGCCATGTAGTTACGGCCTACGCGCTACGTAGCTACACGGCACTTACAGCGGTATGCGCCCGAACCTATAGTGACCAAGGTAACCACTGTACGGCTGACAGTCTAGCCTATATTTAATTCTTTTTGTCTATGATAAAACATACTTCCTTAGTAGATTTGTCATCCTTACAGAACAGCTGAAGCCAATTTTATTGTTAGTTCTGTACGTCCAACTGTAGAGGTTGTATTTTCTTTACAATTTGTATCTTGTTATGGCTGCACTTTACTTTAGGTCCTACATATTTCATTACGGTATATTACTCCTCTTTCTACTTGTGTGAACCTGGCAATAACTTGGCAATAAGTAGTACGCCCGCCCGCTAAAATCTATTGCTGGCCGCTTTGCGGCAAAATGCGACCGCGTAACATGAAACCGATGATGTCACCAGATAGAGGACAGTTTAACGGACACAACAGTATCAATATCATGTACCTGGGGAATAAGAAAGGGGGGGTAAAGTCAGCAATAAGTAGTGGGCGCGCCTGAAAAAATCTATTCCCGGCCGTATTGCGGAAAAATACGTCCGCGAGCAATAATAACGACGATGCCAACAGATAGAGGAAACTTCAAAGGACACGACAGTATCAACATCATGTACCTGGGGAGTAATTTAGGGGGGTAAAACCAGCAATAAGTAGTGGGCGCGCCCGAAAAAATCTATTCCCGGCCGTATTGCGGAAAAATACGTCCGCGAGCAATAATAACGACGATGCCAACAGATAGAGGACACTTCAACGGACACGACAGTATCAACATCATGTACCTGGGGAGTAATTTAGGGGGGTAAAACCAGCAATAAGTAGTGGGCGCGCCCGAAAAAATCTATTCCTGGCCGTATTGCGGAAAAATACGTCCGCGAGCAATAATAACGACGATGCCAACAGATAGAGGACACTTCAACGGACACGACAGTATCAACATCATGTACCTGGGGAGTAATATAAGGGGGGTAAAACCAGCAATAAGTTGTACGCGCGCCCTTTCAAATCTATTGCTGGCCGTATTGCGGAGAAATACGTCCGCGAGCAATAATAACGACGACGCCAACAGATAGAGGACACTTCAACGGACACGACAGTATCAACATCATGTACCTGGGGAGTAATTTAGGGGGGGGTAAAACCAGCAATAAGTAGTGCGCGCGCCCGATAAAATCTATTGCTGGCCGTATTGCCGAAAAATACGTCCGCAAGCAATATTAACAATGATGCCAACAGATAGAGGACACTTCAACGGACACGACAGTATCAACATCATGTACCTGGGAAGTAATTTAGGGGGGGGTAAAACCAGCAATAAGTAGTGGGCGCGCCCGAAAAAATCTATTCCCGGCCGTATTGCGGAAAAATACGTCCGCGAGCAATAATAACGACGATGCCAAAAGATAGAGGACACTTAAACGGACACGACAGTATCAACATCATGTACCTGGGGAGTAATATAAGGGGGGTAAAACTAGCAATAAGTTGTGCGCGCGCCCTTTCAAATCTATTGCTGGCCGTATTGCGGAGAAATACGTCCGCGAGCAATAATAACGATGACGCTAACAGATAGAGCACACTTCAACGGACACGACAGTATCAACTTCATGTACCTGGGGAGTAATTTAGGGGGGTAAAACCAGCAATAAGTTATTGCTCGCGGACGTATTTTTCGGCAATACGGCCAGCAATAGATTTTATCGGGCGCGCGCACAACTTATTGCTGGTTTTACCCCCCTATATTACTCCCCAAGTACATGATATTGACACTGTTTTGTCCGTTGAAGTGTCCTCTATCTGTTGGCGTCGTAGTTATTATTGCTCGCGGACGTATTTTTCCGCAATACGGCCGGGAATGGATGTTTTCGGGCGCGCCCACTACTTATTGCTGGTTTTACCCCCCCCCAAATTACTCCCCAGGTACATGATGTTGATACTGTCGTGTCCGTTGATGTGTCCTCTATCTGTTGGCATCGTCGTTATTATTGCTTGCGGACGTATTTTTCCGCAATACGGCCAGCAATAGATTTGAAAGGGCGCGCGCACAACTTATTGCTGGTTTAACCCCCCCTATATTACCCCCCAGGTACATGATATTGACACTGTCGTGTCCGTTGAAGTGTCCTCTATCTGTTGGCATCATTGTTAATATTGCTTGCGGACGTTTTTTTCGGCAATACGGCCAGCAATAGATTTTATCGGGCGCGCGCACTACTTATTGCTGGTTTTACCCCCCCTAAATTACTCCCCAGGTACATGATGTTGATACTGTCGTGTCCGTTGAAGTGTCCTCTATCTGTTGGCGTCGTCATTATTATTGCTCGCGGACGTATTTCTCCGCAATACGGCCAGCAATAGATTTGAAAGGGCACGCGCACAACTTATTGCTGGTTTTACCCCCCTTATATTACTCCCCAGGTACATGATGTTGATACTGTCGTGTCCGTTGAAGTGTCCTCTATCTGTTGGCATCGTCGTTATTATTGCTCGCGGACGTATTTTTCCGCAATACGGCCGGGAATAGATTTTTTCGGGCGCGCCCACTACTTATTGCTGGTTTTACCCCCCCTAAATTACTCCCCAGGTACATGATGTTGATACTGTCGTGTCCGTTGAAGTGTCCTCTATCTGTTGGCATCGTCGTTATTATTGCTTGCGGACGTATTTTTCCGCAATACAGCCGGCAATAGATTTTTTCGGGCGCGCCCACTACTTATTGCTGACTTTACCCCCCCTTTCTTATTCCCCAGGTACATGATATTGATACTGTTGTGTCCGTTAAACTGTCCTCTATCTGGTGACATCATCGGTTTCATGTTACGCGGTCGCATTTTGCCGCAAAACGGCCAGCAATAGATTTTTTCGGGCGCGCGCACTACTTATGGCTGGAGTTATTGCCAGGTTCACACCAATCCTCTTTCTTGTGTTGCTTAGTCTATATAGCATTGACGATTGCAATGCATGATTTTCATGTTAAAAGCAAATAAATACATTTCATCAGCACAATATTTTAATATTTAGGCCTACTATTTCGTGAACACCTAGGCTAAATTAAAACTTACCTCTGATATAGTCACAGTTGCAGTAATGAAATTAGATGACGTACAATAAATACCCAGTTCATTGTTAGTGCGATTCATAATGAAGGTTTCTATGATAGCCTACTCATAAAATAAACGGTAAATTGTTACTTTACTGACACAGGATATTTCATCTAAAAAAGTACTGTACCTAGGCTACTAAAGTCCAAACAAAATCCTAAACCCCTTTATATAATTCCTAACAATCCTAACCTATAACTGATGCTTCGTTTGTTGTTGGTTGTTATTGATGTGATGTTTATTTTGTCTCCAGTTCAGTCTTTCCCAGTTCGGTTTTGGTTCAGTCATCATCCCAACCCTCATTCCATTCCCAAACTAACTAGATTTTGAAGGAACAGAAGGAAGATAGCTTTGAGTCCAGTCCAAGTCCAAGGCCACCTTTAGGTAGGTGGCTGTTGCTCGCTAAGCTCAGCTTGAGCTTCTCTCACTCTCACTAGTTCAGTTTCAGTGTTTCAATTTCAATCATTCATCAATCCGTTTGTTTGCCGCGGACCGGTATTGGCGGTATTTCGAATTTCTCCGTTATTTGTTTTGAAATTGAAAACAAACAGTGAAACAATAATTAATTGTATGGTGTATTTACTTTTGTGCTATGTGCTTTGATGTGTTCGTGGGTTGTGGTGACTTGTGAGTTTCTAGATGTATATGCGGCTGAGTGGTAGTTGTTTGTAATTGTAATAACTTATTTCAATTTAAAATGGAAGCCTCTTAATGTTTGTTTTAAGTGTCTGCATTACCTAACCTTAACTGTTCAGAAACACCGAAACACCCAGTGTCAGAGACTAATTTCGGACTTAGTAACTTACCTATTAAGTTATTTTATTTGTAGCTAGCCTACACTCTTTACAAATAACCCAACTAGACAGCTTAAAAATAAACAGTAGGCCTACATTTTTCAGAATGACGAGTAATAGGCCTAGTCCTAAGGGCGAAATTGTCCATGACTCCTTAGAAGTTGCATTAAGAATTGAAAGTTTGTATCATGATTCAATATTAAGTTTACTGACAGCAAAGCCTAAAGAGTCGATCAACAATAGTAAACTTAAAGGTATGCATGCAAGTAGGTATGATTAAATATCAGATTTTGTACGTAAGATTTCAATTTTTTTTTTATAAACACTAACTTAAGTTATATTGAAAATTACAACATTGAAAATATCTTAACCATACAAAAGAGTACAATCCTGAGACTACACTACCTAGAACACTGCAAACCCCTTTTCATCAAACTCAAAATCCTAACAACAACCTCCCAGTATATATTTGACACAATACTCCTAGCCAAAAAAAACATCCCTCACCCCACGATCAGACATACACACCTTACAACACCCGAAACAATCACAACATCAACACAAAGCAACACCGACTACAAAAAAACCAGCAATACACCCATCAACTCAGGTACATATTAACTTATTATAATTATTACCAGAACATATAAAATCAACAACCACAATCAACAGCTTCACAAAAAAATTCAAAGAATACTTAATAAAACAGGCCATATTACAAAACCACAGATTACATAGAACAGCACACATACCAACACCTCAAATGAGCAACTTCTTCAAGACCCCTCCAAGAGGGAAGAAATCTGACGACTCCCCGATCCGAGGATTGTGGCGAGGACTACGTGATAAATAGGAAAGAAATAGTTGATACGGCAAGTTACCCTTTTAATGTGGTTCGCATAAATACTGTATTTCAAACCAGTCAGACGTATTCAATCTACAGTAGAGAATAGATAGGTACTTGGTAGGCCTGTGTGTGTGATGATTGTTATACAAGTTTTCAGCAATTGGTGTTAGCCAAATCCTCAACACGATCATTCTTTACACTGCCAGTAAGTAGCTGGTTTCTGTTCTCTTTACTGACCAGAAATTTGTTGTTTACAGAATGGGATCAATATAAAATCAGCTGTAGTCCAGTAAATTTACCAAGCACCCTTAATTGGCACGTTTTTATAAAGTCATAATAAATCCTAAGTTTCTTTAATAGGTAGGATCTCAATGAAGATGCGCTTAACTTCTAAACCTTAACTTATACATAAACTCTAGACATGTATGGATGGGCACATGTAAGTTAGGCTACGTTACATTTTCACAATTAATCCTGAAAAGGTTTCATAACATTAGGCCTACACCACAATGCTTTTTTTAAAATTGAAAAATGTATTAAAAAGTGTAGAATTAATACTTAAACAGTTAATACTTAATACTTTATTCTAAAAAGGCGACCATACGAATGTAGGTATTTTAAGCCAAGTATGAATGGAGATGATTGGCGCAATCTTCAAGTCTTGTTAGTGACTAAGGGTGACATGTTCCTTGGACACAGCTGTTAATTAATCGCCCATATACATCCAACGGCAACTAAGGGACCTACAGTTTATAGTGGAATCAGAACCCCATTTTTTCCCTTCTAATTAACTAATTGGTCTAATTATCAGGATAGTACTGCCGATAGTCGTAGTATTCACTAGTGTGGACGTTAATCCACACCAGGGAAAAGCCTATTGCATCCACAGTGCCAATAGGCATATCCATATCCACAATTCGTGACCTCTTAGTAGCTGGATTACAGTACGACGACCCGTCCCAGTATTGTGATTGTAAATGTATGGGTTGTGTTTTACTTAAACTCTGTATATTAATTGTTGCTGGTAGTGTGGTGAAAAGTATGGTCCGAGACTTAGGTGTTAAAGGTAGGCTACTTGGAAATTTAAATTAGCCTAATCAATATTTTTTAGAGTTACAAAACACGAGGAAAAAGCTAAAACAAGAGTTGAATGAAGTTAAAGTTGCACTCTCTGGTCACTGTGAAAATATTGACACACTAAGGGAAGAACATGAAAGACTCAGAAAAAAAGTGGTAAGTTTTTATAGTATCAAAGTGTAAAAGTTATTTCAATTGATAATACTCTCATCTATAGGTCTACTAGCTGGCCTGACAGACGTCGTCCTGTCCTAATGTGGTTTTATGTCGAATGCTCGTTTATTATTAAGATGAGCTCGTTCGCATTGCTTAATTACGTCCTGGTTGAAGTTCGTTGAACGTTCGCTACGCTCACTCACCTTTAGGTTGGAGCTCGTTCGCTGCGCTTACTTGCCTTCAGGTTAGCTCATTCGCTACGCTAACTCGCCTCCAGGTTAAAGTTTTAGTTCGTTCGCTACGCTCACTCACCTTTTGGTTGCAAATTAACTGTTGTCATAAATTTAAAAAAAAATAGCGCTGCACCCTGTTGGTAAATCTATTAACTTTTTAATGCTATTGAACATCACATAGGTAATCAAACTGTTTAGTTGAACCAGCAGTTAAGATTCTTTAATTCCATTTAAATATTAGTAGGTACTCCTAAGATTAACATGGGAAGCTCCAGAGCCACTGGGGTGGAGCCCTTTTGTCGGATCTGCACCAAACTTCACACAAACCATTCTTGAATAATACTTAATAATGCCTGAACGTTTCATTACAATCTGTCGAGCGGTTTCGGAGTACATAAAGGACAAACAAACATAGCCTACATTGGATTTTATAAAGTGTGTAAATTAAGTATTGAAACAAATCTGTATTTTTAAAACCGAAATAGATAGAAATATTCTGTTTGTGGCAATAATTGTTAACTAAGGTTCGTCAATTTTTTACGTCAAAAATATTTTTTAACCCCCCTAACAGGGTAGGGGGTAACTTATTGTTTTCAAATAGCAACCTCTATTGAGTGACCCCTCATTTTGAAGGGTTTGTCAAAAGAAACACAATGACGCAAATCCGAGGTGAATATCTCACCCTTAGCCAAAATGGCGGTATTCCAAAATGGATGCTTTTTTACAAAAATTAAATTTTGGAATAGCCGCCATTTAGGCTGGGGTTCACTCAATAGGGGGTCAATCCATATCAAGTGGTCCAGAAATAAATTAATTGGTTGCTCCATGATTTTTATTTTTTTTTCATATTTTTATCCTTGAAAGTACAAATCATAAGAAGTACAAAAATACAATTATTTTATTTTTATTATTTTTTCCAACCGTATGGCGGCCATTTTCTTTTTGCTCGAATGCCCGTTTTCAGCGATTTCAGAGTTCTGCGTCAAATTAAATATCTCCGCTTCTACAAATCCTAGAACATTAAAATAAAAACCAATCTCTTCAGAAAGATCTAAACTTTAATATGGTAATATAATTATGCACTTTAAACTAAATATGTAGGTCTAATTACCTGTTTGAAGTTTGATGAGACGGCGTTACGAAAATTGATTTTTAACATTTTTTTTTACATAAAGGCAACTGGCTATGTGTTTGTTATTTTTTTATCTGATAGTTGTATATATGTACTCTAAATTCTCAAAGTTTCAAGTTGTGGACTTGCATAGGGTCTTAAATAAAAATTTTCAAATTCTTAAAATTTTTGAAAATTTCAAATTTTGATGTTTAATATCTCTGTTGGGCATGAAAATAAAAATTTCAAATTTGGCTCAGATTTAGTACTAAGTAAGAGTATTATCCTGTATAAATTTTATTTTGTGGACTCAACTGGTTCCAAAGTTATATTGAAAAGTCCTAAAACAAGTATAACAAACCTAACGCTGTAATATTATATATATACATATTTTCAGTATGTCTTCTCTTATAATACGAAAATAAATGTAGTATTACATGATAATTAACTTACTTTCATTTTTATATCTACATGGCATTGAGGAGCTGTGAAATTTCATCACACAATGCTTGTGTAATATTGTAGGTCCGCCCTGTTGCTGTGGTAAGCTCTAATGGTGTGAGCTTTCTCAATACATTACTTAAGGGGACCCATGCTTCATCTCTCATGCTTAATTTGAATGAAGTTCGTGGTCCAGAAGGTTAAAAAAAGTGAACAAAATAATCATTGTGTTCCAGGCTTACAGATTGTATCTTTCCAATCCACCATTGTTTATCATATATGCAGGCAACAATATCGTCTTCCTCCAAATGAAATGAAACACTCTTTGATGTCAGCATCTCAAAAGATTTTAAGCATTTTGATGTTTTAAAACACTCTACCTTGTTTTCCGCTACAGGTACAAATCTATGAAAGGATCGTGTTCCGGGAATTAGTAAACATCCTTTGAATCGAACTTGTAGCTCTAATTCATTTTTTACCACTTCTTCACTGTCTACATAAACGTATTGAATACCTTTAAGGCTTTTTGAACAAAAGTCAAACATATCCTTTGCATTCAAAATTTGGTTGTCAGTAGTACATTGTAGACTCTTTTTTGTCACTTCCCTCTTTGTAGTGCCGCCTACACCATCGCAAGCATTTTTTCCGTGCGCAGTAGCGAAGAAATGCCACTCAGCTGGAACTCCAAAATCATTTTCATGGTAGCATAGATTTAGAAAGTTTTTTTTGTTTTTGTACTGGCTACTTGATCCATCAGTGAAATATATAATCTTTTTGATGGCAGGCACATTATTTTTTATGTCTTCAATAAGATATTTTTGAAACGTATGGACTACTGCTGTGTTGTGCTGCAGATGGTTGCTTATGACGCAAAGGCTACGGTTTTTTACCAGTCCAGAGTCTTCATCAATATAGTAATAGACAAAGGGGTGTACGGTAGCCTGTTTGTTAATCCAGTGAAAACTCTGGATCTCATCTTGTACCACGAAACTAAAATTTTCAGAGAAGTCGGCTACAACGACACACTCTTCCTTGGTCAGAGAACCCTTTGTGTCTTTAAATGAGGCTGACTGAATTTTGGAAACATAGTGGTGGGCTTTTAACTCATTCACTTTCCTTACGAGTGATTCAAAAAACTCTTCTCGAGGCTTTGTCACTGTGACCATCTCTGCACGGTCAACAGTGACCCATTGTTTGTAAACTATATCATCAGGCATTTCATTTATTTCATCTGACTCTAAAAATGTATTTACAAGTGCGTTTTCATCTCCACATTCCTCACATTCACCCATCATACATTCATACTTATTTACATCACACGCTAATGCTTCCATCAAATCTTTGTAATTAACATTAAGTTTTGCTCCGTCTATCATAAGCTTAATGTTTTGGTGATAGGAACAAACACAGACACTGTGTGTTCCTGAAGCTCCTGCTATTATACACCACTTGGGTCGCAGTTCACAAAATTTGGAGCGACCAATTTTAATATCTGGATAAGTTTCCTTAAACTTAACGAATAGCTCATTCAAATTACACAAAAGGAGCTGTTTTTGTTTATGCTCCAATTTTCCATCAATACGAACAGCCACGCAATCTTTTTTACCTGGACAAATTCTACTATTTTCTTCACACAAATAGAATTCTGTAGCTTTTCTGATTGTTTCTGAAGAAAGAGTCTTACTACTTTTTCTTTTAGATAAGTCAGGCATAATACCTTGCTTTTTAGTTAGGTCTCTAGCAAGTTTGACCAGACGTTCCGAAACTTTAAATTCTTCGCTAATTTTGTTTCTTGACCATGAAGGTGGTAATAAACTTATTATTTTAATTTTTTCTTCTTTGTTGGAAACCTGACATTTTTCTTTCAACTTAAGTATAAGTTCCTCACACTCATTACAGTCAAATTGGTTTTCATTTTGAATTTGTAAAGGGTCAGCTAAACACTCAAGGTCTTCATCTAGATTAGCATACAATTTCCTTTTTAAAGTTTCGGAAATTTTACCTATTTTGGCTTCAATGGCACTTGGCCTTTTGTCTGAACTTAATTTTCTAATCTTAGAGGCTGGTGATATACCTAAAGCAGAACAAGTCTGATCGACAACATGAATCGTTTCTGGATTTTCAAAATTTGGATCGTTTAAACTGTCTAAAGGATCTTCATCTCCATTGTCAGTGATCTTAAAAAGTTTCTTATTACAGGTTGAGCATAATGCTTTCCCTGGTATGAGGTTCACTTCAGTACTTTTTGGTCTGGATAAGTGTGATAAAGTTATTTCCCTTAAGCTCTTTTTTACAGGTTTTTTATGATGTCTTAGGGGATCACAACATGTTCTGCCATAAAGATGAAAGTATTTGTCTAAAAATTTGATTTCATGGTACTTACATATATTTTCTAGGCTATTACTTGTTCTGAACTTTAACATTTGTTGCTCACTATCACTATAGTCACTAATTGCTTTGATTTCTTTAGGTACATCTCCATAGACACTCTTATGACACTCTTCTTTAATATATTTTCCAACACAACACTCCATACTTAAGAATTAACCAAGACATAAAAAAACTGTTTCAAGCTAAATGGCACTACACATCCTAATGCATTGGCAGATGAAATGAGACTGACCATTTATCATAGCACAGCTCAGACTACACTTGTCCAGACACGAAAGTTGCATGTCCAGACAGGAAAGTTTCATGTCCCTGCATGATAGTTTCATGTCCCTGCATGATAGTTTCATGTCCCTGCATGATAGTTTCATGTCCCTGCATGATAGTTTCATGTCCCTGCATGCAACTTTTATGTCCTGACACAGCTATTAGTACTTGTGACTGACTTGTTTGGATAAAAAAAGTTTAATGATGCTCTATAGCCTTCAAGACGCAAAGCAATGGGTTTATGCTAAAAACAAATTGTCTGGTTTTACATAACAAATTAGGGAACTTTTTTTAAATATTACTTACTAAGGTTGAGTTTATTTTTCATGGAAAACTATACAACAGGGCAATATAATATTTATTTAAATATAAGATTATTTAAAAATACTTCGATAGTGTGTTATATGCTTCCTACGCTATTACAGGTCTAATGCTTATTTTAGTACTTTCAACGTTTCACAACTTTGAAACCAGTTGAGTCCACAAAATAAAATTTTTACAGAATAATGCTCTTACTTAGTACTAAATCTGAGCCAAATTTGAAATTTTTATTTTCATGCCCAACAGAGATATTAAACATCAAAATTTGAAATTTTCAAAAATTTTAAGATTTTGAAATCTTTTATTTAAGACCCTATGCAAGTCCACAACTTGAAACTTTGAGAATTTGGAGTACACATATACAACTATCAAATAAAAAAATAACAAACACATAGTCAGTTGCCTTTATGTAAAAAAAAATGTTAAAAATCAATTTTCGTAACACCGTCTCATCAAACTTCAAACAGGTAATTAGACCTACATATTTAGTTTAAAGTGCATAATTATATTACCATATTAAAGTTTAGATCTTTCTGAAGAGATTGGTTTTTATTTCAATGTTCTAGGATTTGTAGAAGCGGAGATATTTAATTTGACGCAGAACTCTGAAATCGCTGAAAACGGGCATTCGAGCAAAGAGAAAATGGCCGCCATACGGTTGGAAAAAATAATAAAAATAAAATAATTGTATTTTTGTACTTCTTATGACATGTACTTTCAAGGATAAAAATATGAAAAAAAAACAAATATCATGAAGCAACCACCTTTGGACCACTTGAAATGGATTGACCCTAGGGGTTGTTATTGAAAATTGAAAAAAATATGTCACCCCCACCCCCTACCCTGTTAAAGGAGTTGAAAATATATTGTTGATGTAAAAAATTGCAGAACCTATGTTAACAACCAATTCCACAATCAAATTGATATACTATAAAGAAAATCCAGTGTAAAATTAACACTGTGCTGCATTTCTTATTAATCATAAAAAAAAAAAAAAAAAAAAAAAAAATGAAATGAAAGAGATGTGATGAGTAAATAAAGAATTTGAATTTTGAATTTGAGATGATTTGTTTCCTATGGAAACATAGGAAAGTCATAGAACACCACCAAGGAGAAGAAACAGAAACAATGTTTTTTTTATAATTTATATGGACATTCTGCAGCTATGAGTAAGGCTATTTGTAAAAAACACTAAAAAACAAGCTTTAAAAAAAATCAGCTTTTGAAAAATGATAAGATATTTACAAGAAATGTTGATTATATCGATCTGTTATGTACATCTTAAGAGTATTTTCATAATCTTTGAGTTGAATCTTTTAAAGTGTTCAGAATGACTGTTATTCCTTTTAAAATAACGCCTGTAATACTTAGTAATTGCTCGAATTCAAGCAACAGCGACACTAGTACTTATTTAATACGCAAGCAGGTTTTTTTGTGACAATTACTCCTCCAAAACTACTGAACCGATTGACATGTTTTTGGCGTCATTGGGAAGAGCGTAACGTGAAGTTGTTCAGGAAACTTTCTTTTTATGGAAATAATTAGAGAGTGAGGCCCTGGGGCTCTGTAAATTTTCAAATTTCTCTATAAGATTAACATGGGAAACAAAAATTGTTATGAAACTCCAGCTGTTGACAGAAATTAAAAGTGAGAAGAAGAACATGTGTTAATTGTAAACAGTCAATACGTTTGCTACAAACATTTACTTACTTGGTTGAAATGAAATATTTACTATTTGAATTTGGGTTGGCGTAAATATGAAATAAGATTTTATACCACTGATCACGTGTTTAAATACAATGCTCTCCTAAATTTAAGTAAAATACTGTATACAGTATCTATGCATTTAAACGGTCCGTTTCAACAAGTTTTTGGGGACGTCCGTTTAACTGGAAAAACCGTTATCTGGACTGGCCTCGGTCCCGAGGAGTCCGGATAAGAAGGAGTCTACTGTATTTAAGCTATTGCTAAATATGAATATCATGATGACACCGATTTTTAGCGAATTCCCATATAGGGAATTTTAGCAAATTTCCCATATAGGAAATAAGCTATTACTGTAGGTCTCATGGTAAGACCTAGACCCGGGATGGATTTACTTTTTCGTTTTGAGGTCCCTAGAGGCCAAAAACACCATCCGTTCAAATTCATATATTTATATGTCTGTTAGCACCATAACTCGAGCAAAAATGATCAGCTTTTGATGAAATTTGGTACAAACCTGTAAACCTACGTTACGTTTATTGGAACGAGTTCGGGAACCAGCATGATCGGACCATGGAACGGGGGTTTTATGAGGTAAAAATTGTGGTTTTCCCATATTTGTGTAAATTCGTTGTCAAAATTCATTTGAATAAGTTGGTTGATTTGGGGTTTCTATTTGTTAAAGAGTGTATTTATTTCAGGAGAACTTCAACCATCACAAAGAGGTTGTTTTTAGAAAGAAATCTGACTTAAAAAATCAGCTGACTTTGCTTGCAAAAGCTAAACTCAATTCTCATGATGAGGAAATGGTAGAAAGAACAAAGTAAGTAAAATTAAAATTTGTTTTGTTATCCTTAACAAATCCTATAAGCTGAATAAAGTTTCTGTTATATCTTTTTTCCCGACAAGTACAAAATACTTTTCCTTTTATACTGCATACGGTACGGTATGTGTTTTTTGTGTTCTTTGGCGTTGTCTGTATAGCAATTTAATGTTGTCAAATAATACAAGAGATTAAAATAAAATAACAATAAAAAAATATAAAGAGATTCTGCAAGTTATGTAAAATACTTAAGTTTCAAATCTAGCAAATTTGGTTACAAAGTAGGTTTTCTTTTATCTTTTGTGTACCGAGTAGCACATTTGAATTTGGATACATAGCTTTCTGTAAGTTTGATAGGCCTGCTTCAGTAAAACCAACATTAAGAATAGAAAACATTATATTTGTATTTAGGTGGGTCAAGGGGAAGGTGTCCTGGTTTCCCACCAATTTTTTATCTTAGCCTAATTCATTAATCAGCTGATCAGCTGTTGGGTATTGTTTCAAAGTTAGGGTGAGATGGAGGGGATGGAATTGCTTCTCCTCTAACCGCCTACATTTTGTGAACAGGCCTACTCTACAGCAATATAGTCAAGAATCTAAGCAATTTAAGGTCATAAAACATATGCATGGATATACAGTAAACTTACAAACTAAAAACACAATGTTCTTCTCCTAAAAAAAACCTCGGAGAGAGAATAAAAGTGATTTTTTAATAGCCTGTTATAGAATTTTTTTAAAAAACATTGAGTTGGATATGACTGAACAATTTTACTGAGCTTCTATACATTTTCTGTGACATCACTGGATTTTTAGACCCAAACTTAATAAGAAAAACAAATCCTTTAATACTCTAGGCTAATTGTTTCTGGTATTGTTACTATGGTTGATCTATGGTAACAAATGGTCTGATGTCCTTAAAACTTGAGTCTCATGTTTAATTGATATAGCCTATCAGAATTCATTTAGCTCCTGATTTTGTAAACGTTTATCTTGTTACAGGCTTCAGTACAAATGTCTGCGCAACATAATTCAGGTGCGGTTTTCATATGAGAAATCAGATGATGTGATTCTTGCGGGTCGTATCCTTTAAACACTTTTAACTCATACTTCACAACTGGATTGTAAGTGGCTTCCATAGTTTAAAGTTGTAGTTATAGCTTAAATATTATTACTTAGTAGGTTATAATGGTTAAATAAAATTACATGGCTGGTCACAACATAGGGCATGAAATTTGATGTTGGTGTTAATTCTGTCCTAAACATGTGCTTCTTCTCTTTTGTTGATAACTGAACTCAAAGATCAACTCGGCAGGGACACAGTTTACCTATCTTTTATTTGTTAAAATTATAGGTAGGGAGCTAGGGATGGTATCAATCAATTATTTAAGGGGAGGACGCCACTAAGTGCAAATTTTAACCCAAATATGGGTGAAGAATGAGTGTAGGATGAGTCCATAGATCTTGTAGTCTTGTTAGTGACTAAGGCCGACATGTTCTTTAGACACAGCTGTTAATTAATGGCCCATACAACAGCCATTGGGACCTACAGTTTATAGTGGAATCCGAACCACATTTTTTCCTTGTAATTAACGAATTGGTCTAATTATCAGGATAGTACTGCAGATATTCGTAGTACTCACTAGTGCGGACGTTAATCCACACCAGGGAGCATCGCATCCACAGTGCATGCCCATAAATATCCACAATTTGTGAGCTGGATTACAGGACGACGCCACCATCCCAGTCACTTTATTGAAGATATTGCCTTTCTCAAAAAAAGATTAATTAAAATTAGCTTTCTAAAAAAGTGTTATTTACAAATAATTAGGGTCCTGTCAATTAAGATGGTGAGTAAGGTCTTGTCAATTACTTTGGTGAGTAGGAGGGACGAGGGAAATACTCCCAACAACACTAAAAGTCACACCATTAGATGCTAGTTTTATTATTAATCCAACAGTAATTAATTGAGCGGAGCGAAGCGAAGCTCTTTGGGATCAACTTCAATGGAAACCTTCCAACACATTAACTCAATAACGGCTGAACATATTGTAGCCAAATTTAACAAGGTTGTTTTGTCAAATGTTTGGAAAGCTAAGGCGAAACCAATTTCAATTTTTGATAATGCATGTATAATTTAAAACTCTAAAATTTTAAATATAAACATTCACCTTATGGGTTGCCATGATGGTTACAAAATAACAACGTAAATGTAAAATACCCCGCCACAGCAAACCTGCCAACTAAGCGAATTTCCATTTGTCTGAATTGATTTTCAATTAAATCTATTTAAGTAACATTTGGTTTAACGAGTACCTAGGTTTGCTGCTACAAGGAAACTAATAAAGTGTGTTTTTAGTAAAATATAATAGCTTAGTATAAAATAAATAAATTTGCCAAGTTTGATCAAAATACAGTATATCCATAAAGAAGCAAACTACAACATTTTACAATATTCTCCATTAGAATAACATAGGAATTTTAAATTTACAATTTTTTTATTTTCTACGTTACCAATACTCTTACTTACTCCCATGGCAATGGATACCCTTGGTGGTATTTGGCCTCTGCAAAGTATTCCATGCGTTATTTTAAAAAGAATAACAGTCATAATTTCCGATTACTTAAAATATTCAACTCAAAAATAATGTAATCAATCACTCCACTACAGTTGTTATCAAAACTGAAAACGAACGCTCACTCCACTCCAGTTATTGAAACCGAAAAAACTAACTCACTCTGAAAACGAACGCTTTTGTGTGTATCATATATGTATGCTATGAACAGTTGTAATTAATAAAAATTATTCGTCTGTTAAATAAACAAAATCTTTTCTTCATAAGAAATGCATTGGGATTTTGATAGCCTGTGGGGCAAAGCCCGAGAAATCTTATTACAGGAATTAGTGCTGGCGTCTACACAAAAAATACTGTCGTTTGTAAAAATCCGTCCATTATTAAGTAGTGTTTCGTAGAAATCACCTTCACGTATTTTATATAAGGATGTTAAAATCAATCCACGATCTAAATACAGTACAAAGGGAAAAAATTCTGATGATGACCACTAATCAAATAATACAGAGAAAGTCTTTAAGTTTACATTCAAGACGCAATTTGGAAACGACCACTGATGGAATAGGTACAGTATTTTTCAGTTTTGATTTACGTATCTAAATAAGGTTTACAATAAATAACATTTATGTTATGTTATTGGGAATTAAAACAACTACTTGATTCTGAAATTTTAAATAACGAGGTATTCTCAAATTAATATTTTTATCTAAATAGGCTATGTTGAACATGCTTTCTTATTATTTACTTTGAAACATTTTTCATGATATCATCGTGTTGGCAACACACTTGTATTGGTTGTTGTGTTGGCAACGGCTTGGGGTATATTATTGCCCAAGAAGGATAAGTATTTTTTGCGTTTTTGTTTTACAAGAAAATACCAAATTCGCATAAGAGTGTCATATTAAGAAAAATTTCAGAATTAGCTGAATGTAGAACACTTGCTTGAAAACAATGCTTTTCATAAATATGTTAAATGTACAAAATTAAATAAAAAAACCTCATAAGTAACAAACCTCTCAGGTGACAAATATTTGTGCAATTCTCAAAGCAGACAAGTATTTAAAAAGTTACACCTTTACTAATCGTATGGATCTATGCAGGATTATTTCTGCCTGGATTGCAAAATCTGGCCAAGTTTGAGAAAATGTTGATTGGTTTAGGTTCAAGGTCGGGTTCAACCAGAACCGTGGGTTTAACAGATGACCTTACCAAGCAAACACAGGGAAAATACCAATACAATGTATATGTATGTAATGTCCACATCTTTACTTATGAAACTTGTTATAGATGTTGATAGTTCTGAGCGAAACTGATAAGTTAAATTGATAAAATAGTTGTATTTTGTATTATATATATAAATATTTTTTATTTAATGCTTTATTGAAAATCATGAAACATGATCGCTCAACTGCTATGAAAGCAATCCTAGTTTTTGAGGTGACCGTACAACATAACAAAAAATGTGAAGATGGGGAAGGGTTTTTGTGTGCCTGTTCATCCTGCTTGCCACTCTAATTGTCACGATACATACTATTATACAATGCTTTTGTGAAAGTCAGACTTAGAGCCTTTTTAGAAATAATAATGATGTATACAATGGTATTTCCTTAACTTAACGATCAGATGTTTTCAACACGATCACTAAAAAGATCTGCAATTTTTCTCTCAACCTTTCCCAGTTGGACAGCCACCAAGTAGAAGAACGACTCATGAAAATGATGAAAGATATGTCTCATCCTGACTACGGAAAAGTTTCTTGTAAATAGTTATCCCAGCTTTATTCGTTGTTAATGCGCAAAATTCATTTTGTAGTTTGAGAATGTAATATATTTACTCTACACAAATATTTAATATTTTAGCTTCTAATTGATATTTTATAAATATATTTTGTACCAACTGCAAGTAGAAATTATTTGCCTTATTTAATCAAGCAAATTGCTGAACAAATTTATTTATTTTTAAAAAGTATGTTGTAATCAAAGATTGTAAACAATTTGAAGTCGTAGAAGATATTGTTTTGCGTTCATAGTTTTTATTTGGCATAACATTTCCCTTCATTATTAAGGAAAGTAGAAGGTTTTTGGTCATCAATTTTCTTATAAGGAGGCCTTACAAGGAATGTGTAAAATCATAGCATGTGTGTAAACTAGATATCTTACTTTTGTTTGGTTGGAACAAACTAAATCATCGGAATTATTACTAGTGATGACAATGGGTTCATTATTTTTTCTCCCAAAAAGCTTTTTTTTTTGTTAAAGTTACAAATGTCACTTGAAAAAATGAAGCAGGCTAGAAACATTATTTTCACCTCCCATGAAGTTTCATTACGTCTTTAATATTTTCAAATTTACCTCTACGCAGGGGCGTAGTCGTAAATTTTGCAGTGCGGGAAGACACACCATCGTCTCAAGAAAACAGGGTTCGCCTATTAAAACAACATTTTTTTGGAAAATCAGGGTGAGAACACCATTCCCACACGTTAGAAGCCCTACTTAACCGCACCCTTAACAGAAAGAAAAAAAAACATGTATTCATACTCATAAATCTCGTTCCTTTGTAAAGTAATACCAAAAGCTTACATAAGTGTTCCTTTAATGATAAGGAGGACAAATTCAAATTATTGAAAAAAAAACACAGTTTTAAATCTCAAAATAAATACTGTTTCTTTATTACAAACTATATCACTTTCCTTAAAGCTATGGTAAAAACAGTTTTTTACATATTTACAAAAATAAATATAATATTTACAACAGTCAGATTTTCTTGAGTTCTAAAGCACGACTATTCTTAGAACTGTGATCAGAGTAACTAAGAACAAAGAGAAGGAATTTGTTCCTGCAGAACTTGAGGCGAACGTTCCATTGAACGATGACCACCAATGAGTGAATGAAATGAATGAATCTTCTTTAGCCACCTCTCCCAATGTTACATTGTAATCAATTGAGTTTTCATGATGGAAGTCAATTTCTGCTCTGGGCTTATGTTGATTGTCGATGTCGCTGAAATAGTCTCCGCATTTCGGGAAGTTCTTTGGAACTGGTTCGAAATCAGAATGTTCCCCGACTTTTAAGACCAGCGCCATTCCAACCTCCACATGAAACTCTATATGGCAGTGGAACAGCCAGTAACCTGTCAAGAGAATATTAGGATTAAGTTGTTGTAGTAATGTTAACTCCAAAAGCATCATTCACTGAATCCTTGAAAGCTAACTATAAAAACAATCAAACGCTAGAGGGGGCTAAGCCCTAAAGGAAATAACCTCTTTGGTCATCCATCACTCCGCAAGATCATAAGCTTTATAATGACTCCTGAATCGTAAAAATCGGTTTAGTAAGACAGCTTAAAAATGAATATAACAGAGAAACCCCTTATTGTATTCAGTATATAGGTTAAAAAGCTGTTTTTTCCTTGGTGTGAATTGCTAGCCTAGTGGTTAGCGTCTCAGTCTTCAGCGAGAGGGTTAGCTTTGATCCTCGGTCCACTTACGCGTTTGTAATACCTTCTTTTAACATGCCATTGGTAATTGGTAGATACTCACATAACTCCATCGCCTTTGTAACTTGTTAAATAAAATTGTTGCATTACAATTTTTATGATTAAACTTCAAGAACTTACCCGGGTTAGAAGCGTGAACTCTCAGTATGGTGTATCCTCCATCGGGAACCGTGACAGTGTCTTTGATGGGAGGTCGGGTGAAGTTCCGTACAAGCATATTGGCTTGATCCAGCTCTTTCACCTTTTCCACGTCAACAGTCTCACCCAACCTGTCCATTCCTATTACCCGGAACGGGTGTCCGTGAAGATGGAACGGGTGGTTGGCGTTGTACGTGACTCCTGTAGAATTAGATAAAACTGCTTTGGATTGAAAGTAACAAGTTTCCTTTAACATACACTACTTCTTGACCAAGAGTAAAAAGCCGCGGGTATAAACTATCAAAATTAGCAAAATTGTTTTGCTATGGTATTTGATTTAGAATATTTGTTTTAAGGATAATTAACGCTTATATAATTTATTGTTGAGTTTCCATTTGATTTTTTCAGTTCCATTTTTGTGTTTGCTATTAAACATGGTTTTTCTGAATAATCTCTCTCATAAGCCATAATCAAAATGAAGATTTGTTTTTATTGAAGTTTTATTTTTTTACCAAAGTAGAGTGTCAATTATCAAAACTAATTGGTCAGTTGGTGGTTTGGATAATCATATCATTGAGATAACACTTACAAATATTCCAGGATGTGTAAATTTGTATGTGTTAAATAATACAGTACTTATTATGATTTCAAAGTTGTGTAACAAAACTAAATAAACGGTATCAGCATTCTGACACATACTTTCTCCCATAAGTTTGTCAACAACCTTTGTCATGGGTAAGCGGTGAGAGTAAATATACAGAAATGGGATTTGTACAATTTTTTCAGAATTTAAAGGACTATAACATTAAATTTTTATCAAAATCGTTCAGGCCATTTTTGGGAAAATCCGATTTTTCTGTTATTTTATGGGAAAATAACATAATTTACAATAACTTGTACAATTTTTTCAGAATTTAAAGGACTATAACATTAAATTTTTATCAAAATCGTTCAGGCAATTTTTGAGAAAATCCGATTTTTCTGTTATTTTATGGGGTTTTTATGGGAAAATAACATAATTTACAATAACTTTTGAACCGTAATGTTTACAGAAATAGGATTTGTACCATTTTGTTCAGAATGTAAAGGACTATAACATACTAAATTTTTATCCAAATCGTTCAGGCCATTTTTGGGAAAACCCTATTTTTCCGTTATTTTATGGGGTTTTATGGGAAAATCCCAATTAAAAATCAAAATTTCTAAAAAATTAAAAAACTATCATAATTGTAAGGACCATAACATACTATGTTGAATCAAAACTGGATTTTTTTCTAAAATCCTATTTTTTGTTATTTTATGGGGTTTTTATGGGATAATATCATAATTTACAATAACTTTTGTACCGTAATTTTTACACAGATGGGGTTTGTACCATTTTGTTCAGAATTTAAAGGGCTACAACATACTAAATTTTTATCAAAATCGTTTTGGGCCATTTTTGAGAAAATCCTATTTTTCAGGTTGTTTGTGGGTTTTTATTGGAAAATGCCCATTAAAAATCAAAATTTCAAAAAAATGAAAATACGCTTGGAGATACCATGGATTAGAACCTACATACCAAATTTCATTGAAATCGGACCACAGGTGTAGTCCCTAGCTCTGTACACATCCAGACACACACACACACAGACATCACTTCGAAAACCACTTTTTTCGGTCCAGGGGGACCCAAAACAAATATCCACTCAAAACTCAAACTCAAAAATGTTGACGAAAACAATACTTTCTCCATATACCGTACTATGGTATAGGGGGAGAAAGTAAAAATTAAAGTTTTTTTGAAGGTTGACCCTCAATAAATTGCACAAGAACTTGACAATTACCTTAAATAATGTCTAGGGACAGAAACTTACATTAATTGATAACAGGAACTTAACTCTTCGACTCAACATATACTGTAAAATTAGACTACGTATTAGACTAATACGCCACTCACCTTTATCGATGAGAATGATCTCGACAACGTTGCCGAGCGGAACATTGATGATGTTGGTACATTGACAGAAGGTGGCGTTGCAGTTAGCGAGTGTCTGGTGATCGCAGAATGTGTTCTGGTCAATGTTGTGGTATTGCGAGAGTAGAGGGAAGTGCGGCAATTTCATGGATATGTCGTTAAACTGTGGAGTGTACACACGCTCCTTCTTGGAAACTGCAATCAGATTATGTCGTAAAAAAATATACCTTTGTGACTTATGCACTAATATACTTTATGTCTATCCAACTTTAAAGGATTGCTCTTTAGCATCTTTTCAATTTGTTCAAATATGTTTTTTGCACAGTCAGAATTGTGAATTTTTTTTTAGGTAACATATGAGACACTATTCGAAAACAATTTGGATGGTTCTGTCATACATTTGCAGCAAAGTTATAGCATATAAATGACAACAGACAAATTATGATGAATTATTTAAGGTAATTAATTAACTACCTATTTTAAAGGTGATTAACAATTTAATAGATAGAGTAAATATTTTATCCTCATTGAAATACAGTAAATGCTATTTCGAGTGTCTGAAAGCATAACAAACCGAATAAATGAAAACTCAAATTTTCTGAAGATCAAATTTGATAAAATTTGTATTCATTCTTAAGCTAGTTGCACTGGTTTTGGATGATAGCTAAAAAAATTGGCTGCTATTTTATAACAATCGATGAATGCAAGCGCATACTTAGTCATGTACGCTACTGTGTCCCCAAGACTTTGTCGGCACTGGTCAATTCAATGGCAGTGCCTGGCTGCTTGCAGGTATTTTTTCAGATATCACGAAGTATTGATCTTACCTTCAGAGAAGCCGTACAGTTTGGACTTGTGGTAGTGAGGATTGTCCTTCGCATAGAAGTCGTAGGCTATGTAGACTTGTTGGTCTGCCTCTGGCTTCAACGCTACATCGTAGGATTCATCCATGGCCTCGAGGTGAGGTACGCTAAGCGTCCCTTCCTCCTTCAAGGCTACATTCAGTGCGTTCAGTTGCTGAGGAAAAAAGAATGGATTTTAAAGTCTAGAATATAGTCATGATTGATTTCCATGTTTTATTCCAAATGCGAATCAGTCCCAAGAAAATAAATGCTTCAAACTCAGTGCTGTTTTTGTATTCACGTATCCATTTTTTGTAATGACCTTTGATGGACATTTTGGGGGTCCAGTACAAACGTGAATCAGAATCACAAACCAACTCAATTTATTCACTGTAATACATTAAAATATCTTTATAAGCGAGTACAAGCTTCTTATTGCAACAGCACATCGAAGCTCATTGTGACTGTTTTGGACAAGTCTAAAGGAACATTAAAGAGTGCAAGAAAATAGGAACCAGAATATAGACAAAGATGTTGGGATTTTCATAATTTCGATTACCATACAATATTTTTGAGTGTTGGAAGAATACATGTTCATTTTACAATTTTCAGCTTAAGCTACAGAAGACTATGACAATTATTTGCTGAAAGTTTATTTAATGTTGCTGAATTTCTACAGGTTTATTTTTTAGGTTTTGAAAACAATTTTAATGGACCATTTGCAAGCAAACCACTCTTGTATATGATTCAAACTTTTTTTGTCCTAGGATGCTAGGCTCTATTAGCCCAAGATTGTTTTTCACATTATTTCAGGCTAGACCTAGGGGTTCCTGCATCATCATTTAGATCAAATCCATTGGTGATTTGGCGGGACTGAACCCAGTACCACTTGGACGGAAGTCCCATGCTCTACCACGAGACCAGCTCAATCCCCATATGTTTGTAAACTAGTAACATTACAGTTGACAATAGACCTACCAGTTCCCTCTTTGGATGTACGTTGTAGCCGACAGGTCCTTGAGGCTCCTCTGCAGGGGCTCCTTCATACCGCAGGATTGCCAATTGATGAGCCTTGGTGAATCTCTCGTCGCAGTCCATCAGTCCAGTGAAGCGCATCCAGTAGTTGCCAACCTCTGCATCAGCATCCAACACAAAGTCCCACCTCTCCCCGGCGTACGACACAAGTGAATCCACTGAAAATGTTTAGATGAAAATGTAGCAACGGTTGGTAAAAAAATGAACCATCTTTGAGAATGGAATGGACTAAATTGTTTATTGTTTTGTTTGTTGTTTGAATTTTATACTAAGCTAATAATATTTTAATAAAAACACACTTTATTAGTTTCCCTGTAGCAGCAAACCTAGGTACTCGTTAAACATAAATGTTAATTTAATAGATTAATTGAAAATCAATCCAGGTAAATAGAAATTCGCTTAGTCGGCAGGTTTGCTGCAGCGGGGGTATTTTATAAGGTTTTTCTATGATTAAAAATCAATAGCTCCAGTATTGTTTGTTTTTATATGTTTTAGACTCAAAATAATCAGTAAATTATAGGTGTTCATTTGAGCTATGGATTGTACTGTATTACTCAATCAAAAATCATAAATTTTCCTATTATTTCTCGGATATGATATTTATTTCAATGCTGCGGAGCAGCATGGGTCCTCTAGTTGATAACAAATAGATTTCAAGAATCAAGATCGTTTCTTGGTTCTTACTACTTGATATAGCCTATTTCTATAATAGCTACGACTACTGACCTGTCTTTGGCTTCACATCTGAACCGTCACTGCTGATGACAGTTAGCGAATGTCCGTCAATAGCCAGATCTATGGGACAGTTCTGTACTCCTGCGTTGATCAATCTAAACCTGTACCTCAGCCCCTGGAAATATTGTTCTACTTAATGTTTAAAGCAAAAGTGGTTTCATGTCAAAATATTTTTATAGTACTGTATTTTTTAATAACACTAGAGACTTCTTGCAATTTATAGTTAGAAAATTAATTTACAAGCATAGAGTTTTGGATACCAAAGGTATAATTTAACAAATTGATATTTCATTAATAATGGTAAATACCATAGAAAACATTGTAAACACATTAGACAACATATACTTTATGCGGTTGGTTTACTTAATGGGGTGAGTTGGCTTAATGAATGACCAATTCTTTACATAATTGTTAACTTGATTCTGATATTTAATAATTTTGTTCAAGGATTACTGAACATTTATGATCTGATTGTTTATATATTAAAAAACCCTGAATATCTTCAATTTAATAATCACAGTCACAACACTCGTTCTAAAAATACTGCGCTGTTAGAATCCCATCGCCTTAGTAAAACTAGTAATTGCCACATAATTTTATCAATTAAAGTGTATAATTCAGTAAAAAATAATATAAATATTCATTCAATTAACAAATTGAAGGCTATGTTTCATAATTATCTACTTCAAAACCCTTTTTATAGTCTGGATGATTATTTTAAACTGGGAGAAATTGTCCTTTAGTTTGGTTTTCATTTCGGTAAAGAATGTGAATGTTGTAATATTTGGCCTGTAAGAGTATTTTGTTGTTTATGTTAAGACTTGGTTTGATAAATGCAAATAGACTTTGTCAATGATATGTAAATGTATCCTTATGGCAAATAAAGACTGATTGATTGATTATTACTACCATTCCATTTCACTCATAATTAATTGATTGATAAGTTATCTCCTTAATCTTTTTCTTTTGAATTTGCTTAGTGCTTAGTGGGATCATTCCTAAATCTTAGTACAACAATTAACTTAAACATTTGATGTTATATTTCATCGGATATGTTTTTTACATTTTTTGTAAATATTCTGCCGGATTAAAGAATAAATGAATGAATCTTCTTTTGGTTATTTGTTTCTTTTTACAAAATGTTTGTTTATTTGTTATTGTTACCTCGAGATTGGCTTTGCAAGGACCAAACTTCGAAGTGTTTTGTTGTATCAATCTATGTAAGAACTTGAAGAACTGTTTATATTGGAATTAATACTAATTTGAAATAATAACTTCGCCAATATATCTGAAATTTTAATTTTTATGAGGCCTTTCGCCAGCTATGCTGGCATCATCAGACACATCACAAAACTGAAGGTTATGTTTATGTTTACAATTATAAATTTTAAAGAATATAACATATGGGTAGTTAAAAATAAAAACTATTCTGTTAAGCACGTTTAGCTAAAGTTACAAAAATAAATCATATATGTATAAAAATGAAATATCAAGTAGAATTAACTTATAACTTTGTAAATTTAGAATTTAGTAATGTAACATTTTGAATTGGACCGTTATCATTATTTACCAAATTGTCGATTTTATTTATAAATAATGATTCCCATGCATTTAGTTCATTGGATTTTGTTATATTTTTTAGTAATTTAGTATTATTGATTGATATTGTGTGGTCCGTTTCTAAGCAATGTTTTGCTATTGCTGATTTTTCAGGTCTGTTGTGTGTTATGTGAGAAGTGTGTTCTTTGAATCTAGTTTTAATATTTCTTTTTGTTTGTCCAACATACTTCATCTCACAACTGTCACACTGAATTTGATAAATGCCAGATTTTGATGTATTTTCTAATTTACTTTTTGGATTTCCAAGAATGTTTTTAATTTTGTTTTTCGCTTTAAATGAAACCATTAATTCAGCATTTTACATTAAATCTATGTAATGTTTTATTTCTAAATAATTTGAATATCTAGTACCTTTTTGACCGTGAATAACGCCAGTGGCGTATCAGTTAGCGCCTCTGTGTCGTTGAAGTATCTGCCTCGTCCATTGACTATCATTGACTCTGGTTTGTTGTCTCCGTCGCTGTGGTAGTGTGCGGTGAACATTGCCATGCCCAGCTGGTGTGACCAGTCCAACACAACGATGACGTGTTCGGACAGGTCAGCATCATACAAAGCTGTGTGAGGGTCCTTGGAGGCCGCAGTGCGGATGATCAAACTTCCGAATGCACCATCGCCTCTTTGTACTCCTGTAAAGTAAAAATAAGCTTATTGTAAACTACAACACAAGTTGGGATTGATAATCCACATTTGAACTTCAATAAACAAGTTACTAAGTAAAAACTATGTTTAAGTGTGGGTTACAAGCTTGACTGCAACACTGACTACTTGATTACTTGTTTTATTCACATACAACAAAGCAGAAAATTATAAAATTATCTAACATTGAACTATAATTTATTCAACCAACTGACAATTTGTTAAGACGGGTATTTAATATAAAATAGACCTGTTGCATGGAATCATGCATTTATCATTGATGATCATCAAATGATTTTGTCACAATAAAACCATTGGTTTACATGCCCTTTAAATCAGTTAAAACTGCTGTGTTCCATAAAAAAAATTTATTCTTCTCCTAATCTTAGAACAAGCGATCTGATAATCGTTAAAAATAAACACCCCATCATATATCACTCTTGTTATTACACAAGAGTCAACATTTAAACATTTTGTCTGATACAACATTATTTAACTTTTTGTTGAATTATCCAAAAATCATATTGGTTGAATGTACAAAAAATACTTGTAAAAAAAACCTTAAAAGTCAATGGCGTGAACACAAATAACTTTTGTTACAACATGACACTAAGTACATACCAGTGTGAGAGTGCCAGAAGTGTGTGCCAGGGTTGTCTGCTCGGTAGTCGTAGCGGAACACAGAGTTAGGTGAGATTGGACACTGGCTGATGAAAGGCACTCCGTCCATGTAGGGAGACCCTCTCTGGTGATGTCCGTGCCAATGAACACTGGTAGTCTCATCCATCAGGTGATTGGCTACGTCCACTATGATGTGATCACCCAGGCATACCTAGAACACACAGTATCCTCTTTATTTTTGTTTTCGGATCAGTCTCATTGATATTACAAAGGTTTTAAGTATGAATTTTCAAATAGATGAGGACGTGTAGTTAAGGTCTCATGATCAGAACGTAGATTTTTGAGGTTGGCATTATGTAGGAATCAGAGAAAGCTCCTAATAAAATTGTTAGTCAAAGTACTAGATAAGTGTTGTTAAATGATAGTGATTCAAGTTTAATAAAAAATAACACATCCATGTTTTTTGTAGGAGTCTTGCCCAATTATTTCAACATTTTTGGTTTCTTTCAAACATTTCAGTCTGCCCCTACATTTACTTATGTCCCACATATACCAACCTCCACGCTTGGCCCTGGCAGAAGTCTGTTGACTGTGATCAGAGGCCGCTTCACTCCATCCGCAGCAATACATTCAGGTCTGTAGCAGTCGGAGGAGTTTCTGCTGCAGTTGTGGCAAGCCTTGCTCATCGCATAGTACCACTCTACGTTGAACTGGTACCTGCGGAATCATGACTGTTTAGTAGATTTATTGACACTCAAATAATGGAGGTAACTTTTTTAACAAATTACCACTTAATTCTAGCATAAAAGTCCAAAAAACGTTTGTAAAACCACCAAAGCTTGGACTTTTTGCATATTCAATACATAAAATTTGGGAAAACATAACAAAATATTTGAGCTATAACTGCTTATGAAAAAATTTGACTTGGATGCTGAAGAAGACATCCCATCTACATAGACGTAGTAATTTTTTTCTGAAAGAACGAAGTTGAGTGGTGCCCCTCAGGGAATGTTTTTCAGTCCAAGATTATATTCTCTTTGTTGGTTAGTTGTTAAAGGTGTTGCATTATAAAGAGTGAAAACAACCACAATTAAACATTAAAGAAGCACAATGTAGAGTACTGAGTACTGTATGTAAATAGTAAGTGTACAGTTGAATGATATCCATTCTCTTTCAATAAACAAGTCCTAAATAATTGAAATTCCATTGATTACTTAAAACAATAACATTTGGTCTTGCATTGTCTCATCCCTTGATTCTTCTTCTAAACTAATTGTCTAAAAATCTCGTACTATACTAATTTATCTTTTTATAAACATACCTGCAAGTCATCGGAGGTTTCCCCTCGACACACGGTCGCCTACAAGGGTGGATCGGACGAGATTCTACCATCCCCAGAGTCTGGTCGTTGGAAGATGAACCATCATCAGAGTTTGTGTGTATAGAGTTCAAAGGCTCTGGGTCCGTAGTCAGTTCCTCATGTACTTCATCGGCCACAGTCAAAATTTCATTGGAATTCTCACTTTCTGTAGCGTATAACGGTACTTCCTTGGAAGCTGGGTAAGATAAGGTGGATATTTTGTTTTCAACAGGAATCGTTGGGGCTGAAGTTGACAGTTTGTTTTCTAGTGCGAGATTTGGACCTGAAGTTGACAGTTTCTCTTCTAGTGCGAGATTCGGACCTGAAGTTGAGAGTTCTGAAGGAGAACGAATTGTCCTCGCGGGTGAAGCTTGGCAGATAAAACCTGATAAGTTGATAAAAAAGATTAATATTCATTGTTCTTGAATCATCTTCATAAAGGTTTTCATCACAAAATATTTTGATGTTAAATTTTTCTAGTTTAAAACTTGATGATAAAGTAGTTTTATGACAATATAAATTATTCTTATATGACTCTAACTTAATTCTGAGATCAACAATTACATGTTAATCTTGATTTTTTGGCTACTCATCATATAAATAAATTTATACACAATTTACAAAAAAATGTGTAGGTAAATTTCGAGTTTACCTCTAAACCCATCATTAGCCTCTGTTAACAACATAAGTAAATAAATTATGATTTATAATGTTTGTTTACAAATTATCATATGTTAGAATTATTTTAAAATTAAGTTAGTAGGAAAAAAATTGTTATATATGTATATATTATATGATGAGTAGCCAACAAATCAAGATTAACATAAATAATACCATCAAGAAAAAACATACCGGAATGAATCAACAATTACATGTTACATACGTCTCTATGTGTTTTATTTCACAAACGGATCTCTAGGTGTTGTCCATTGGAGGAATTAATTTATTTACATGATTAAATTCTACTGCACTTTGCTCTCTGAATTTTAATTAGGTATGTACTAAGACCTAATTAATAATGTGACATTTCATAAAAGCAATAAGTAGAATACCCAGTGCTCGATTTGCGGTGGAACAGTGTTCTGGTAGCTCTCTTTCGGAAAGATAAAAATATTGTCATAAATCTAGGTTACAGTTCCGGCACCTGATTTTTTTACAAATCGAGCACTGAGAATTACCTAATATGACAAAATTACATAATATTATTAATAATTGTATCGCAGCTCAGAGCTCAGTTAGTTATAACAATAAGATAAACATGAGTAAATTCATTCAAGTCTACACTTATTTATTTCATTCAGTTCAACTATGTACTGTAATTCTGTAATCAAAAACAGAGTAAAAGACTATCAAATCTGTAATTAATAATAAATATTTATCATAAACTTTAAAATATATACAGAGGGGAAAAACGTTCCGGGACAGTTAAATATTTCAAAAAATAATAAAGATAGCACCATAAAACTTAGTACAAAGTTACTAGGCATTAGAACCATTAAAAATATTATTCAATGATTAAATTCTTGGTCTTTCTTTGGAGCCACGTCGGCATTTACACTGTGTACAAAACTATTTCATACAGGATATTTTGACCCTGTATGGAAATTGAAATCTTACATAGCGCTGCACAATTTTATATAAGTAGTTTTATTCCTATTAAATTTACAGAAAATACATTTTATATGCTCACCTGCACAGCTAAAGATTAACAATGCAGATATACTGGAGCTGCGATAATTCATTTTTATCGTCATGCTGACCTGAAAAAAGAATACATTTAAGTAAACATCTGCTTAATCAAGAGATCAATTTAATAAAAATCAATTAATTGTGTCATAAATTCAATTTATTAAATTATAAGAAAAAATACAATAAGATTAATAAATAATATTTCATTCTTATGACACGATAATACCGTATCTTATTTTTAAGTCATGTTTTCAACCTTAAGGAAAATTAATGCTAGATCAAAAGGCAATTACGATCATCTTGAATTTGCAAACTTAAATGTAATTTTTAGAATAAGTTGTATTGATGAATTAAAAATGTATTTAAAAAAATTAGCATATCACTTTTGCTAAAAAATAAGAATTGATTTAAAGTTGTTTTTTATTTCAGCTATATAATTAACTTATTTTAATTTTGACTTGACAATCAAAGTTTTAATATATTACTAGTATTGTTTAGCACAACAAATTTACCAGTTAGTTGAACATTTCTTTTAAATTCAAATTAAATTACAGTAGTTTTATTAAGAATTTTCATGAATAAATCATTAAACATTTTCAGATTAGTTAACTAGTTGATCGAGTGACAATTTTAGTAATTTAATTAACACCGTTGCTATGAATTTATATTTCTGTGATGATTACATTTAAACTGAACCCACAAAATTTACAACCTTCATGAAATACCTATAGACAAACAACAAAATATATTAATAAAATTATATAGCATACATTCTTAATAAAAAAATTGCTTACATATAATTTTCAACAATTCCACTTTACTCCGATGCTTGAATAAAAATGTGTAAACAAATTGTGGCTAAAAATTAAATACTAAATCGTCGAATAATAAATAACGGGAAAAATTAAATAATGTATTATAAGATAGTAATAAAACTAACAAAAAAACTCAGCAAATAAAAGACGAGATACAATTTCAAACAGTCTCAACACATTATACACTTTATATAGTATGCTGTACTCACATGGGAGACGATGCTCTACGTTCGCGTATCACTAGTGATATGACTTGCCGGGGACTTGTCCGCTGGACCATAACAAACCTGGGGAGGGATTCCCGACCCTGACTCCCTGACGTCAGTCGAGGCATTGCCCCCCTGGCTTTTCTAATTGGTAGAATCGATCTACAAGGCCTAGCCGGTTAGGTGCCGTACGGTTGATTCAAAATCCTTGTTTCTTCCGGTAAGTTCTTAGAATGTCATTGGAAGTGTACGATTCTTGGGTACCAAAGGTGCAAGGACTTAGTTGAATCAGTGAGTCGGGGAAATTGCGGAATTGATTTTTTGCAAAAGTGTGACTGTTCGTACTTATATTTCTTCCGGTTGAATGTTAAGCCAAAATATAACGAAAAGTAAGAACTTTAAAGTAAAAAAATCAACGTACCTTTACTAGCTTCAATTATTAAACGTGTATAGGAATACTAAGTACAGCAGTAGAACGGGGTTAGATTCAAGGGGATAGGGGTTTTTATTTGTTAATTGGGAACTGAGTATTCCAATAAACAAATTGGGTTGTGTTTTTGGTGGGTATAAATTAGTTATATTATTCCTTTGGACTAACATATAAATAACTCAACGTTTTATAGGCTAAACCTACAATAACACAATATTAATTGTGTTAACAGCTGTTAAAAAAAAAAATACCCCCGCCGCAGCAAACCTGCAGACTAAGCGAATTTCCATTTGACTGATTAGATTTACACTGAAATGTCTACTTAAAAATATAACATTTATTCCCTATTTAAATAGAATTAGTTTAACAAGTACTTAGGTTTGCTGAATCAGGGAGGGTAAAACTGTTTTTTTTTTTTGTAAAATGTTAATAGTTAGTAAGAAATAAAAACATTTTCCAAATTTGATCAAAATATGTTCACAAACAAGCAAACTACAACAGTTTACTTATTCTCCATAAGAATAACATGGGAATTTTAAATTTACAATTTTTTGGAATTTTCTCCGTAACCATTAGGCGTATAATAACGCTTGAGTATACTAAATTATTTGTTTTTTTAAGCTCTACAAAATGATTTGGAAAGAAATTGCTAAATTTTATGTTTTTTGGGTCAAAAATGGGAAAAACCTATTTTTACCCCATAAAACCCCCCGTAAACCCCCGTTCCCATGGTCCGATCATGCTGGATCGCGAACTCGTTCGAATAAACGTAGGTTTACACGTTTGTACCAAATTTCATCAAAATCGGATCATTTTTGCTCGAGTTATCGTGCTAACGGACACATATATATATATATATAAATATATAAATATATAAATATATATATATATGAATTTAAACGGATGGTTTTTTTGGCCTCTAGGGACCTCAAAACGAAAAAAAAAATCGGTCCCGCGTCCAGGTCTTACCATGAGTACTACGGTAATAGCATTTTATTTATATCCCTATATGGGAAATTCGCTAAAACTGCGTTACAGCTTATTTATCATTACAATCATTGTTGCAGACTTCACATTTTATTCCACGTGAACTTGGCAGTGCAACAAAGTGACAGTTATTTTTAGTGTTATAATCAGTAGGCCTACACGAATAGCTGCGTTGTTTGATAAATGTAGGAAAATTACTATACTCGTAGTGTATAATACAGAAATATCTATCTACTTAAATATAATCCAGTTTTAAAAAACCTGTTTACAACTAAATCTAGAGTTCTACTTGACTGATTTTGTTAATTAATAGGTCACTGGAAAGCCTAATTCGTGTAGATTTGCAAATAACTATAAAGGTTTGTTTTTATCATGATTTATGGAAAAAGATAAAAAATGTTTTCCTTAAGAAATACATTAAAAACGGGGGGTTTCACATATTTTATTTAGGTGCAACTTTTGGCTGCATTTTTAGTATTTTTCAAGAAATGTATACCATTTGTAGGACATTTTATTCTCTTTCAGAATATCACCTTCCACTTTGGTAGATTTCCTCACAATTTTAAATGTTTTTGCAAAAAGCTAAGCAGCCTCTGAATTTATGGTACTGAAAAAATACTGAATTAGAGATATTTTTGTTAAACTTTGTACAAATAAATCTAGACTTCTACGCGACTGATTTTGTTAATTAATGGGTTACTGGAAAGCATAATTCGTGTGGATTTACAAATAATTGTAAAAGTGTTATTTTATTAAATATTTTGTGACAATAACGTAAAAATCACAAAAGTACATTAAAAACTGCTTTTTGCAAGTTTATGTTTTCAAGTTTCTATTTGTAGCTAACTTTTGGCAGTCTCTATTAAGTATTTTCAAGTAATACATAGTAGTTATTTGTAGGAAATGTTATTCTCTTTCAAAATATCACGTCCACTGTGGTCGATTTTCCCACAATTTAAATGTTATTGGCAAATAAGTAAAGCGACCTGAAATTTAGAGTTGTTAGAAAATTCTGAATTTAAAATTTGTTTGTTAAACTTTATACAACTAAATCTAGACTTCTAGTGGGCCGATTTTGTTAATAAGGGGTCGTTGGAGAGCATATAATTCGTGTAGATTTGCAAATAATTATGAAATTTACATTTTTTAAAACAAGAGTACATTAAAAACGGCATTTTCATGTTTCTATTTCCATGTTTCTTTTGTAGCTGACTTTAGGCTGCCTTTTCAAGAAATACAAACAGTAATTTGTAGGAAATGTTATTCTCTTTCATAATATCATCTTCCACTTTAGTTGATTTCCATTTAAAAAGTTATTTGCAAAAAGATAAGCAACCTCCGAATTTATAGTAGTGAGAAAATACTGAATTAGAGATATTGTTGTAAACTTTGTACAATTAAATATACAGTTCTACTGGACCAATTTGATTAATTGATATAGGTCAATCGGAACGCTTAACCCATATAGGTTTGCAAACAATATTATGAAAGTTTGATTTAAAAAAGATTTATGGCAGTAATGGGTTTTAGCGAATTTCCCTAATTTTTTACCCTCTAAACGCAAAATTTCCCAATTTCTCTCCAGACCTTCTGAAAGAGCTTAAAAAAACAAATAATGTAGTATACCAAAGTGTTTTTGTATAATTATTGGTTACGGAGAAAATTCAAATAATTGTTATTTTAAAACTCCCATGTTATTCTTATGGGGAATATTGTAAAATGTTGTAGTCTGCTTGTTTATGGATATATTTTGATCAAACTTGGTAAATTTATTTATTTTATACTTAGTTATTAATATTTCACTAAAAAACACACTTTTTTACCCTCCCTGTAGCAGCAAGCCTATGTACTCATAAAAATTAATGTTAATTCAATACATTTAATTGAAAATCAATTCAGGCAACTGGAAATTCACTTATTCGGCAGGTTTGCTGCGGCGGGGGTATTTGTATATCATCTCTGATGCTGATGATCATATGACAGTGTGTTGATAATTTAACAGCTGATTGTTATGTGTTGTTATTTAATTGGGTTTTCTTTGTTTACATGTTGCTGTTTACAATTAGCATTTGTGGCTAAAGTGTGATTCTAAATATATATGTGCTTAATCTGTACCATTAATATTAGTGAGTAAAGTGGTGTATGAATTTCATAACCATTATTTTACTAGAGATCGTTGTATAACCACAACGGGCTCTGTTGCTAGTCCACCAATAGTTTTTTTTCACAATCCACGAAAATCATACTATCTTTTTAATGGTTACATTATTAGAAAAGGTCTAGTACGGTAAACGTAGTTTTTAATAAACTAAATTCGGCACATAAAAGTATCTGCCAAACTATTATCGTATTGAAAAGCTCCGATTTGTGAACAGTGTTTTATTTGTTGACACGTATTGTATGCTTTACAATTGGATACTAAGTTCCATGTTAACTTTGTAGCCAGATTCTTTCATCAAAATCGTCGTAGTAGATGTGAGCCACCTACAGATTGCGCTGATCTAAATTACGAAATTCTGTCAAATACACAAACTTCTTTACCAAGTCGTTTAGAGAATGACTTATGATGAGTTATAGCAACTGCTATGACCCCTCAACCTCGTCAGCAACAAAAAAGGTATCAAATGGAATTTTTGACACTAACGCATTCTGTGACTGGCTCACGCAACTACGTACTTTTTAATATAAAATTGGCTACAGCTGGTTCATATAGATGAGAAGTCTACTTCAGTATCAATAGTCAATTCATATCCAAGCGGTTGTTAAGATCTGACGCAGAAAACATAGCAATAGCTTTGCCAGCAGATACAACTGCGAACGGACAATTACAAAGCATGGTCCAAGTCTCTCTCTGCCTCAATAGTCCACTGTCAAATGTACACCCGTGTGCTCCTTGATGAGGCAGGTGTGGGAGTAGTCTTAAACTCTTCGTTTGACCTTTGAGAAATACAATTTCGATGGTGGCACTCTTGAAAATTGTGCGTTTGGACGCTGTGGGTAAAAAACAAAATGGCCGCCATTTAAAATGTTTAAAGTCAAATTCCATGAAAACCAGCTATTAAAATAAAGTTTTGCAACAAATTATTTAAAGTCCTTTTTATTCCAAATCGAATGACACTTTATTTGCGAAAATCGGATAATAAATAAAAAAGTTCTATAACTTTTGTTATTAATGCTAATTATCAAAATGGCAGCCATTTTAACACCACAAAGTTAAATTCCATAGAAACTAGTGACAAAAACATTATAAAAGTTACATAACTTTTTTATTTATTATCCGATTTTCGCAAATAAAGTGTTGTTCGATTTGTAATAAAAAGGACTTTACATATTGTGTTTCAAAGTTTTGTTTTAATTGCTGGTTTTCATGGAATTTGACTTTAACAACTTTTAATGGCCGCCATTTTGAAATGCGATGAGCGTAATCAAAGATTTTTTTGGAGAATGTTAATAGTTTTAGACTTAAAGTTTATACCAAGTTTCATAAAAATATCTTCAAGGGCTATTGAGTTATGAGTTATTTTCGAAAAATTCAAAATGGCGGATTACGGCTAAACTAAGCCGAAATCGAAACAAATTTATACAACATTTTTGACTTATTTTTGCACATAGAATCTGAATCTGCACAGTCCACAACGCTTTACTGAAACACCCTTTATTACTTTTTGAAATATTTAACTGTCCTGGGACATTACATCCACCCTGATTAATTTTATTTATGAAAAATATAAAATTATGTTTTATGAAATAATGGTTGATCCTACATAAAAACTGTAATCATATTTTTTGTGCAGATTTATAATAGCTACATTTTGGTATCAACAATTCTTTTGTAACCCTAACGGTTACTGATATAAGTAAGAAAACAAGTTTGCGATGGCGGCCATTTTGTTTTTTACCATTCGGCGTTCAAACGCACAATTTTCAAGAGTGCCACCATCGAAATTGTATTTCTCCAAGTTCAAACGAAGAGATTAAGACTAGTCCCACACCTGCCTCATGAAGGAGCACACGGGAGCCTGTATATGTACATTTGACAGGGGACTACAAGGCGAAGTGTAACTCTTCAACCCGGATGGAATAAAAGTTATGAGATGATCCTGTTTTGTTACTCTCGTTTCTTTTTCCAGCACATTGTACACGCGTTGTTGCTGTTGTTGGTTGTTTTCTATAGATAGACGTTTGTCTCAAGTTACCTAGTTATGATATGTGGCGTTGTTTCTTTAGTTTATTTTGGGTAAGATAAAACATTATACATGGTGCTTTGTTACAGATGGATATATTCTATAGAAGTTTGTCTTTTGATTCGCAGCATAAATAGCATTTTAGGCAGTGATTGCACCAGAGGCATTTTGAGATATAAATCCCGCTTAGATTCTAGCTACGACTAGGTATACGATTCATTGATGGGGGAATCTGTTTGGGAAGTATTGATTTCGAACTCTTAACATTAGAGAAGTGCGAATGAAACAAAACGTTTGAAGAGGACGGATCATCAAAAACGCAGAGAGCAAAAAACGATCTGTAGATGCTACAGCTAACAGCATATAGGCCTAATTTTAAAACGTTTTTATTAGCTCGCTTTCTTGTCCGGTACAAATTTTGCAATCAATTTTATACTAAATTCCCGATGAGCTAGAGACTTGAAACTTGAAACATAGCTCACAAATGGAAGACAATGCAATATTATATAATTTAATTTTCATATTTCCCTTGGGCTACGCCCCACGGGCTTGTTTTTATAAACTCGCTTTCTTGAAAATTTTGATACTTCCCGATGAGCTAGAGACTTGAAACTTGAGACATAGCTCACAAATGGATAACAATGCAATATTATATAATTTAATTTTCATATTTCCCTTGGACTACGCCCCATGGGCTTGTTTTAATTAGCTCACTTTCCTACAAATTTTGATATCAATTTTAAACGAAGTTCCCGATGAGCTAGAGACTTGAAATTTGAAACATAGCTCACAAGTGGATGACAATGAAATATTATAGCATTTAATTTTCATATTTCCCTTGGGCTACGCCCCACTGGCTTCCAAATTTTTCATGTTTACATTTTGAAAGAATGTAAATATATCAATTAATTAAAGTCAGCTGTAAATACTTAAATTTGACAGTTCAAAAAGCAGAGGTTAAGAGGTACAGGTTCTGCTCCCAAGAGATTCTTTATACAAACAAACATTTCAAAATAAATAAAAACAATCTGATTGCAGATATAAAGGTGTTTGTTAATAATGTCATTTGTTATTTTTTTAATATTCTATAAAGTAAACAATAAAAGATTGATATATTTATAGTTAGTAGGTAGGCCATACATTCAATCTAATACACAATTATATGAAAAGAAACTCAAATAAACCTTAGATTTCCCACATGCCTCTGTCCTAATCTGATATAGATGCATGAAATAGATTTAACATCCACACACATTAAAAACTAAAAAGTAGAAAATAATTTATAAATAAAAAAGTTATTTTAAAACAAAACGTTTTTAAATGCACTAAAAAGTAGAAAATAATTTATAAATATGTGGAGAGTATAAATACTTGTAAGATTTAAAACGAAAAACGTGGGGTGCATGCAATTGATAATAATACATTAGTTCAATAGGTGAAGGTTATTGTAAATTATCTATTGCATGCACCCCACGTTTTTCGTTTTAAATCTTACAAGTATTTATACTCTCCACATATTTATAAATTATTTTCTACTTTTTAGTGCATTTAAAAACGTTTTGTTTTAAAATAAGTTTTTTATTTATAAATTATTCACATTTACATTTGGCTGCAATGTGCTAAAATGTTCACCTTCACGCAAAACTGTAAGGTGTCAACCTCTACACTGTATTCTATAAACTTAGCTAAAGTAATGCAGATCCCACCGTAAATGATATTGAAATAATACTCTTGAATCTGTAAGCAAATTTGCTTATGTTTTCACGACAAGCCTTATTTATGATCAAGTAAACTTTGTTATTTGGATCTATGAAGACACATTACACCGAAATCGAGGACACTTGAAGTCAGTGTAGCTTTCGTAAAAAAGTTTGAAAGGTTGGAATAAACAAAAATTATTTTTAAACTGTGAATTGGTCGAGAAACACACCACCTCTTTGTCCAATTACCATGTATGTCCAATAATCAATCAACATCATAGAGGCATTTTAATTGACAACTTCTCCAATTTAAAAGCCCTTCAGTAAAAATATCAATCCATATAATCCTGGTTACATTTTCAGTTGACCTAATTATTTGGAACTACCACACCGAACGTATAAATTCTTCGGGAACATAATTTCGTTTCCAAAACATACTGCACGTGGAATCACTCCAGAGACTGGTTTTCTGTCTATTCCCGTACCGGGATGTCCATCCTCAAGGATGCAGATCCTCCTCAAAGGACCTCTTTAGGGACGTCCTCTGACTCACTCCTGTGTTACCCTCTGTCATGAAAAGCGCATCATTTTCTGCTCCGACGCATTTCATTATGACATTTACGCGGGCGTGAATGTCATGTTAGGGATTCCCCTGTACTCGTATATTACTTGAACCGTAGCATTGTTGATAATTCACGGTGGGAGAAGGATGGCTACTTAGGAAAACACGTATGAACTGAAGTGTCTGAAGAATTATGGACCTTCCGCAATAGTTAGTTCCATTACAATTGAGTTGGATGATTATTTATTTAGTTGTTTAGTAAATAGACGTTGTATAATTTCTGTACATTGGTTGTCTGGAAATTGAAATTTATTTGATGATTTTTACCCTTTTATAGGCCGCCTACAAGTGGCGTCGTCCTGTAATCCAGCTACTAGGAGGTCACGAATTGTGGATATTTAAATGCATGCACTGGGGATGCGATACTCCCTGGCGTGGATTGACGTCCGCACTAGTGAGTACTACGACTATGCGCAGTGCATTCCTGATAATTAGACAAATTCGTTAATACCAAGGCAAAAATGTGGTTCGGATTAAACTATAAACTGTAGGTCCTTTAGTTGCCATTAGCTAAGGAATATGTCGGCCTTAGTCACTAACAAGACTACAAGATCGCGCCACTTACCCTACACTCATCTCCATTCATACTTGGCTTAAAATACCTACTTTGTATGGTCGCCATTTCAATGGTAAACAAAAAAAACACAGGAGAACAAACTATACAACTAGGTACCCTATACATTTTCACGAAAGTTAAGCAAACATGTTGAAATGTTTCTTGATGTTTTAACAAAGAATTTGTCAGAATTTCTCTTAAAAAATAATGAAACTTATTTTCTAACGCCTTATTTTCTATAGTCTGTATGATGGAACCTGTCTCCTGAAACTTCCCCTAGGTAGACGGAGGGCCAGGAGACAGGTTCCATCGTACAGACTATAGTAGAATGCAATGCTGGATGAGTTTGTACAAAGCACAGTGCGATTATAGACGTGATTATACAGATGGGATGGCCAACGTGATTTACACTTTTGTTTTTAATATTCCCAGTCATTAATAATTTATGCCAATTTAATCACACGATTGTGTAAATTGGACGCTAGCCATTGCTAACTTGCAATCCTTTCACTAAGAACACAATCGTTATTAAAAAAAATATTGAGTTACTCATCTATTGAAAACCGGCTAGATAATTTTGGGTGCATTATGTTCAGTGGATTCAAGAACAATGTTACGATAAAGTAACGTTTAATTTTAAATTCTCTTAAAAATTATCTCTATTAGTGCCAAATTGAGAGGACGCAAGTATTCAACTTTTTGCCAAAATTGCATTTATTGGTCATAGTTACAACTAGGTGATATGGATTAAAATTGAATACCATAATGTTTGTTTCAATATTGTACTCTTGAACATCGGGTCGATTTTCAAGTAAAAATCGACCTATAAAATACTCTGATTAGACCAATTGTTGCAAATGGTATGAAACACAAACCTCAACCCTTTCCTGAGGTATACACGAACTTTGAGATTAAAAAATATATACTGAGTCTTGAAGACGAAGAGGCAAAATATAGGAAGATCAAATGAGAGGGTATGGTAGAGGTGATATGGATCGATATTTATTTATAACCAGAATAAGAAGGCCTAGTTGGGGGTGATTAGGCTACTTACACAGAATGTAGATGCAGTAGGACTTTTTGGAATACGGAACTAAAGATAACTATCAACAGAACAAACATATTATATTCTAGTTGTGACACAAGCTTGATAGCATCAAGATGCAAAGAGTATAAATTAACTTATACTTCCTGTGAATTAATTTACTTTCGTATGTGTTTAATGTTTCAGTCTTTTCGCATCGTGAAACCTTTTGCTGCTGTAAGATACGTACAAAGTAGCCAATAATCTTATTTTGCACGTAGGTACCGGTACAGCCAACTCGGAAAATAAAAGGTGGGTGACAATCTAATGACTAGATGGTGAAGATACCTACATTTAAGCATTTTTGGCTACACGGGTTAGTGTTATTAGAAATTTATTATAAATAATATCCAACGTGTTTTTTTTTTCAAACGCAATCCATGTTAAAGACGGACGATTTACATATGGAAAAAATACTTTTGCATTATTTATCTTTACAGTTACTACAACCAAAGATTACATACGCTACGCAAAACAACCTATAATCTATTATTACGTGGGCTACACTGTAATCTCACATAAAAGTTTAGTTGCAAACATTTTTGGACATGAAACTAATAATTTACTTTCAACGTATTTTTCCACAATATACTCTTTAAAGTTTTTAAAACACCATGTTGAGTGTTATTTACAGTATAAAATCCCAATGCGGTACTTTCCTGTTAAAGGGAACATTCATTATTATCGATGATTTTTTTCTCGATATATCGATACAGTATTAACAAATTGAAACATATCAGCTGACAACTACGATAAATATTGTTCAGTATATGGAACTGTTCTAAAAAAATTAACCTAACATAACTAACCAAACTTGCTGTAACATTTAAAAATTCCGTGTTTAACTTGCCTTTTCTACTATCAAACCCAAACGGAAGTTTTAAATGGTACAGCAAGTTTGGTTGGGTATGTTAGGTTAGCTTAGAACAGTTTCATTTCTTAATCTATATAGACTATTTTAGCCTAAACAAGATCAGTTAGTTGTTGTTGTCAATTTGTAATAGATCTGATCGGAAACAAAAATATCGATATATCGAAAAAAATCATCGATAATAATGAATGTTCCCTTTAACAGGAAAGTACCCTCAATGCTAAATTGGATGTCAGCTGATCAGCAATAAAGTAAAGGAAGCAGGGATGCCAACATGTGCGAGGTGAATAAAAACTATAAACTCTCCCACTTGTATTATTTTGAGTGAACACTTGTCAGCAAGTGAATAAAGGGAGAGTTCACTTCCAATACAAGGGAACCCTCCGACACAAGACAACTCGTTTTGTCCCAAAACAAAAATTGTCCGTAACATCATAGTTCTTATACAAACGCAATCACAATTAAATGACAGAATAATCCTAAATAATGGGAGTGGATAATCTTAAGTTAGTTCACGTTTCATATAAAGAATACTACAGATCAATTACACGTTTAATTACAGCCACGTGCATGTGTTGTTGCATCACTACGTCATCATCTTAGCCACATTTCTAAGCTGACGTCATAAGGAAATCGCTAGACGACTGTCCGGAATTCGATTTCATAATTAAGATAACAGATCAATTCGGACCGGATTACTTCCGTAAATAAGTTTTTAATTAAATCAGTTTTGCCATCGTAAATTGTAATTGAATGGGGAAAATAGGCGGTATCTGGGTTTAAAACCCAAATAAAAAAATCCAGTTATTTTGAAAAGTTTTTAAACTATATAGGCTACAAACATGAATAAGTAAACTAATTCCATTCCAAATAATAATACAAGCGTGACTGTTAAAGTTGCTTTCGGTATATTTATGTCTCTTTATTTCGTAAACGTAATTTTGAAAAAGAATTGATTTTTAGGCTAACACAGTGAAGAAATAGTATACCTGTTTCATCACTGCTAAAATGACTGTTTTCGACACGAACATAAGTTTAACGACCGAGGGTTGCAAAATTAACGATGGTCGAAAAAACGCTTCTGGCCAGTGTATAATAGTTATTTGTGTAACTAGTGGTGAAAGTGGCACTTTGCTGCACACGAGAGCAATGTTTACGCACGAGCCGCAGGCGAGTGCGGAATGATCTCGAGTGCAGCAAAGGCCTTTTTCACTCGTGTTACACATTATATTTTTCCTACAGTCACTATAAAACATAAATAATTAGTCTTTCAAACACTATACAACACGTTTTTAGGTTCAGCTAGCAACACAATTACACAAATGGTGCCCTGGAGAAAGTAGTACCCGTGGTCCGTATCACTCCGCTATTTTTCCTCGGCAAGAAATGTGCTCCGTCTTTTGAGAATATAGTTCCGTATGTTTTTGTAATTTGAAGTGGTTTCCGCGCCTAAAAAAAATGCTTTAAAGGTATTTTCTTGTTTATTAAGACCGTAGGAATGTTTTAAAAACGTTTAAAAGAAAAGTCCAGAAAGTTCAGAAATACCAAAACTATAAACACGAAATGACAGGTTAAATCGTAGTTATAATAGTCAATCAGCTGTTCATAGTATTATTATCTTTGTGTTGCCAACCTATTTCCAAGCGTACACGGATTACGTGCATAATAAAACCACGCTGTTTTGTGTTGTTTGGTTGGAATCCTGATGTGCGGCAAAGTATAAACCGTGCGGCAAAGTATAAACCGTACGGCAAAGTATAAATATGCAGCAATTAGCAGCTTTCTGTACTATAAACAGTACAGGGAAGCCAACTTTGTCGGGTGACTGTAGGAAAACTATATTTTCGTCATATTGCAACATTTATTTGTCAACAAACTAAGTAAGAAAACTAAAATAATTTTCATGTAAAGATAGCCTCTCTCTCACGTCTTCCAACCGGTTTTTAATTTTTATAATGCAAACAATCAGCTGTTAGGTAAGTGATTCAATCGTTTCGTCTATTACGATTGTGTGTATGTCGAACTATTAGCAAGAATGAAAAAAAGTACAGTATGGGTTAAAATAGATTAAATAAGTCGATACATGCAATTGCTTTCAATAGAAGTTTACAACTGCACTAACAATAGCTGACTTTTACTCCCTAGTAACTAAAAGGCCATTTTACTCCCTAGGGAAAAGAGCAACGCATGTATTGAAAACAGCTGTTTTGCAGCATGTAGGAGGATATGCAAAAAATGCATACGGGTTTGCATTAAACAAATCGTTACTTCCTCTTTGCTATGATAGTAAATTTTAGTACAATCCTAAGGTAAAATATTACGGATCTTAGCCAGTAACAAAGCTACACGGATATTCTCACACCATTCTACACTCATCTTTCACTTATATTTTAGGTTAAAATACGCACCTAGGTGGCGCCCCCATCTTAATTGATAATTGATTTTTTTAGAAGGACAATCGAAATTCAACAGTTTTTACAGTTGTAACTTTAAGTGACGACTACAAAGCTCCAGGTACTAGTCTACCTGATAAGGTCACTTGGCGACATCGGCGTACGGCGTTTCCAGGATATCAAGTCATTCAGGACTCCTGAGTATGCAGGACTCGGTCTGGCCCTGAAAAGTGTCTGGCGCTGAGAATTCGATGCACAAGGTAACCACGCCACTTTGCATATGAAATAGTCAATTTGTGGAATTTCAGCTAACTGACCCCTCAGTAATTCGTGTGTTTGAGTCACCTTATCAAAACACCCGGGTTGAAATTACTCCAGATTATTAAGTCCTTGGTAACAGTGTAATAGGTTGACTCGCTGCCAAAGGTGGTTCCTGATCCTGTATCGGGATGGCTCCTTCCTTAGAAAACAACGTTATTAAACAGTAGCTTCCTTGTTAACACTATTCTTCCTGTTTCACAAATTCCCATAGATTGCGTTTACCGGGTTTTAATTGTGGAATTACTGTTGCGGATTAGACACAAATGGTAACCTGTGGGTTGTATACTAATAATATTTGGGCAAGACATAGTTCAAGATTCTACGTGAACAAAAAATACCCCCGCTGCAGCAAACCTACAGACTAAGCGAGTGAATTTCCAATTGCCTGAACAGATTTCCTCTGGAATAGCCCACTAAACATGATAGATTTATTCCACATTTATATAGATTAGGTTTAGTGAGTACTTAGGTATGCTGCAACAAGGAATTTCATAAAGTTTGTTTTTATTTAAACGTTAGTAGCTTGGTTTAACATACGAATTTGATCAAAATATATCCATAAAACAAGTACAAACAACTTAATCTACAAAATTATACTCTATCCCAACATAAGAACATCTCCCTACAAAAGAATGTCTAGTTTGATTTTTTTCTTCAGAATTTTGTCCCTAACTATAAAACGGACAATGACGGTTCAATTTACTGATGTTTTGTTTAGCTCTACAAAACAGTTTAAAGGAAATTGTAAAAGCTATGCTTTGAGGGCCAAAATGAGAAACCCCGATTTTTATCTAATTACATACCACGATTCGATCATGCGGGTTCGCCAACTCGTTCGAAAAAATATAAGTAGATATAAATTTGTTTGATAAAAATCGAATGATTCTTCCTCAATATCGTACTAACGCATAATGTATATGGATTCGAATGGATGGTGTTTTCTACCTTTGAGGTCATCAAAACGAAAAAATTGAGTGGACCCGGGCCCAGGTCCTACGGTGAGACCTACGGTATCACTGAAGCTTATTCCCTTTATTCGAAACTCGCTCAAACCAATATTACTTTTTCGATAATCTGTTATTTTGTTATGGACATGTGTTGGTTATGAAAACACATAGGCCTAACTGTATGTTTAAATTACAATAAAGCTTTCAGTTTTGGTTCTTACAGCTTTTTGAAAATACATAAGATATTTTCATTGAAATGAGCAACATGTTTGAACTAAGCTTTGCCTGTATCCGTGGTAAACATATTTGACATTATTCTCTTCCGTATAAAGGCCCCGACGCGAAGCACGGGCAGAACAGCTAACTACAGTAACACATACAATTAAAAAATATCAGCGAATTATAGCAATTTTAATTGTTTGCACTAGGTCTGAAATTTAAGCCATAAATTTAAAATTAAAATGTTGAGACGTATTTCAAACCTAATTTTTAATAATTGGTAACTGGAAGAAATTATTTACCGGTATGCAAAAACAAAAATATCTCGCAATGTAAATAGTTTATAATTTGGTTAGAAATAAATTAGAAAGTTATCAGGAAGACTCGGTTAATAACTAGTGTTTCGAAGATCGACCGAGACCAGCCCTCTTGGCCATGGGAGGCATGGGACCTTTCCATTATAGGGTCATTAAGTCAATTTTGATCTGATTAGTACTTACTCAAACACACGTTAACTTAATGAGATAGCTTAGCAAGTGTTCTATAGATTGAAGCGTTGGCCAACAGAATATTATAGTATGGTTTGCATTCCAAAAATTGATAATTATAAATACGAATTACTAACCTTAGACACTTAGATATACTTGAAGAGTAATCCAAGTTAATTGAATCTATCTTTTACATTAAAAAACAAACTTTTGCAAAACTTATGACAGCTAGCCTGACCATACTACTGGACCGAATTACACGTGGGTTGTACCAAAAGAAAGGTTATCGGTCCTGTATGTGCAGGTTTTATTTGTATTTTGAGAATTTTTATGTTAATTTGGTCAAAAATGGAAATTCAACTTTTCTTATATGGAGATTTGACATGGGGCTAATTCTATATATTAATAGACAAGCATGTTTATTGAAAAACTTTTTTCTCAGCTCCTGTGCATCACAGGAAAAATCTACTCATCCCGGTAGATATTTGCCTGTAGGTGTGCAGAATCCCTTTACATATTAAAATAGGCTAAAAAATAAACACAAAAATGAATTTCATATTTTAAAACAAATTAGCATGGGCCTTATGGGTTGCCATGATCGTGACAAAATAACAAGAAAATCAAAACAAATGGAAGAAATTCCACTCACATGTTTTATTTACAGCGTGGGGTGAAAATTGAGTACAGTTTGTAAAATACAGTACTTGATCGAGTATTTGACCACGGGGCGAGCTCTAGTCTATATTATTAAAGACATTTTTGGAATTTTTGTGTGCAGCAAATCGATCACTAAAAATATTTTTTCAAAGGCATATTAGGTGTCAATTAAAACTCTTATGCTCTAGATGTCCCTTTTGCGGGTTTGGATGATATTCCGTGAAAGCCCTTCATAGGGTTTTAAAATTTCATAGTTTGTGCTGAATTCTGTTGTCAGTCATCTGATCTTTTTCAAGTTGACATTTGTTTTCATCCATACGAAAATGGGGTTATCTGTAGTTGGTGATGTTTCAGTGAATTACAATGTAATAAATAAAATGACTTACGGTACGTTAGATATTGTGTTGTGAGAGGAGTTTGTGTTTTAATAATATAATTTTTGTTGTTTTAGGGAATTTAATAAGTAAAACATTGCAAAGTTATTTGTGTACAATTGTAAACTGTAAGGTAATTATATCTATCACGGACGTCTCGCTAAAATTTTATTTTTTTTCACTATTCTTATGCTAAATAACCTCCTGAATTCAAAAATGATTGTTATTTTCCCCGGAAAAGCGGAAAAACGGAAAAACAATTTTGCGGAAATGGGTCATGAGGGTACTCAAATTAACCGGTAGAGTAAACTGAACAAGGATATGCAAGAATTATCAAGATACGTTGGATATCAACGGAGATACGGCCGGAAAAGCGTCGGTAAATCTAGTTAGCGCCAAAATGACAAAAAAGGTAAGGTAAGGTTAGGTTAGGTTAGGTTGGATTAGATTAGATTAGATTAGATTAGGTTAGGTTGGGTTTGGTTAGGTTAGGTTGAAAAGCAAATATAAATAAGTCTAATAAGACATGGAACATATATTTACACTCTAAATGTTGACTCACAAGACGGCAAAAACACATAAAAGAAGGCAAAAGTGGTGATCGGTTTCGATTGGACGCTCCAATCACCTTCAGACCCAATATGTTAGGTCAGGACCGTATAATTTAGTTAATTATCCAAACAAAGAAAACGAGATGTTTAGCATTCCTGCACATAGATATTAGACAGACAGCCGAGTCAATTCTGTTAGCCAATGTTGATGTAGTAACATATTTAGTTTTTCGTATTTTAGCTTTAGGAATTAACACGCCACCCGTTAAAATAAATTTCTATAATCATTGATGAAAAATTGCTAACTCGTGTGTGATCACACACAAGCTCGAACTGAATAAATTTCACAATAGGATGTCTTAGTCGTAAAGAAATGAAATGAATTGAATTCCTAGAACGTTTAACGCATAAAATAGTGCTTTTGTAGTCATGTCTCTTAAACGAGCGCATAAATAAAGGTGACAGGGTCAGGAGATTCAAGGTCGGAAATACCCACAGCACGGAACTAGAGCGTCGGAGACTTCAATGCGTGGTCGTACAGAAGTGATCTGGGACTGACGTGGGGTTATCCTTTTTATTTTTGGAAGGGTAATGATGACGCAGACAGTGTTTCTAATCGCTGTATGATTTTTCTTCCACCCACCCCGGACTTTCATTAAATACATTTGGTGAACATTTGTGGAAACATTATGAATATGCAGGAGTAGGTTGAAAGTTTAGTGTAGGTTGACTTGCAGGTTGAGAGTTTCTGAGAATAAAAGTTTGTTTGATCTACGATAACCTGAGTGGTACGTTTTTGTGTAGTCTCGAGCCACTTAGCATACAAATAAGATGTTAATATATTTACCTTAATTTCGTCTTGTGTCTTTTATACCTCTTCTAAGGGTGTGGATGACGATCATTTCGGTGACAATATGTTCACATAAAAATCATCAGAGATAGGATATTTTTTCTATCCAGTTTCAAGAACTTATATTAAATTTTAAATTTACCTTGGTTTTGTCGTCTGAGTTCTTGAGTAGGTAAGATGCCACACATGTTGGCGAAATGTATTGACACACACATCTTACCTATAAGAACACAGGCAACTACAGCAAAGGTAAATCTAAGAGATATATAATATGCTGTTCGATGACGTATTCCATGACGTATGAAAAAGTATCTATACTTACTTAGATATACGTTTATTAGGTTTATAGCGTATGTTGGAGGTTAAATGATTTAATCTCAAGAGAAAACCTATATTTAAAAAAATTTGCTGATCTAATATTTTTGAAAAAAACCCGCTTACAGGGTTAACCAACCACATAGGGTTAACCAACAAAGTCTCAACGGTAGGCCTGTCAGTTGTGGCTTACACAACATCTGCACAACAATAAGCGCAAACTTCTTTATCATCTCTATTTTCTCGTCCCGGATCCCCGGATTCGTCCCAAGGACTGAGTTTATTGGAGTAATGATGAAGACGGATGATCTGGCTATCCGGACTCTGGAGCGCAAATAACTTCTTTTGTTGTGTGACCAATCGGGATCCTTGAACCGACGTCACGTCATCAACAGTCAAAGTGTCATTAGTTTTAAACGCCTTCATTACAACTCTGTAGAACTCTGTAAAAGCTATTTTATGACGTAAGCTCCAATGGTATGTTGTTTAATTGTTGTTGTATACTGTATACAGGGAGGATCTTGTAAGATGTCCACCAGATAGCACAGAATATATTTTTTCTATTCTGGGCTTGCTGATGTCCACTATTGATTACAGACCTACCGTTGGTTCTGCAATGGTGAAATGACATTTTATCCTCTAAACCAACCCTAAAGAATTACTTAACAATATTGTAAATGTTTTTCCAATAGAGAAAGTTCCGAAACCAGAAGTTCGCAAATTGGAATCTCGCAACGTCAAAAATAGACATATGCCATATGTAGGTTTTAATGTTCTTTTTAATACACACATCTTGATGCCATTGTAACTTAACAACTTTTATTCGTTTCAAAATGGTGGTGGTTAGCTTGGAAAATGTTGTACTATTTTGAGTACCTACCCTGTATTTTCTTTAAAATAGAGTTATCTCTAATCTGATTTAGATCTCACATTCCTTATAAGCTAAGCTATATTACACTAAAATTTGCACAACTAAAACTAAAAATAATAAAAGTAGTATTATATGACGAATTGCATATAATTAAAAAGGTATTACAATCCCAGGCAATTTTCAAATTCAAACTTAATTCGTATCTGTTTTATTTTCAAGTCATAAAAAATGCTTCGTATATAAGGCATAAAATGAGGAAAATTGCTTGCTTTCCTCATATATAACGCATTTTAATTGTTTTCAATGCCGTTCATATCTCACTTAATGTTAGAAGCCGTACTTTTACCGTCTAATTAAGTTTCAAGCCTAGTAGGATAAGGATTCGCCAATTAAAAATAGTGAAACCAGGAAAATGGTAACAGTTTACAATTTTGTCAGATAATGCCATATATTTATCATTTGGTTTGGTTTTCTATTGTGTGTTTCCAGCGCTCTAGAAGTTTTATAAAGGTCTCAAATGCAGAAGGTATACACGGCATATTTTTATTCGGAAAACTAATTATTAGCCGACGCTTGTTTGATATGACAAACGCTAAACCATTGGTTTTAAAACTGAGATACCAGCGCTAACTTAAGATAATATAACAGTAAGGGGAGCGAGCTGGTCTAAATAGAGCGCGGGACTTCGTTCCCTGAGGTCTCTGGTTCAAATCCCTATAATCACCAATGGATTTTTATCTAAGTGATAATTCCGCAACCCTCTAGGTCTGGTCTGAAGTAATGTGATAAACAATCCCGGGCTAGTGCATAGCGTCATATGACAAAAAAGAAAAGTAAGAGGCAGTAAAGGCCAAAATGTAAACAATGATTACGAAGGTTAGTCAGCCGAGTTGACTTCGCACCTTCAGGGTTGCGACTTGCAACTATTGTTATTGTTTGTGCTGATGCTTTTAGCGACTAACTGTTTGAAGGCCAATGGCAACGACCTGCAGTTACCCGTGCTGTCATCCAGTTCAAGTGCATCATGCTTTTGGAAAATTGGGTTAGGTTTTATGCAGGTTTGCAAACAAGTCAAGGAGCAAGTAAACCTAGATATATAATGGAAACTAATAGAACCGGGGCTATACAGTGTTTTTTACGATAGAAAATCCTTGGTATATTTCTAAGCAAAGAAGCACAATATTTATGTTGACTTTTTAGCAAAACAATCCTCGAATTTCTTCAGGGCATTTTAACGTCCTTGAAACATCTCATAGTATGTAAGAAATTAATCCATAAAAATTTTTTAAAATTCAGGTACCTACAAGAGATATGCCAATGGTAGGAACAGGTCATATAGACAGATATGGAATTTGCTATAGTAATACAAATGGATCATTTTTATGACTCCACAGCCAAAATAGAAACTAAACCTAATTACCACCCACGACCTAATTGAAACACTTTTTACAACTGTAAACTTGAACTTTATCACGGGAACACTTGGATGTATTCCGAAATAAACTAGGGAAGAAACGGTTCTACTGTGTACACACAAATTGTTGCGTTGATATAGAACATCATATGCAAAGTTATCCCAAGCATATTTTTATTTTTTTACCTAAGTCAAGGTGTACCTACTTTTGGCGTACTTTTTGTACAGTAACCTCCGTTTCAATGCAACTAAACTACTCAAAAGATTAAAATACGACGAAGGATAGTTTATAAACCATGTATACATTCCTATCTAGCGAATCTACTTTGGTATTCGAATTCGAGAAGCGGGCTGATCTAGTGGTAAAGGGCAGGGGTTTCGGTTTTGAGGTTTTGGGTTAAAATCCCATCTACTACCACTTTTTTAGTCCCAATTTCACATCCTAGGGCTATAGGTTGTAACCTGAAGCTATTTAAAACAAATTATATCAGACTAGTCATGATGAGTCACGCATTATCACATAGATATAATCCATTTTTGATAAGCAGGATTTGAACCCGGGACCTCGGACTCCAATGGCCCGCGCTGTACCACTATATCATATCACTTCTAGAACCAACCACTGGCATTTAGCAATGCTAATCCCAGTACCCTCTACTCACAGTAAAGAATGGGTAAAACGGTTCTGGGCTAGAGCCTATCATTCTAGTGAAAGTGAAGATAAATAAAACGGAACCCAAAGTCAACACCAGTAACGTCCATTATTGACCACGTGACGTCACGGTGGCCCAGTTGGCTGCACGTGAATGTCAACGTGCCCAAGGTAATGATCCAGACGTGATCGACCAGAGACACACCGCGGGCAAGGCCACCACAGTTACGCCAACTCGTCCTTAAGTGTTCTCAGAGTTTGCAACACACTTAATGAAACATCGGTGAAAAACGGTTCGGCCTTTGGAGATATCACGTTTGTTACAATGTGGAGCATCGAGGCGTTGAGGTCCGACAAAACTATGTTCTGTATGATGGTACCTGTCTTCGGCCCATTCGTATACCTGGGACTGGCCCGTGCCTTGAAAGCGTTGGCCATGTCCCAGGTTGATCTCCGGTCAGGAGACAGGTCCTAATCATACAGAGCTATTACTCTGTCACATATCAATATAGTTTTCCGTGAAAACTCTTTCAATCCATTTCAATATTTTACACGATAATGACAGATAATTCACCGATAACTGTGTCATTTATGTTACAAACTAGTTTGAATGACAATGCTCCAACTATCCATTAATTGCGGGTTTTGAAGGAAAAAATCATATCTGTCGCAACCGCATTGCAGCTTCATTACAATACAATACAGAGCGGTAGTTAGCTTGAGCAATGCCATCACTGCCAGGTGCAGACTTGAGGAGGAAATTTCCCACACGTGCAGCGCCAATATGTAAATGATGAGATATTGAAAACGATTAAATCTCCTACTCATACTTGAACGCTTAAAGCGTTGAGGCAAGGTAGTCTTCCTAAAGAAGAGCGAGTCAACAAAAAGATTCACATGAATTGAATTGATTAGTGCAACAATGGTCTCTTCGTTGTCAGATAAAACTAGGGCAGGGATGTCGTGAGTCGGTGGCACGGTCAGTACTGCAACGGCGCAACGGACTGCAGCGATGTCGTGGGTTCGCTCCCCAGTCCTACCACTAAAATGAATCAGTACAGTTGATTGTACTGTACCGGATCGGGGAGCGAGCTGGTCTAGTGGTTAGAGTGTGGGACATCGGTCCAAGAGGTCCCGGGTTCAAATCTCGCCAAATCACCAATGGATTTGATCTAAGTGATAATGCCGCAACCCCTAGGTCTAGCCTGAAGTAATGTGAAAAACAATCCCAGGCTCGTGCCTAGCGTCCTAGGACAAAAAATAAAACTGTACCGGATCATCTCTGGCTATGCTTGATACGTTCCACGCAGAATTGAGGCCCATCAGGATGAGCTACAGTAAGTCAAACTTACTGTAAGTCTGCCAAGACTATAGGCTATGTTAAATGTTGCCACATTTTATAAATAATATGGCAATGATAAGGCACCTAGATAAAGCTAAAAAACCTGATGAATCTGTAGCTACAAAGAGAGCTATTAAAAGGTTGGGCGTTAAAAGACTAGGCCTAGTGTTTCTTCAACAAAATTGTTCATAGGTGTTCAACTTTTAACAATGGCAGTCAAATAAAACGTGTATTTTAACAACACGTGTTCCGAGTAAGTAATGCTAAATGACTAACTATGGGCCTTATTTTGATAAGTAAAAATACCCCCGCCGCAGCAAACCTGCCGTCTAAGCGAATTTCCATTTGGCTGAATTGATTTTCAATTGATCTATTTGAATAACATTAGGTTTAACGAGTACCTAGGTTTGCTGCTACAAGGAAACTTTTAATAAATAGTGTGTTTTAAGTAAAATAATTATTGCTTAGTATAAAATGAATATATTTGCCAAGTTTGATCAAAAGATATCCATAAACAAGCAAACTACAACATTTTACAATATTCTCCATAAGAATAACATGGGAATTTTAAATTGAATTTTTTTTTAGTTTTCCCCGTAACCAATAACCGTACAAAAACACTTTGATATACTGAGTTGTTTGTTTTTTTAAGCTCTTTAAGAAGGTTTAGAGAAAAATTGGAACATTTTTTGTTTTGAGGGTCAAAAGTGAGAAAAACCAATTTTTACCCCATAAAACCCCCATAAAATCCTGTTCCCATGGTCCGATCATGCTGGATCGCGAACTCATTCAAGTTTATCCCGCCTTACACCTTCAAACCAAATTTCATCAAAATCGGATAAAAATTACTCAAGTTATCGTGTTCACGGACACATATATATATAAATCTATATATATATATATATATATATATATATCTATATATATATACATATATAAAAATTTGAACGAATGGTGTTTTTGGCCTCTGGGGACATCAAAATGAAAAAGTAAATCGGTCCCGGGCCTAAGTCTTACCATGAGACCTACGGTAATAGCTACTTCCCTATAGGGAAATTCGCTAAAAACAAATTACTGAATATTTAACTGGAAGGCTCAGCGGAAATATTTGGAAAAATATTTTTTTTTTACATTGTGTCAACATAATGATAAATATTCGAGCGTCGAAGATATCTACCGGACGCTACCTACATACAGTAGAAGATTAATTGTTTCGATACGTGTACGTGTACAACTCTAATGTAAATGTGAAGGTAGTTAGAGCTAATGCAACTAAATTACTGACACTAAAACCAATATATTTCAATTCTCAAAGTTTTGGTAAAAGTTCGAATTAATTCAGGAGACGTATTTATAAAATGCAAACTAACTAAAGGAGTAAGTCCGTCAGTCGCTCACATACACACGCCGTCAATTTATAACAGAAGTGGTGGCTATAAAATCAAATTGGATAAAATTCAAAATAAATTGCTGAATCTTCAGAGAAGAAACCCAGAGTGCTTTGAAACATTCTGAAGATGATTTTGTCAATTACATGATTCATAGGCCTTAAATTCGTCAACAGGAAGACGTGCTCCTGAATTAGACGCCATTAATAGAACTGTCGCGATATATCATACACAATGGGCTGTCAACAGTTTAGCAAGAAATACAGCCATATTAGTGGCCTACTAATGACGTCACTAAATCATCACCTTAACGTCAGCAGTCCAATTATCCACACTTTCATATGACATTTTCACCAATATTTCCTTTAGACACCCGGAATAAACATACAGTAGGCTTAGTGTTAAAGATGCAAATCTGCCTAATATTTCGTCTGGGGCGTCTTTTAACGTGATATAGTTAATAAGTAAATATATTTCCTCCTATAAATATAGTTATAAGTTGCGCCGGCGCCGGTTGAACGCTGTTGTCACAACACCAACACACAATTAAGAAACGTAGCCTAATTGATGAATGTCTCAGTCTGCATGCATTGTCTGACATTGCAATGTCAGATTAAACATGGAAAATAAAAATCATGCTACGTGCATTCTTTAGCAGAAGATAACAATTTGAAATAATTTTTGATCATTAACTTATTTTTACCAAGGTATTTTCTCTAAAATGTGAAAGTCTGAGTATTCTTCATCCAATAAAGAAACTAAAACAAATCGTTCACTAATCACCAACGTTTTTCCCTAGTCGAATCACGTTCCGAGCCACGCTACGACAATTAACCTTTCGAACTTGGAAAACAATAGTCGAGGAAAACGGAAAACCTGTTCAAAGATCCCATACGCGTGTTGGGGCGGGACGTGAATTTTAGTGGGAAGCACCTTGACTCACCACATGTATAACAAGTTGCAGTTTTCCTCAATTAAAAATATTAATACAAACAGCTGATGCAGAGAGGAAGATTCGCATGGTAAGGTCAAGACCCTTTGGCCTCAAGGTGTGGCTACGAGTCGGTTTGTCTGTGTGCGTGTATGACCATAACCCGTTCCAACGACGCACATCCTCACCTTATCACAGCCTAATGATTACACCACGGTGCCAAGTCCTTCTGTATATCTGCAGCACTTCCCCTCCCTTGGCCTGGTTAGGCTCAGGCTTAGCTCGTAGTTTCGCCACTGGAATTTGGAGGGAAGGATATTTTTCTCGATGGTTAAGTTAAATGTTAAACCATGGCTTAACCATGGTTAAATGGCAATTTTTGTAAACTCACTATCATGTGTTGTTTTGTGTACCATATTCCAAATTCGGCATTTTCTGTTACACTTTTGCCTTTGGAAACTACAATTCTAAGGACCGATGTAGAACCATCCTATTTGGATAATGGATCTCTTAAACTACTCTGCTATCTAAGCTGTCATCACATAAGCATATTTTAGTGATCAAGCCCTCGTTATTCTTTCAGGCGTAAAAAGCAAGGAAACTCTCCACCACTTTTGGCAATGTTATATCTTTGCTGTACTGTACTTTCAAGACAAATATAACTGTTGGTCAACTTTCATTATTTTACTACCAATAACATCTGTGGAGGCAATTATTTCCAGTCTAATTCGATATATGCATACTTATAATTAGTACGACTAAAGAATCTTTACGATCATAAAACCAAGCTCACCTACTATAGTAGGAGTAGTTGTAATTTATATTTGAAACACCATTAAATAGTTTGGTTATTAATTCATAAACTACAGTTCTTGTGTATAGAATAAGCTAACTGTTACTTTTTTGTTCTAGAAAGTTAGGCTCTCTAGCCCGGGAGTAGTATTTTACACTACTAAACCTATAATAGGGGTTGCGGCATTATAAGATAAAATACATTGGTGATTCGAACCAGGGTCCTCAGAGGCTGAAGTCCCGCGCTCTACCACTCGACCAATTCCCCCCAAGCTAACAGTTAGATATACAATACGAGATGTATTTTAAGAATTAAACTATATCGTTCGTGTTTATAGATGTTTTAATGTTTTAAATCAGCCTAATTATTAACCATATAAAAACTCATCAACCTTTAAATCAAAACAACACAAAGAAAACAGTAAAATTGAGTTGCTGTATGGTGATTGATAATAGGGAAACAATTATTTGAAGAATACCCCAACATTTTTTTGTGATCAAAAATATTATATGAAAGAATATAAAATATCTGCGAGAACCAACGCATTCCAGAGAGCAATATCACCGAGTCGAGGCCGCAAAGAGAATCTGTTGAAAGTGAAACGACCTTCCAAGGTTGGCATTGTAGTGATACAACCACAGCTGCCGTCCTCTCGTTAAGTAATTGGGTCCTCTTTATACAACTTCCCACGCTTACTGACAATGCTGTTGTCAATTCGTGGCTAACGATAATTTAGGATTTACTGGAGTATATCACACTAAAGTAGGCCTAACTACTTTGTACTTGTTACCATCGTTATCGAGGATTTAAGAAAAAATACTATTGAGCAAATCACGAAAAATACGTGAGTTCATTTTCAAGATTCTTAGCAATTAAATACGCGAAGATGATTTACTTGGCATTTAATATTTACTTACTAAGTAGTCAAACGTTTTTAAAATGCATTTTACTTATCTATTTGTTTAAACTTTAGTATTACTGTATTTTTCGTAAAACGTCGCCATTAAACTTTGAACCTCAAGTAAAAGAAAAAAAGCCAAATTACGTGACTTGATGTGTATGATTTTTTACTACATCTTCGACGATTATTATGTGACATTTCTAGGATCTTGCCTCATTGTTGAAGTAGACTGGATCACGTGACTCCTTGTCTGGGATTATGCTTCTTATTCTTCAAAGAGAGCAGATTAAGTGACTTTGTCTCAAATCTTGCCTCCAATTCTTCAAGAGGAGAACATCACGTGACTCGAAGTCTTACATTTTGCCTCACATTCTTCGAGGAGAGCACATCATGTGACTTTGTCTTAAATTTTGTCTGAAACTGTTGAGGTAGACTACATCACGTGACAGGCCTTGGATATTGTATCACGTGTTTTCCACCACAAATACCAGCGTACCACGTGTGGTCTTTCCTTATGCAAGCCTATCACTACACCGGTTTTGGCAACAAAAGGAAACCAGCCAACAAAAACATGAACCAGTTTTTTGTCAGGGTTTTCTGTTAATGACGTTTATTTTTATACTGCCTTTGTAGCCAGTGTAATTGCTACTGTAATTTGGATGGTCGAAATGCCTTACTGTAATGCCTTGGATTCAGGACTATGATCGAGGGTATAGAATAGGAAATTATATATTGATTGCAAACACCTATGCATGCGTGGCACATAATATTTTTTTGAAATTATAGGCCTATGCTTAATTTATACAAGCAAAGTCATATAATAGACATACATATTTTAAAGTCATTGTGTATTTATTTTTACAAAGGCACTGAAAGATTAAATATTATTTAAAAACAAAGTTGTTACTTTAAAAAAGTGTGTTTTTATCTGTTTTGCGAAGTTCATGCAATGTTTTACCACTATATTTAATTAGGTCCCATGAATACTCCATTTGACAATGTTTATTTCATTTAGTGTTTTAAAATGTTTACACATTATACAAACATGCGTTGCGGTAAATTCAGAAGTCATAGGTTTACAATTTTATTAAAAAAACTATGTCTTGAAAACTTACTACTTCTCAATACTAATAGCAGCCTTTAAGGCATACATAAACTAAACGTGTAAAGTGTGTTCTGTCGATGTATGATTTAATATTACCCAAAAATAAACAAGGAAATACTGTTATTCTACATTGAAATAACGATTTTTAAACTGAAGAAATCCGCAATCGATCGATACTACCTACGTCCTACATCAAGGCCCCACTAGAAAAACTACATCCTCTAGAACAAATATATCAGAGCCATATCCAATGCAGTATTGTGTAAATTTCCAAAAGTATCCACCATCGTTGACTATATATACTCAGTCGATGATCATACTCAACATTCTAGTGATTATCTCACGGCCAAACACAGTTCCAATGGTAATTTATGAATACCAATTTCGAAACAAAAATACAAACCTCGCGCCGGCGCGGCGCCTCGGCTCGGACGTTTGAGGGTAGGAGGCCAATGTCACGGACGGGGACGTGGTTACGGCGATCTTATGTAAGCGGTCCTACTGTAGGGTTAAGGTTACTTTCACTCCGACTGCCACTTTCTACAACTGGAGCACCTAGTTCTGAGTGACGCCAAGTTTGACACCACAGAAGCGTTGATTTTTTTTATAAAAGCATTACACTCATGAAATTGTTTATGCATTTTGGGATTTTTTAATTGTGGGTTACCTTAAATTTTCAATTGCAAAAAATATGGCGGTAATAGTTTAAACGGATTTAAAGAGGATCTAAAAGGTATGCTTACCTATACTCAACCAGACCCATTGTTTTGTTATCCAGCTATTTCCAAAGGGACTGTTATAAGGGCTGTATATTATTTTAATCAAATGTACTTTAATTTTGAATATAATTATTAATAATTGTGTTTTTATTTCACAGAGTTAATTTACTTGTTTTTTTACAAATGATAAAGCTATCAATTAATTAAACTAATTTATAGTACACAAACAGTGTTATATAAGACCACAAGACAAAAGGGAATAAGTACAGTAGTTCGATTTTTTCACCTCTTATATAAACGTATACATAGTATAGCAGAAATATTATTATTTGAAAAAAATATTTGAATTTTATAACCAAAATGTTGGATTTAAAGCATTCGTTTTTGTATCTTACTGATCAATAGCGGTAATGTATTAAAGAATTAACGATTTTTACGTATACAAGAGAGAGAGATAGAGAGAAAATTCTTTATTTACAACAAATTATTTTGCAGCAATTGTATACAATTGAATGCTTTAGACATCCTATTGTTATTTGAGAGATAATAAATTAACTTCTACAAAAATTATGTTTACAGGACCATCATACATGCATTTTGTTATCATTCATCTATCTATCAATCTATCTTCTATATTCTACACGCTACGCGTATATTCCATACGCTACATCAAACTTTGTGAACAATAAGGCTTTTTTTGTTTTAATATTTAACCCCACATATTATATACCAAAATGTTCGTCTGGGTGTGTAGATTTGCAAAATCTACTCAAATATATATACAGGTGATTGAGAAATCGCTGTATTAAGTTTAAAAGCATGGTTATTTTTGAAAAACATAAAATACTTTTTTGGGAAGCTAGTTTTTAGACTTGGAACATTTTATTTGCATCATCACACTTAATTTACTTTGTACTTACACCAAAATATTTTTGTCACACTGAGTACCAAATACCCTGTATCAAACTGTTATGTACATCGTGAGTATTTCCATAATCTTTGAATCGACTCTTTTAAAGTCACAGGAAATTATTACTGTTATTCGTTTTAGAATAATGCATGTAATAGTTCACAATTGCTCGAATTCAAGCACCAGATACACTAGTTATCATTATATTAGGACGAATAACATCTTCAAATGGTCTGACACCAAATAATTATCCTAACTTTGAAACTTAACAAACATTATATTTTTCTTTGTATTGATCTATAAAGAAATAGTGCAACCAATAACTATACAGTTCAAAGAACATTAATATGATTGAATTCGTTGATTGATAAGTTAAGTAATTCTACTACAACATATTATTATAACAATTAGTTGCCAATGCGCTGCTATGATTAATTGTTGTTTCATCAGCGCATATTAGCAATACTTGGACGCTATGAAAGAAGCTTTATTGTTGTAAAGTTTGATGTTGCGACAAGGTTAATTGTTGCGATCATTGCCAAACTACCAAGGTGTGCAAAGGCAAACAATAGACTTGTTATTCGCGAAAATCTATATGAATATGTCAAGAACATTTCCCCGTGGGAGATCACTAAATCAATCAATTAGTTGAATATACTTAGGTTTAAATGGGAAATCACGTGTTTTTTCTTCAAAAAAAGTTATGTCTTATATTAAAGTCAGAGGTGATGATTTATTGATGTTGTTGACTATGAAATACTTTTTTTTGTTCTTTATATAAATACTAAAATTGCATACAATTATACATGCATACAATAATATCGTGATGTTGACTACGAGTATTTGTTCATGTAATACAACGACCTATAAATTTTGTATTAATTATCAATAGGAAAAGTTAGGGGTGAAATGCATGAAATGGAAATTTTATTTAGGAGATTTTCATGAGTTTTGAAATGTATAAACGTTATTCCTATCGAAAATACTAAACAATAATGAGGTGCTTCTTCATATAGTCAGTTTGGGTTCGAATTGCGAGCTAATTCGAAATACTGTAATCTAAATAATTGCGAAGTATTTCTATAATAATTGTATTTATACATTTGTTCCAAAGTAAATGAAAATTGGATGATTTTCAAAAGAGTAATAAAGCACGTGAATATATTCACACAATTGGGACGAACTGCGTTTTGGCTTTTGGGACCCTTTTAACGAAAAAGAATAGTGCTCATAGGCATTATTATGTAGACTTCGGTTATTTCCATGTAGGGACACTAGCTAACATTACTATTAATACAACTACAAAATTTTCTTTATGCTAAACCAGTCAACAGATGATAAATTTGTTGAAGGTAAACTTCTATAACAGAGGCTAAACAATGATACTAAAGATAAATTGTTTAGTAATATATTAGTACGGTCTCGTGAAATGTTCTTTAACAGTTTCAAATAAAAAATGAAAACATATGTAATAACAAAATCCCATATTCAGTGGATTATTATTTGCATGTAAGAATATTTCTGTTCAATCGTGTCCGTATTTCTTTAATCCAAGATCTTATTATATTTATCAGATGTAAATATTAATTTGCTCTAAATAATAGCATTTCACGAAGATTTTTAATGCATTGTTAAATGTCTACAACAATAATAGGTTTTTACAAACAACGATTAATATGTGTTCTGTATAAAGCCACGAATCACCTTAAAACATTAAATTGCTAAAATACCGGCAAACTGGAAACATAACCACATTTTAAAAAGTAGACCGTGTCTACTCCTTTAATCTATGATTAAACCAACATAGAAATATTAGATCATTTAATGATTGTTTATATTTAAAAGTCATACTAATGGGACATTTTGCATGGATATCGTCTGTTAAATATTTTGACCAGTATGATCAAACAGAAGCAACTAAGTAAATTAAATTAAGTAATTTTGTTTGATGTTTGAACAACGTTTATAATCTTAAAACAGTGTGACAAGTAAGTATCTATATGGAAGTTTCTTTTGTTCACAAAAAGAATTGTACTTAGACAATGTAATTTGATTGTGAGCCAAATAAACAAATTAACTACTCACGTATATCCACTTACACAATCGTGCCAAGAATTAAAATGTTAAGGAGATGTGCTTTGTTTATTGTCTTAGAAAATGAATATTTACATGCAGATAGGCATAGAACATGCAGATTTGTTCCTGTTTTTGATTGTTTAATTGTCCTAAATTTTGATTGTTTCGTATGAAACCGACCTACATTTTATTTTTCAACAAAATTAGTTAATCACAGGCTTTAAAGAATCGTAACTAATTCGTGTGGTTAACTTTGAATTTAAATAATAAACAGTCGCGCTTACGTTAAAACTAATTTTTTATGAACTTTGAGAAGATATAATAAATAGAAAAAATATAACTGGCAAAAACAATTAATAACAATAATCATGGCATAACCGAATAGTTACGTATTACTTTTAAAATCAATACAAAGAGTTTGCTAGACTGATAAAACTATACTTTATACTGATAAATAAACGTGCATTTCGGACCTTTTCCTTTTGATTCACTACCACAATATAATTTGTATGTAAAAACACAAAATTGAAGTTTTTAAGATATGCCTTGGTTCTAAAATAACCAAACTTTACCCAACCTAACCATAAACAGAATTTGTAAATAATCATAGCACTTCAACCTAAAAAATAGTGATAGTGAATTGACGAAAAAAGGTCCTGTAATTTTTTTTACCTATCACTCTTAACAATCAAAGTCATACTTGAAAAATTTAAATCAACTTACATACAACAATACAATGTGACAACAGGTCGGTGACGTCAGCAGGGTCAGCTGTGATGGTGAGCGGCGCGCTAGGTGGGCGACGACGAACAGCGATGGACGACGATGTAGCGAGTGGCGAGGGTACACCAGGAGCCGACCTTCAGTACCTTAGGACACCTGGCGGACCTCACGTCGTCCACGGGTCCTTCGGGAGGTTGAGGCGGGTCGTGGACATCCAGGAGTCAGGTGAAGACAAGAGGACGGAACATTTCAGTAATTAAGTTCCCACCAAATATTATATTGAGAAACGCGTCGGTTTTGGCAAACAGTTCCAGAAAGGTGCACAAGGATGTTGGACCATTTATATGTGTTTAATTTACGTAATCAAGTGTACGTTTACTGTGACCTAATAGTTTGTAAGTTTTCATAAAAGGTGTTCCACAGGGGTCTGTGTTGGGGGTCTTTACTATTTCTTTATTGGATCTATCAATATCCTAAACAGCAAATTAATGTCTAAAAGAGCGTGACCAATATTTCAGCACCAAAACATTTCGTATTTGGTACCATGTAAACTGATCGTTTCTCATAGGGAGTATTTTTTATTTATAAAATTTTCACAATGCCTACTTAATTTCCCAAAAATATTTCAAACTATAATAATAACGATATTGCTATAATTTTTAGCATCGTGATGAAGTATGGTTTGCTCCTTTAGACCGGTGTTCGAGTTCGCCAACAGTTTGTCTCCCACAAATCAGAGCACTACAAAATCATGAATTGTAAAACAATTTTATGTTAAGCTTCGAGCTCTTGGCCTTTTATTCGAGCCACATTCCTTAATATTTGAATCATCGGTGTTTGCACAATACACGTTTCATAAAACCAGTAAATATATTGAAAATTGAATATGCTCCATAACATTGCCTTCTGGATTATTTTGTTTGATTGCGTTTGAACATGTAGGATCTGCATCTAAATACTCTTGTGCCAATGAACCAAAAACAATAAAATAAAATAAACAAACTCAGAAAACAAATTAATTCCATCACGAAGGTTGTTAGCGAATTTCCCTATAGGGAAGTAGCTATTACCGTAGGTCTCATGGTAAGACCTAGGCCCGGGACCGATTTACTTTTTCATTTTGATGTCCCCAGAGGCCAAAAACACCATTCGTTCAAATTTTTATATATCTATATATAGAGATATATATATATATATATATATATATATATGTGTCCATCCGCATGATAACTTGAGTAATTTTTGTCCGATTTTGATAAAATTTGGTTTGAAGGTGTAAGGCGGGATAAACTTGAATGAGTTCGCGAACCAGCATGATCGGACTATGGGAACGGGGGTTTACGGGGGGTTTTATGGGGTAAAAATAGGTTTTTCCCATTTTTGACCCAAAAAAAAAAAATTTTGCAATTTCTTTCGAAACTATTTTGTAGAGCTTAAAAAAACAAATAATTTAGTATATTGAAGCATTATATTGCGCCTAATGGTTACGGAGAAAATTCCAAAAAATTGTAAATTTTAAATTCCCATGTTATTCTTACGGAGAATAAGTAAACTGTTGTAGTTTGCTTGTTTATAAACATATTTTGCCCAAATTTGGAAATTGTTTTTATTTCTTACTAACTATTAACATTTCACACTTTTACTCTCCCTGTTGCAGCAAACCTAAGTATGTTTTAAACTGATTCTATTTAAATAGGGAATAAATGTGATATTTTTAAGGAGACATTTTAGTGTAGATCCATTCAGGGAAATGGAAATTCGCTTAGTCTGCAGGTTTGCTGCGGCGGGGGTATTATATATTTAGAATCTGTAAGACAAAATTTTTACCAGAAAATTGTGGACGTCTGGTAAGTCGCAGAAACGTAGGAGGGGTCTTAAACTGTACAGGGGGGTCTAATCGTCATTTTAGTAAAGGTCTTGACCCCAGGGACTCGGGGAAAATAGCTGAATTCCCATAAAGTTACCAGAAAACGATATATAACATAAAATGTTCTCCATAAGAATAGCATTAGAAGCCATTTACTGCAGATCTTTGTTTACTTCAATACAGCTGATCGTGATTTATCATTAAGCCAGTATGCAATATTAACATTTGGATTACTTATTTGCCAGTCAATTCTGCAATGTAGGCCTACTGTAACTATATATAAAAGGCAAAGCCCTCATTGACTCACTGACTGACTCACTCACTCATCACCAATTCTCTTAATTCCCAATTACCTAGGAGGCTGAAATTTGGTACACTGATTCTTTAGGCATTAAATATGAAAACTAAGCTGTTTTTATTCTGATCGGACTCTCGGGCTCCGCCGGAGTCCATATATATATGTGACCATCCGCACGATAACTTGAGTAATTTTTGTCCGATTTTGATAAAATTTGGTTTGAAGGTGTAAGGCGGGATAAACTTGAACGAGTTCGCGAACCAGCATGATCGGACTATGGGAACGGGGGTTTATGGGGGCTTTTATGGGGTAAAAATGGGGTTTTCCCATTTTTGACCCAAAAACATAAAATTTTGCAAAATCTTTTCAAACCATTTTGTAGTGCTTAAAAAAACAAATAATTTAGTATATTGAAGTGTTACTATGCGCCTAATGGTTACAGAGAAAATTCCAAAAAAATGTAAATTTTAAATTCCCATGTTATTCTTATGGAGAATAAGTAAACTGTTGTAGTTTGCTTGTTTATGAACAACAACGCTTTGATCAAATTTGGAAAATGTTTTTATTTCTTACTAACTATTAACATTTTACAAAAAAAGCAGTTTTACCCTCCCTGATGCAGCAAACCTAAGTACCTGTTAAACTAATTCTATTTAAATAGGAAATCAATTTTAAGTAGATATTTTAGTGTAAACCCAATCAGACATATGGAAATTCGCTTAGTCTGCAGGTTTGCTGCGGCGAGGGTATTTCTCTATTCCACATGTACGAATGCGCACACTAGCTGATAAATAGGGAAAACAAAGCAATTAAAGTAAGTACTATTCAAAATACGGAGTCTACAGAAGACGCGTCGATTAGTGAGGAGCCTAAAGCAGTTTTAAAGTTAATTAAACAATATTTGTTGACGAAAGGAGGACCTTTGACGCGTCGTAAAAACAATTAGTTAGCTCATTGTCCATGAGAAATTAATAAAAAAACTTGTAAAATATTCAAGTGTTTTTTTTTTATAGTAACAGTAGTGCCTTTTGGCTAGACATAGCAACTTCAGCTCAAAAACCAAAACACTCAATACGTTTATTGCTATTGAAACGTAACCAACTCCTTCAAATCTCCTTCGAAGATTTATCTGCCATCTTCTTAGCAGACTAATTAATCATGTCCAACACGAAAAACGGAATGATAACCAGATGAAGAAAGAGATTCTGGTAAAATTACATCAAAGTTTAAAAATCCAGTTGTTTGTTTATCACATGCCAGGTTTAAGTAGCTCATGGCTGGCCATTGATTCGCTGCGGCATATTCCACTATAGCACCACGTCACAGTTCTGTTTACAGGTTGGTAGCGCTGAATGATAACCAGGTTAGGTCGGACGGGATAATCTGGCGGGAAAGATTAATATTCGTTTCCCGCGACGGCGGGGTCGCGTCCCAGATGTGCGCCGGGCGGGAATATCCAGCAACGGGAAGGACGAGAAGATCCACCAATGATTACTCGGGTGGCCAAGAAGTGATCCTAATTCGTACAGTGAAACATTAAATTGCATAGCTTTCTTTGTAGTTAACAAGAAATCTCGACAAGCGATGGGTAGGGATGGGTGGCCGCTTCATGTACAGCTTCATCTTCAAAAGTAAACGTACGTTTAATTTGAGCAAAGACAATTGACTACAAATACAAAATATAATTCTCAATTTAAACTATTTATGTTCCTAGACGACATAGCCCAGGCAAATTAGCCCAAAAACGAGCGGTATCTCCAAAAAAATGGGGTAAAGCTGAAAATCGTTTAAATCTGCTCTGGAGATTGCTTTAAACTCAAAAACAGTGCATCCCACAATAACGCTTTTCTAAATAACATTAAATTCCACGTTGAATGACGTTAAAATCATTAAAATCGATTCAGTCGTTCTGCTACAACAGGCCGTCAAAGTTCAATAATTTTAAACGAAAACTTTAGCATACACTGCCATCTGGCAGAACACGCTGTAATAATCAAGAATAGGATGACATGGAGAATGTTAAAATTGCTGAACTTACGACATAACGACTGAACATAAATGACTGAACAAAACGACTGAACCGATTTTAATGAACTTAACGCCATTCGACACGGAATTTAATGTTCTTTAGAAAAGTATCTGGACACGTTTTTGTGGGATTCACTGATTTTGAGTTGTAAGCGAAAAACTAAAAAAATGAGCAAAATCGGCCGAGTTTTACCTGCCATACACTTAGCTCACTCCAGAATCCCTCGCTTGCTTTAGAATGTATTATTTATTGATGTCGGTAATCCTATCTTTTGAGCTGTTTATATGTATATGTACGTACTAGAACATCCCAAACAGGTCTTTGACCTAGGGATGAATATAGTTTCATCGAATAAATCACAAGTGTGTAAGTTAGTTAATCTAAGTTATTTTTAGTTTTACTCTGGGTGTAAGCTTTGTAAATCAATATATGAAACAATAAAGATTTTATGATTTCTTTTACAACATTAATGCTTTCTGTGCCCCATTTACCACAGAAATTACAACAAGAATTCTGTTAACGCAAGAGAGATACTTTAAACGCGTTTTAAAATGGTTGTGATAAAAAACTTGCTAATTCTGGTGTTCTAGTTTTGTCTATTGCTGTCGCAAGTATGTTGTCACATTTACTTGCACAATGCAACAACAACAAAAAATAAAACGAAATTAGACCAATGATAAAATTGTAATTCTATAGAATGCGACGGTGATACTATTGTTTACATAGAATGAAAAAAAGCCAACTTCGTTGCCCAAATTACCTACTACGCCATTTTGCGGCCCCAGAGATATAATGTAAGCATCACACCCTAAAAGAATTTGCAATCACAAGTTTCGAAGTAACGTCTTTATTGCTAAGTACAAATGGCCAAACAGTAAAAACAATTTAACACTTAGCAAAGGCAATTATAAACAGCGGATGGTTCGCAGAATGTGCATGACCTTGCGTGAAGGAATCCTTATGTTTTTGTTGATTCTTTGTGTGGGTGCTTACTACGACTAGGCGATCTCACTGTATAACCGCCAATTGCCTGCAGTTATACTTGTGTTTGTTTTTTGTGGATATTCTGTAAATTTTACATCGGCATGACTCACAGTTTAAAAATAGCTAAAGAGAAAGACCTTTCTACCTGTGGGTTAATATTGGTGGATTGTGTACAAGGTTAATAGTGTTCTACCTCAAATCCAACGGTTGCTGGTTATATTTCAATAAGGATACATTATGAACCATCTCATAACACTTTAATGATTAATAATAATATATATAAATTCAAATTAATTTTAAAAATTGAAATATGACTACACATTGTTGACTAGCTGTTGAACAAAGAATAATATGACATGAAATTTTACAAGTTTGTTTATACCTAATTAATTAGGTATTGTTGTATATGTGGTTTCTTATAATGTTAATAGAAAATGTTATGGCCTTTAAAGATATTAAATATAGCACTTGGTTTTCCAAATTGAATTTCTTCTAAAATGCCATTGTCTATAAAAAGCATAAACATTTTTATTTCACATAAAATAATAATAAGAGCAATGTTTGACAGTTCTCTTATAAACAAATTGTTAAAACTGCCAATTACCGGTACATTCAAATGAAGTTAACATTGTTTATAGTTGTCTTTTGACTGTCTAAAAATAGCATTTAGGCCTACACTTCTTTCTAACGTTTGTATTGGAAATCCGTTACTTGATTTTTTTTTACTTGGCTCGTCCTCTAGCGGGGTTATCTTTATAGGCCTGTGATGTAAGTGCATCTAAAAACTAAAGAACTATCTATAGAATTGACGACTCTGCGAGCTTAACACCTACCTACAGAGCCCAAGAATTCAAGACAGTTTTAGTTCACGTTTCCAGGCCTGGGGAGGGTGAGTAGCTCTGGGCAGCAAACATCTGGGCAGGAATTGTTTGAAATTTAAGTATCTGAATACAAGTTTTTAAACAATTTTGGATTTTACAATACTGTTTGAAATTGGCATGTGCTTATGATTTTGTAGCAAACTAATTGAAAAGGTGCAGTAAATAACTTTGGTATTTGGCTCTTCAAAAAAATTGGCGTCTGGGCTACAGCCCATAATAGAACCTGCATTTTTTTTAAAAAAAGGAAAAAGTAGTCTATTGTTTTGGTAAAATTGTCGATTGTGAGTTTTGGAATGAAATAAGGTATCCCTTTGCAATCCCCCCTCAACCCAAAAGAGTGATTCCGGAGTGAGTGTGTGTGTGTGGATCGAGTTTGATGAAATTTGGTATGTTACTAATTCGTAGTATACCCAGGTTTTTTTCTAATTTTTTTTTTAATTGTAACTAAATAAAATGGTACAATGCCTAATGCTTTAAAACTTACAGAGTTCAAATGTTATTTCAATTTTTTGATAATTTCACCCATTAAATATCATCAGGGCCGAACTTACCTAGGGGCACAGAAGTTTTTATTAATATTTTCGAAAATTAATCATACACTTACAGAATGGCCTTTTTTTAACAGCTTTATTGTCGTTATCCTATATTTAAGGTTATTGTTAAGAGAATTTTAAGGTATTACTAAGACCAAAATTCTTTACTCTAAAGGACTTTTCCTCAAGGGTTGCACTGGGCCCCGCGCTTAGACCTAGTTACCACGAACATAGCTGTTAGGTTGTGACGGACCAGTTTGAGTTTCAATGACGCCGTTCACACAAACGTACGGCCGTGGCGATCGAGTTGAAGGGGCCCCTTCGCTTGGGGCAAAAAATACAATAAATAATATGAAAACTCTTGTCCTGACGTAGAACGTAACTTGTACAAGAACTTGTTGGGTTGAATGGAGATTCAATGGAGTTCTAATACTTTTGAAAAATAAAAACATTGCTCTGTTTATGTTTTATTAGATGTTATTATTTTACCTCTAAGTATATGCCAATCACGATTTTAAGGGGCAGAAGTATTATATTAACCATTCAATTTAAAGGTTTTGTAAAATAGTAATTAAGTTATACGTCGAAATTTGGATCTTCAATTTAGTCTCTAAGAGTCAAAATCATACAGCGCCAGTAGGATAAAAAAAAATATATAGACATTTTATGACAACTAGGGTCGTCTGATGTTAACAAAAATTACATTATTTTGGGCGAGCGTTGTCGACTGAAATCGTAAAAAAGCAACGAGCAGCTGCAACAATAAATGATAATGAGCTGATAAGGGATCCTGTCTAGTCCTGTCTGTCTCACGCACGCGCATACACATACATAGAATAATTTCTACAATGCCTTATCGCCTATCCAAAACAATTTAAATCACTTTACTTCCAGTGTGTTTTTTGTTGACATTGTCGTACTTTTGTGTTGTATTTTATAAATAATCCTGCAAACACTACAAAGAACAAATTAATGTTGTATTGAATGTTATTTTTGTGTTGTATTAATCTGAGATATTGAATACATTTAAACATCTTTCAGTTGCTCATATAAATGGTTAGCTTGTGATTGGTTATTAGACTTGTATTGTAACATTTACACGTCAAGAAAAAACTCAAACTTGTTAAAGTTCTTAATGATACTTTTCATGCTAGGGATTTAACATATTATACAAACGAGAATTTCATGCCAAAACCACTATGAAAATAAACATAAGTCATAGTTTATGGTTTTAGTTTTAGTGCAGCCAAGAAATGTAGGAAAGGGGGTTTTAATATTGCCATGCCAACGTGACCAACGTATCAGAGTAGGAAGTGACATTTATTTGTAGAGAAAATAACTATGTTCTAAACGTTATAATGATTAATCTATAAAAAGTAAACTTTAAAATTGTTTTGACTTGTATCTTATAAACTTAGTAAAAGGTTTGTTAGTAAAATTATAGTAAGTTATAAAATATATTAAAGCTTTATCAGTTTATGTATTATCTCTGACTTACATCATGTAATTAAATATAATTTATTCCATTAATTAATGTTAGTTATTTTTTATTTGTGTTTTCATTCAAGCACCAAATAGAATGTGTATTACAGTAAAAAAATTTAAATTAAACCTTTTACAAGTACGCGTGTTATTTTATTTTTATTTTATCTATAGTTTTCATTATTTGTTGCAAAGGATATTATATTTTAATGTATTGCAAAAAAATTTGTAAGGTACCTGCTAGGTATATTAAAATTTTATAAATACAATTACAACAAGAACAAATCATAACATTACACCGTACATTGTAGCTATTTTCAGACTTAAAATATTACATAAAATTAGTTTATGCAAAATACAGCATACTATTCTAACAGGTTTACATATTAATTCACCTTGAAATTGTCTATTTAAAATTAGTGTGCATGTAATATGCGTTAAATTGTGTAACGTATTTGTTCTCGTATAATCATACTGGGGGCCCCATCGGCAAATTCGCCCGGGGCCTCTGAAGTCCTAAGTCCGGCCCTGAATATCATGTAGTTACTCACACTTTTCCATTTTAAGGGTTGACAAACCAATGAAAGAAAGTCATGTGTCAGTTTGCTAGTACTGTTTATTTGTAAAATTAACTGGTGCGGAAACACCACAACAAAAATGAGCTTCAAATGCGTGCATGACTGGTCCTCATAAATACCACAGCACTACCGTACCA